>NW_012105642.1:1132332-1189587 GCF_000951045.1 Mandrillus leucophaeus | reverse complement strand
TATATATATATATATATATATTGTTTTCTACTCCATACAAATATCAAAGTCAATAAATATTATCCAGCAATACCATGACTAGGTATATATCTGAAGGAAAGTACATCAGTATTACAAAGAGATGTCTGCACTACCATATTTATTGCAGCACTATTCACAATAGCCAAGCTATGGAATTGATATAAGTATCCATCAACAGATGAATGGATAAAGAAAACATGTGTATATATACAATGGAATACTATTCAGTCATAAAAAATAACAATATCCTCTCATGTGGGGCAACATGGATGACTCCAGAGGACTTCATATTAAGTCAAATAAGCCAGGCACAGAATGATAAAAATTGCATATTCTCACTCATATGTAGAAGCTAAAAAAAGCTGATCTCCTAGAAGTAGAGAGTAGAGTAGTGGCTTTTAGAGGCTGGGAAGAGTGGGGAGAGCAAAGACAGGGAGAAATTCGTTAAAGGATACAAAATTCTAGGTAGATAAGACAAATCAGTTGTACTGTTCTACAGCACTGTAGGACTACCATAGCTAACAATAATTTATTATATATTTTCAGAAAGTTAGAAGAGAGGAGTTGGAATGCTCTCAACACAAAGAAATGATGAATGTTGAGGTTACAGGATAAGCTCATTAACCTAACTTGATCACTATATATTGGATGTACTGAAACCATATTATGAACTACATAAATATGTATAATGATGTCTCAGTGAAAAAAATCAAGAAATAGCTTATCATACTAAAGGTGGAAACAAATTATTATATTGTAGGCTAATGATGGAGTATTAAGAGTTTTTAAAGGTTAATATTAAAACAAAAAACCCTTGGTTCATATTCTACCAGAGAAGTGAAAAAATTTGTCTCAGTAATACACTTACAAGGCTTTAGCCGCCACCTATAATCTCAATAATGTACTATACTATCTACCTCCTAAAAGTGCTTGTAAAAAATTATGTTGAATACAATGGGTCAGTAAAGCAGTACAATCTCAGACACATCAGTTTTAGTTTTACCTCGTATTTAATTATTTTAATGTCATAGCATGGTTTTCCTAATATCAGTGCTATTTTAGCATCTAGTTGTTTTAATGGGAATGATTTGATCTCTGGTGTATACTGTGTTCATTTTATGGGCCAGTGCATTGAGTGATCATCAGTGTAGCATAACATGGTTGATATTCCTATTTCTTCCACATATTAGATGATATGCAGTCTAAAGTCAATTCCAATAAAATAGAAATAACAATTTCGAATGTAAAATAATAAAATCTTATAGGTTTCCTTTCTGAAATATGACAAAGAATCAAGACTACAACATCCAGGAGTAGATTACAACATAGGATGTTCTAATATACTATGGTGAAAGGAGGTAGTCCAATCAACATATAAACGTGAATTTGATACATTAATAATTACTCAGTACTGTCAACAAGATGCAACCAATTCAGAGACAAGAGGAGGCCTTGACGTCAATAAAAATCTGAACACCTACTTACCTCACCCCATAGCTGAGGGTGAAAAGTGAAAACTTCAAAGTACATTGATTGTTTTAGAAAGAACACAGAAAAAGCCTATGACCAAATGAAAGAGCATTGAAAACCCAAACCTAAAAATGAAGGCAGACATCAGGAAGGGACATATACCTGAAAAAAAAAAAAAAAAAGGAAAGCAGAGCTCTTGCATTAGAAAGAGATAGCTTTAGAAAGAATTGAGGGCAGATTTAAAACAGGGAGGATCAAGTATCCAACTGTGGGGGATGTGTCATAAGGACTACCAATAAACTTGTTCTATTTTTGTTGAAGAGCAAGGCTGAAAGACATCTAGGGGCAACTCGCTCTCAGAAGACACACAGAGGACAAAATTATATTTAAATAATAGACAGGTATTTCTATTTAAAGTAATCCTCAGGAAAAGAGGGGATAGGACATAAGTTATGAGCAGACTGAATTCTGGCTATTATGTAAAGAAGGTGTTTTACAGATGAGGCAAAAGCTTTGACCTTTTACACTGCATGCAAAGATAGAACAGGTGGTATGAAGATCCCATCTCCTCAACACATTTCTCATTTCAGATGCTACATCTTGAAAGACATTTCTCCACAGCCACCTAAACTCACACAACAACAACAACAGCAGCAGCAGCAACAGCAATAGCAGCAGCAGCAGCAGCAGCAGCATGCATGCATTTTTCCCTCATTTAGTGCCAGCCCTCAAGAGTAAAATGGCAGCTTTTAACAAAAACTTCTAAGGTGATAGAACAGGGAGCAAAAAGGAAGACAGTGTAAGCAATTAAAACTTCAGAGGACATCCACATAAAAACATGAAACAGGGCCAAGGCTCTGAGGTCACAGCCCTCAGCTGGAAAACAGTGCCAGAGGACATGTCATGACCAGAAGGAACCCAGAGTTCACATCAACAGTGCATGGCTAAGATCTCTGCTCAACACAGTGTCTCAGAAAAAGCACCAAGTCCAAGTGCACCCACACTGCAGCTGGATGCAACCTCATTCTTAAGGAATGCCAGGACAGGAACAAGGCTTAGGAACAATTAATCTGTCTTCTACATTTTCTGAGGAAGTAGCCAAAGTCCAGAGAGGTTAATGTCACATGTCTGAATTCATAAAGAAAGTCAACAATGAAAACAAGATTCAAATCCAGAGATTTGGGCAGTGATTAAGCAAACCAATTATCAAGGATGGTTCTCATTGCACATATGCTGCTCTGTTAGCAGCTCCAGTAAACTTTAAGACTATGGTTCCCACAATTTTTTTCAGTGAAGTATAATCTCCTTTCCCAACCTGCCTCCCAAGCATGGATACATACCTATTTATGAAATATTAAATAAAAAAACCTCAGGGAAGATATGAAATGTTTATATCAAAATATTAATGGAATATTTCACGAATATAAGAGAAAGAACGTAAAGTCTGCAATAGTCACAGTTTCAAAAAAGTACATGATTGGTTTACATGTAATAGTTACTCTAAATCCCATATGTATTTTAGTAAATCAAGTTTTTTTTTTAGACTGGAATATATTTATTCTTGGATTCTTTTATCCTAGTTACTATGTAAAAAGTAGTAAGTTTTCACATTTTTTTTTTGCTTTTATACAACTATATTTCCTTCATTCACAAACGTCCACTTTGACAACTTTGATTTTTAACGATTACAGATACTAGGAATGGCTATGATTTTGGTATTTGTTTTCCAAGCAGGAGAATTTTAGTCATAGGGAAGAATTTGTCCTTTAAATTTGCCATAAAATGTAGGTGAAACTGCAGAAATATCAGCTTCTTTTACTTCTCTTAACTTTAATAACTCTAACAACTTCTGAGTAGTACTCTCAGTTTTCACTAAGAATAAATATGGACAGATAAATGAGAAGGTGGAGAGAAAAAAGATTGTGGGGTGCATGAAGGGCCTGGGAGCTGAGTCATGGGGAGAATCATAGTGCCAGAGATGGGTAAAATGTGTTAGGAGGGTGGGCGGGATTATAAATAGAAACTTACTAAATGTACAGTATATACGGCACAGTCACACTACCTTTTTGATTCCGTTTTGTCTTGTGCTGGCCCTGATTCAGTCTTAACTAATGTACTGTAAGATGTGTGATAAGACACCCACCTTGTTAAGACCTTTATTTGCAGTAGCAGTGGGGGTGGAGGTATAATGTGAATTTGTCTCCCTGTGACAACGTATGTGTGTGTTTTTGCATGCATGCACTCGCACATGTGTATGTATTAAATGTTTCATCACACTAAAAAGGGAATGGAATAATATTTAATCAACCATTTCCTTCAGTACTCAGTTTATCTGCAATATTCACCTCTACATATACATTTTCAATATTCTTAGAAAGCCAGAATTTGATACTGATTGTGTTCCAGATAATATATTTGCTAGTAATAATACTTACTAAATAGAAAATATTGGCATCTGTAAAGTTGAAATGAAAGAAAACTGTAGTGACAAGATTCCGCAAAAATGTAAACTACTGTATTTTTATACCTTGTGTTAAATATTTAAGTAACATACACACAAAGGTATGCCAATAACCTACATTTGAAGTAAAATACTTGCTTGCTTGATTTTGGAGCACATTAAATGCAGCTTACATCTATGCCTTTCACAGATATATATGGACTTTGAAATATTTTCAACGGACTAAAATTTACTGATAATATAAACAAAATCCAGTCAGTTGTGTTCACACTACCTTTTATGATTCAGGTCAAGGAAGACAATTTTTGCAGAAATATATTAACATCTTTATTTTTTCTCAGAACACTAGTATGTTTATATCCTTTCTCTAGTCTATTTTCAATTGGAAAAAGAAAAGGCAGTCTCCACAGAATACTTGCAAAACATCAAACACACAGGAGTGGTAATCAAATGCAATTCAAACAGCCTTCCACAGTGCATACTGCATGAATATCATCGCTATCTCCCGCGCATTAAATGAGCCTCCCCTCTAATGGGTGTTCTCATCCAGGTCGTCATATTCAATGACACACAGTGAAGATCTAATTCCAACCTGGATATGCTCTAAGTTTTATTATCTTAGTTGGCACTTTCAGGATGAGAAAATACAAGCTCAAAACCTTACTGCATATTCAACCTTTGGATTTTAGAGACTGGTTGACAGTTTCCCTACAGTGTTCTTCTATCTTGCCATTCAAATATGTTAAGCCTCCAAAAGGCTGAGCTTGTATTCGATTAAACTTTTTTTTCCTGTTGTGTTAACTAAACAATTATTCCTCTAATTCAAGTTGCATTTATCATGGTCTTAAGCAGAAATGACACATTCTTTTTTTGCAGAACAAAATTTATCTTCCTGCCTAGTATTCATATCCTTAATTCATGGACAGTGTGCCACTACTGAAGACAGAGGAGATGGACAAAAAGTGTTGGGAACATTTATTTTATAGAGACTAAAAAATAGGAGGGATAGTTCCTTTGTTTAAATGAGTAAAACTATTCATTGAGAAGCATTTTATTTTATAGCCATTTCCATATTCTCTTTAAATACATCCACTGTATTTCAGTGTTACTAAAATTTAAACACATTCATTAAAATCTTTGGTTCTGACTCATCAAATTCCACTCCTAGGTAAAATGATTCTAGATTATTCATAGGGTCACTATTCACAACAGTCAAAATGTTTAAACAACCTAAATGTCCATCAACTAAATAATGGATAAATAAAATGTAGTATATCTACTATGATGAAATATTATTTGGCCATAAAAACGAATGAAGTCCTGATGCACATGACAATATGGCTAAACTTTGAAAACAGGATGCCAAGTGAGATAAGCCAGTCACAAAATACTACATATTGTATGATTCTATTTATATAAAACATCCAGACAAGGCACAGAGAAAGAAAATATATCAATGTTGGTCTGGGGAGGGATTGAGGAGAAATGGGAAGTGACTGTGAACAGGTGGGGTTTCACTTTGGGATGACAAATATATTCTAAAATTGATAACGCTGATGGTTATACAATTATTTGAATACACTAAAAACATTGAATTGTACAATTTAAATGTGTTAGTTGTATGGTATAAGAATTATACCATAATTATTCCACTCAAAAAAGCTGTTTAGAAAAAGATTTGGTTGAGAATTTCCCTTAAGGTTTTCCAATCTTTTCAACAATACATTCACAATGGGATTTACAATAGAAATTTCAAATGAGGGGGAATTTTTGTGTTTATTTACAAAACAAGGGTTATTTTGATGAAAATTGAAAAAGTGAGTCATTCATTTTGATTTCTAAGCACCCAGATGACTACCTATGACAGGTGAGGATTCTGGGTAAAATAAAGCTAAGGAGACCTCTCCTGGTGATGATGTTTGCACATTTCAGAGAGAATCTGCAGTGTTGTTTACTCTGTTGTCTTCCTGATCTGAAAACCTTTCATACTGACTCTGGACTTTATTACAGAGGGTAACCTTTTGCAAGTTCAAAGTCCAGGTCATGCCCCCTCAGCTCAAATCCAGACTTGAGGTATAAATCTTTCAGAAAAGATCCATCCACACTTGCACCACCAAAGACTCTGACACATGTCACAATAAAGCAACTTTCATTAAGTTACAGCTTTGAATGTACCTTCATTTGATGGATTCTGAAAAACTGTTCTATCTTTCCCCATTCCCATGACAGCTGTCATCATGTCACAAATAGAGAAAAAAAATTTTTTAAAGGTCTCTTGCTTTCCCGAGAGTTGTCACCACTAGGAGCAACATAATATGCAATGTTACTAAGGGGAAATCAACAGTGTATAGGAAACTAGAGAATGCATATATTGGAAAAACCCACATTTTACTTTCATAAGCCACAGGATGAAAAATAAAGAAACAAACAAGACTATCTTTCATAATACTCCAGAACATTCCATACAGAGCAGGTCTGTTTTGTCTCCAGTACATACCTCAATTCCTAGACTCTGGAGAAAGCATCTATTCTAGCCATGACATTCACAATCTTTTACTTCATAGGTTTTTAAATAACTATCCACAAGACTCAGATGTCAGGCAAAGATGTACCAGATCAATTTAGGACAGAAAGCAAACATTTAGGGCATAAAACAGTGTAATACAAAATAAGATGCAAACTTTTCACTTGACAGGTGGATAGAGCTATCAATCTAGTACATTTTATTTTCTGATTTCAAAGAACAATACAGTGAGACAAAGATGAAAGAAAAAGACACCCAAGAAAGAATTCCTTAGTTGGGAAATCTCATGTGGGCTGAATAAGGAATTCCAAATGGTCTTTATCCTTATTACTCGAGTGCTATCTGTGGACCACCAAGACTGATATCATATGGGAGCTAATTAAAAATTCAGAATCTCAAGTTCCAACGAGTCCAAATGAATCAGAATCTGCATTTCCGCACACTAATGTTTAAGAAGCACTGTCCAAACCATTTTTCTACTAGTTATCATTACCTAATGTTTGCACTCTTCAGTCACTGAAATAGTATATTTCTTATAATTAATAGCCAATAAGTCAAATTAACATGAGAAAAAATATGCAATACAAGATAACAATACTGCATTGCAAAATTAATTGTAATCCAAAGTTCAAAATATCAGATTTCTCATGTGAGAGCTATGCTAAAGCCTTAATATTGATGTCAGGCTAAGAGATATTCTAAATCAATTGATATTTAAGACTACATCATTTGTTAGAGTCTCTGTGGAAAATGCAACCACCTTGTTAATACTGAGTATAGGGTTTTAACTTTAAAATACTACATCAATTTGAAGTACGTTGCAACTTTGCATAAAAAGGCATGTTTCTAGACTATGGAAGTAAAGTATATTGTACTGGTAATATTATAATATCTTTCATATTAACTATTCTCTCTCTCACACACACACACACACACACACACACACACACACTGCTTAGGCAGGCCACATGCCATAAATCAAATGATGTCAGTAGAGGATTTGCCTGCATGATAATGGATAAATAAACCCCTGAGTGCTCCGTGTTTAATTAAAAAGCAGAGTTAGAAGGTTATTGAGCCTGTAGGCTCCACACAGTAATGATGATTCCTCTCATCTTTTTTTAGGATCACACGGGATCAGGACCACTTTACCAAAGCTTAGAGTCAGCTCTCTTTAGTGATAAGCATGACTACCTTTTTGCCTCTGAATGATGTCAGATGCCCCCACAAATCACTCCACAGTGTTCAGCCCTCTGATAGCAGAAAAAAAGACAAAGCTGTCCTCTACTCTGTCAATCCCTGTGGCTGGCTACTTCAAAACTTAGGTAAGCTTCTGAGTTACCAAAGGGAAGTCCAAAGGGAGAGAAAAATCAACAGACTTGGGGGAAAGAAATTACAAAGCAGACAGACACTATATATTTTAGTATCAATTTTCTTTTTACACGTTGAAATAAAAATAGTGCACTAAGAGCTCCTTTGTACTTAGTTGCTATAATATTTACTTCTAAATTATTATCTTTAATAGTAATAGCACTTTGCAGTTGTAAAACATCTTGTTCCAAAAAGCTCAAAATGCTTCCTCACATATTCATTCAACTCTACTTAAGACCATGTCCTAGGGAGGAATGGCTGTACCCTTATCTAGAAGTTATAAATAGGTTTCAAAATAGTCAATTTGGTCAACTCCACCATTTAAAGTAGGCAGAAACAGAAACACCTGAGAAATGAGAGACTTATACAGGGTGGGGGTAGAGGTCACTCCTTGTTCACAGAAACAAAATCAAGCAGAGGCCTGCTTCAGTAGCTGGATGGCCTGATTACAAAATCCTATCTTCAAACAAATAAGAGTTTGCCTCAATTACTCAGCTATTCTAGGCCCACATAATTTTGAGTTCACAAAAATATCTGAAAAACTTTTGTGCATCCACTTCATATGGCCTAAATGAGATCAACTTGAATACCACAGAAGTGTGTTCAGCTGGGGAAAACAGCCAACAGAGCGAGAAGTAGTAGTGAAAATAGGGACAAGGCACCTCAGATCCCAATGGTGGCCTGGAGAACACTGCCTTTCCTTTCTGTCACAGATATATACCCTACTAGAATGCACATACTTTCGTAAGGGTAGTAATATATATTTTTTTGTTCATATTGTTCATTTTCTATCTCTGAACTCTAGAACAAACAGTATGAGGTAAATGGTAGGAATTTAATTAATAATAATTTAAATGAATTAATAAATACAGGCCAGTGGTCCTGAAGATGGGCTCACCTGGTGATTCTGTCAGCTGCACAGGTACGCAAGAAAAATGACTGTGCTTAAACAGCCCAGCACTGTGTTCCCTGTTCCTTTTTCAGATAGAATGTCTAAAATGTCTAGTGGAAAATTAAATAGAATTTAGGCTCTATCTTGTGGTTTTAAAAAAGTGTAAATTAGACCATTTTTCTATCCCTCTCATCTGCAGATTTTCTCTATTTGCCCAATTAACCAGTGAGTATCAAAAGTTTTTTTAAAAAAGGAAAAAAGGGCTAGGCGTGGTGACTCATGCCTGTAATCTTAGCATTTTGGGAGGCAGAGGTAGGTGGATCACCAGAGGTCAGGAGTTCGAGACCAACCTGGCCAACATTGTGAAACCCCGTCTCTACTAAAAATACAAAAATTAGCAGGGTATGGTAGCAGGTGCTTATAATCCCAGCTACTCAGGAGGCTGAGGCACAAGAATCACTCAGGCCAGGTGGTGGAGGTTGCAGTGAACCAAGATCACAACACTGCACACCAGCCAGCCTGGGCTACAGAGTGAGACTCCATCTTAAAATTAAAAAAAAAAAAAAAAAAAAGGAAGCAATCACCAATCTATCTTTTTTTATGGTAATATAAATCATGACTGGCAACTTTAGGGCCCCAGTTGAAATAAAAATATTAAATATGTTAGTAAAATCAGTAACTACAATATAGTCTATTGACCTGAATTACTTAGGCATAGCAAAATATATATATTGAATTCTGTGCCATTAACTTCAGACTCATATCTGTAATATGATTTCTTAAATCTGATCCTTATAAACTGACAATGAATGAAAAGCCTTGCAGGAATCCTTACATGCTTTACCTCATTCTCTTAGGTTCCTCTCTAAAAGTACACAGGATGGATCGTTAACACATGTTCCCTCTCTTAGGTAGAGTATATGCCACTTCATGTTGTGAACCCGCATATTTTCTCCCCAACCAATGAGAGATCCCTCAAATAACTTAGCATAGAAGTTGAAAACTGGATGTTATGAATTCGATAGATGTGTTTAGCTTTCATACATTTTAAAAATAAACAGCAATATTTAAAATTTGTGAGATACGGCAACACTGGCCCCACAATCCAACATGGCCACAACACTTAGGAGGAACACTGATGCACTGTTCTTTACAGACCCTGTGGACTCCCTATTGTCTGACAACTGGTCCATCTCACTCTTCGTGTGTTCAGCCTGGTTTCTGCAGGTCTTTGATTCTAGGTTATCTGGCTCCCAATAGAGTTCTAGCTTCATGGTACAGAATCTGAAAAGAAATGCAAAAATGACTTTCTTGCCAGGGAAGGGGCACCCATATGGGGCTCTGGAAATTCTAGATTCCATCCCTAGACAAACTGCAAGAAGGCCATTCTGTCTTGGGTAAGCCTCTGGACCTACTGGTAGAGGAACAGACAAGACAATCTGTAGATCATGTCCAGGCCTAAAATTCCATAATCGAATGACACCATTTACCTTGTTGGCTAGGGTGTCATCCTTAGACACACAGGAAATAACTTATGGCAAGGTCACTTGTGAGGGATGGCAGAAGAGGCCTTATCAGAATATGCCACTTTGGCAAAAGGATTATTTTGAGCTAAAGACACCTGAAACATAGTTGGTACGAGGAGGGCAAGATGATCTTCCCTTTTCATTGTCACAGCAGGAGGTAAAACTCCCATGTGAAAGATGTCTTCTCTCAACCAGGATAAAGGAAACAATCTTATCACCAGAGACAGGGAGTCAAAACCAAGGGAATTCCATACAAACAGATCTTGTTAAAATAACTCTTATTTTTCTTTAGTTGCCCCATATATTTTAGTTATTTTCCCATAATTGCCTGTCTTTGTTCAACCTAATATAGAAGCACTTAGGTTTTGCCACTTCCTTGGGTCTTCCTAAATGTGAAACGTCTGTATGCTTTTCTCCTATTAGTCTGCTTTATGTAGATTTAAGTCTCAGGCCCACAGGCAAAGTTTTACCTTCCCTAAACTTCCACATCATCATCACAAGTTCTGTTACATTCAAGAATTGCTTCCAAAATTGCTTATCAAAACTTCTTAAAATGTATCCATTTAGCTATGGGCTAAACAATTCTATCTGTAAAACTATATGTTTTATTTACTAGTTATATATTTTTTATCTTTAACATATCTATTAAAACTTTCTGAGTACTCTGAGATTATCAAACGTTCTACCAGAGGTATTTACTTCACACTCTGAGAAAACTCTACGATGCTCAAAGTTCACCAAAACAGACACGTTAGAGGAATTGTCAGAGCCTTAACCAGACTTTCAGACATGTTCCTAATTTTATTTTCTAGATTTTGAGACTGAAGACTGTCATGTGCAACATCAGGAATGTTTCTCAAGTGAAATAGTTCAATCTATCACTTTACATGAACATTCTGAGTATTATTGATGTATTATGAAAATGATTTGGAAAAAAATCCTATTATAACCAATGTATCCTTTAGTCACAGACCTTGATGAACATTAAAGGTTTGCAAAGAGCTTACCTTAAATGTGTGCGTGCGCACGTGCACACACACACACATATTAACCTAAGAAAGAAACTGTTTTCCTTCTAATAATTTAGGTAAAAAAGTTTAAAAGTAAAGCCATTTTTAAAGCTTTCACATCTCTTAAATGTACTCACATGCCACAAAAGGTACTTTCAACAAGAAATATAATACTACAAGAGAGGTTAACAACAGCAATCAACTGAATACCCTTGTGGATTCCTGCAGGGAGAGGTAGGGGAGGGGGACTCTAGGGAAAGGACTGTGTCAGTCTAAATCTGTTGCTATTCTTCTCTCTAAGCACAAAGCCAGACAGCTGGATAGAAGTAGGAGTCACACACCTTAAATTACCAGATTCACACTTAACACACACATCATAAAGATGCCAGAGACCATGTTTGAACACATGATTTGTTCTCTTCTGAGAGATGGTGGTTTTCACCCCTGGAGTCAAGCATTATGCCTGTGTGTGAACAGCTTTACCCATCTAAAAGGCACACACATATAAAATGAATTCTAACCAGCGAGGAGGCAAAGTTCTTGCAAATGACTGTGTTTAATTAGTGGTATGACTCATTGAGTCCATGTCCATCAGACAAGGTTATTTGTCTAAATGCTTGGAAGACCTAAATATATTACTGTGGATAAAGTGCTGGGTAAAGGAAAAGTGAAGTGAAATGACTTCAAGAAGTCATTCAGTATTGCATGGCATTACACCCTACAGAAAGAACTTCTTTACTCTCTGAAAGGTTGAAGTGATTTAATAAAATCAACCTCCTCAAACTCAGTCTTCTCACACCATCTCCTAGGACTATTTGGGGTAATATAGATCATTGGAGGGAGGAGTGGTGGATCAGAAACACAGACATTGGGAGAAGGATCAAGGTAATTTACTAGCAGCCTGTAAAAACTGCTATGCAGATTCCATAAATACATGTTCATCAATATCTACTGAACTAAATGGAATATCCCCACTAACTACTCCAGAAACCCTCACTGAAGTAAGACAGACTAACTACGGTGCCACAATACCCACTTCATTTAAGATAATTACATTTTTAAAGTGTGTCAGCCAGTAGAGTCAAATCCAACAGTGCTCATTTTTCTCTCTCTCTTCACTGATCCAAATTTCTTAATTATTTCACAGTAACTTAGATATACCTATGCCAAATATTTTTGAATTAGTCCCAATGCCCTTACACTTGATATAGTTCACTCACTCACCACAATTTTCCTTTGAAGAATGAAACCACATCTCTTCCAACCACAATACAGTCATTCCTCTACTTCCTTATTTACATTTTTTTGTTGTTGTTGCTTGCTTGCAGGGCACTCAAATTTCTATCCACTGATATAGGGTTTCCTTCTGGCAAGCATTAAATCTGTCTCTTTTAGTCCCCTTTGCCAAATGCCTGGCATAGTCAGTTTCTCTAAATTCTGTCATATCTTCAGAATGTATAGCTCTGCATTTTATATCTAACCATAAGAAACACTTTATTCCTTTGCAGCTCCTTGTGACGTGTTCCTCTCAACTGTAAATCACCCCATTTCTCCCTAAAAACATAGAGAAATTTCATGCGAAAATGCAGACGGACTTCCATTCTTACTTTGGAATAGAGGTGAAGACATGAAGCCATGTACAAGCTCTGGAGTCATGTCTATGTCTAATTTACTTTACCTTTTTAACTATACAATAAAAAAGGCTGATAAGCCACTGGAGCTATTAACTAAGTAATATTGAATTGAACATCTCAAGTCAACGGAGGTACTAGATTAAAACCAAAAGCAATGTCCTTGAAGCTGCTTGGCAACTTTATAATCAAGGATTTGAGAGCCACAAATTATCAAATATTATCTGTCAGTATTATATAGTTTGCATTGAAATAGTTCCTAAGTACAAAATCATTTTGGTCATAGATGGATACACGACGATAAAACAAATTATTTCACATTATGGATTCTACTTACAACAGGCCTGCTGCCTAAAAAGCCAGGATATCTACTCAGTTTTATGAGATCTGGAAAATTAATTTTATACTCTGCATCGAATATATATATATATATATATACACACACACACACACACACACATGCATATATATGCATGAAATATAGTTTACAAGTTCAATAAGGAATAACATTAATATTCAAACTCCAGAATAGTAAGACACATATAGAGACCTCCCAATAATAAAAATGGAGAGAAAAATGAATATTTCAACATTTAAAAGCTGTCATAACACTACCCTGATCTGAAATAAGATGAGCCCATCCAAGCTATTACTGTCATCAAATGGCCGCTTATCATCCATCTTGGAGTACACTTGATGTTAAAAAATATTTATAAGTGTGTGTGTGTGTGTGTGTGTGTGTATATATATATATATATAGTGAATTGTACAGTAAAATATTAGTCTGTAAATTTTTGTGCCATTCCATCTATTCCGTCTAATAGTGGAAGAAACAAAAAGCGCTACAATCCTTGTCCTACAGGGATAAATTCTGAAATTAATTTAGCTTTTTCCAGTATCTACAGTAAAGATACTTGAATGAAGTGTGTTCACAATTTGGTTTGAGTATATCAAGAAGCACTCATTAGTGATGGGTTTAGTGACTTCATCATCTGTTGTTTTCAATTAAGAGGACTTATCTAGTGATAAACAATCCTAAGATTATAAGAAATGTATCATTAAAAAAAACTGTCCATCAAATATTTTTATCTCATGTTTTACGAAGTTGCTTACTTGATTATGTGGATAGGTATCTGTTAATAAAATGATGTATGCCTTTTATTTTTCCATACTGTTTGACAAGACAATTTCTTATGAAAAATCAAATCATTCAGTGAACGTATTTTCTCTTTTTAAAAATCAAGCTCTTTAATATCCTGCTACCTTGAAATGGGCTATCGTTTGTGAACTTGTTTTATTTTTAAATTAAATATTGTTAGCTTAATACATTAAGATGAATCCTTCACCTTAATCACCTTCAATTCAGAATATAAGATTAATAACACTCTTATTTTAAAAATTAACATGGGCAATCTATACACACTTACATATGCAGCATAACTTTCAGGGTCCCTGCTGCACATACATGCCTAAAACTAAGTAATTCTAATACATAACAGAGCAGTATATCAGTAAGTCATTGATACTTCAATGAACTATCATCAGAGAAAATAGCAAACAGGTTATGCAAATGAGCAGACAATCCCAACCTTGTTTCTAAAGTCATACTTGACTTGAGGACAATTCACTGATGAAAAAGGGAGAGCGGGAGGCAGAGGGAGAGGGGAATAGGGAACAGGACAGACAGAGAGAAGGAGAGGTGTAGAAAGAAAAAGAGGGAGGGGGTAGCAGAAGATGGAGGGAAGGGAAGGAAGGAAAAGGGAGGAAGAAAGAAAGAGAAATGAAGGAAGAAAAAATGAAAACATCCTAGTGAAATATTGCTTAAAATGACAGTTATGTTATGTCGCCCTGTCCCTAGGCAATTTGAAGGACGTTCCAAGCATGAGTGCCCAGTTAGAATAAAGTGTCATGAGTTCATAACTTTCTTAACCTAAGAAGGATCACAGAAATCATACTTCAGTTTACTGGAGGCTATTGAGGCACAGAGAGGTAAAGCACCTTGTTAGAGTTGCACAGCATCTTAAAGGAGGTTAACTCAAGCTTTCACTGTTACTAGAGATAACCAATGGAGTATACTTTGACAAAGCATAGTTAAGGCTTGCTAACATTTAAAGTCATCCAACATTATTACAGTTACTAAATTAATTATTTTTCATTCAGCCATATTCATTCAGCCTTTTTTTTTTTTTTAAGATGGAGTTTCACTATGTTACCCAGGCTGGCCTCAAACTCCTAGGCTCAACCTATCCTCCATCCTCAGCCTCCCTGGTAGCTGGGATTACAGGCCTGTGACACCACACCCAGCTCATATTCACTTTTTAACTTGTCATCATGGAGACAGTTCACAGAACTGCATTCCTTGCTTCACAGTGGCTGCCCTAAGCTGTTAAGGAGGGTTAGGGTATGATTTGTGTGCAGAGGTCCTGCTTCCAAATGCTGCTGAGGATGTTATAACGTCCTCTTTGTGCTTAACCCAGCAGCTCTGGGGTCAAACAAAACAGTCTGCCAAGGATCCAAAACAAAGAATTAAAGGAGATGTAACTCTCTGATGATATATCCCAATTTACAAAATTCTTTCCACTTTGCTCAACCCCAGGGCTTTCTAGGAACTAAAGAGCTGGTAGCACACAAATTGTCCACAATGTTGCTGGGTAGATTTTTACGCGTGCAAACACATACAGAGATACACTACCTTTACATATACAATTCAAGACTTTTCCTTTATTCTCTTTCATAGCACTTTAAATGTATTTTGAAGATCAAATTGTTATGGCTTTACAAGTACCTCTTCCAAGGTATATGTAACACCCATCTGGCTTCCCGATCTGTCAAGAGGCCACATACCCTAAACTAACTCCTGGAGCATTCAATCCATTTTCCTGCAGATTAAGCACAAACAACTAGGGAGACAGTGTTCCAATTTTATAAAATTATCTAAACATTCCGAAAGTAATAGAAGCAAACTATAAATCTTGCAAATACCTCTCTGAGCTTTGTGGTGACTGTGACTGGCTACAAAAATGTTTAACATTGTAAGGTATGAGTTGAAATTTCTATATATTTGAATGGAAAATAAAAATCAAATTTAACTACATTGGGAAGATACTCCTCTACAGAAGGCAATAGTTTCTGCTAAATACAAATAAAGAGGTTGAGCAAAAAAAAAAAAAAAAAAAAAAAAATCATTTTTCCTTCATAAATAACCCAGCTTCACGTATTCCTGTTGAGCAAAAAAAAAAAAAAAAGAAAGAAAGAAAGAAGAAGAAATTAAAACTCAAAAGAACACAGTATTTACTCAATCGAGTAGATACAAATTAAGCATTTGTTTAAAAAAAAATCACTGGACCTTAACTAGCCCTATTTCTGTTCTTGTCACCCTCTTAAAACAAGATCACATCTTGCACAAGATCATATACTTGCAGTAGTCAGTAAAACACTAACAATTATTTAAAAATATAGCTAAGGGTTTACCAGGAATCATCACTCACAAAAGTCAGTTCAGTTTTGTAAGAAGGCATGAGGCTAGCCTTTTGTTTAGGGATGATATAGCCATCAAAACCACTTGCCGTTACTTCAGATTTCATTAGCAGACCTTTTCGCAGACTTACTTTTTTCCAGAGAACCGATTACTTGGCAAGGACAGCCCTGGGACTATTTGCTACTCAGAGGTAACAGAGTCCATCTTTTGCTTCAATTTAGCAGATGTTAAGCATTCTGCACTGGCTTGTGATCATTTTCCCTCCAAATCTCAAGCTCTGAAAATGCCTGTGCTCATGTAGACAACCATCTATTTTGAGTTTTCTCTCTCTTGCACAGTTCTTCTCAACCAAATCTAATGAGAACATACTCTGTCCTCACCAGTGAGATGCTTTCATACTTCACAGCCTGTGGTTCTTCTCTGCCTTGAGACTTACTGCCTACTCAGGGAAATTGTATTTCCTACTCTGGAAATTATGGGATCGTCAGGCTCCATGGTCTCAAGCTCAGTGTGGAAACTTCAATTCCCCTTTTCAGGTATTAATGATTTTAAGTTCATTTTGGTTCACATTAGCTCTGGCCAGAGGTGCATACTGTTCAAGCCACTTTTATTCAAATTCAATTTTTACAACAGCTCAATTATTCTACTTTCAATCCAAAAAGAAAAGTGTGATTTATGTTTAGGTTAGGGAAACAGAAAAATCCACAAATCCCTTTCCACGGTGATAACAATCTTTAATTTCACTAAGGCATTGATCATTTGAAAGACATCACACAAATATTATTAACAATATTAAATTCTAATGGCATTTTTACAATGAATTTATGTTGCATGAATAACATATTAATTTGATAGATGGTATTGGAGGATACATAAAAAGATAAATGAACCAAATTTAAAGTGTTTTTTTTTTTTTTAATTCACATTACTTCTTAAAAAGTGGTGCATTCAAAAGCAATAAGGGGCTAAACACAGACTCTTATTTATATACTGCCTCTTAAAAAAGGAGATATACAGTTTATACTTGCAAATATTCCTAATAGTTATCTTGCCCATCTCCATGGCAAAGTTCCTAAACAGCATGCAACTGAAAAACAAGAGAAACTTTTCGGTTTTTGCCTTTCTTAGTGGCAGCAGAGAACAGCAAAATAAACTATTAAATTTAAATTCTGGAAATAGAGACACTTCTTTTATACAGGCATGCATATAAGTCTCTCTCTCTCTCTCTCTCTCTCTCTCTCTCTCCCTATATATATATATATATACACATACATATATATATACACTAGTTTTACTTACATTTTTCTTGCAATGACCAGAGGTACAGAAGAAGATAAATATACACTCTAATCATCCTGGCACCAAAGATAATGCAACCACGCTCCCAAATTAAAAACAAAGCCAATAATTTCTAACTTCTATAAAAGCATTCTGAAAGGCTCCTATTTCCTTGTATGAATCAATTATATAAGATTTAACAGAAACAGCAAGCTCTAAACAGATTACACTCTATCTCACCAGCTTGATTCAACAAAGAGCAATGGAACAGAAAATCAAATGCAGCTTGCAAAGTCACATTCACATGGAGCTGTAGGGAAAAAGAGGGGGGAAAAACCTGGTACTTACAGACTGTAAAGTAAAATGTCCCAGTTTCGCTTTACATGTTACAGCAAATCAAACAGAGATTTCAGCTCTCAGCAAGTCCCTGCTTCCACTACACTGATCATCCACGCAGAACAGGCCCTTATGGATTGCTTAGGCAGCTGGGAGATAATGGGACCATATTCTCAGCTGGGACTAGAGATGCTGAACTGCTCTCCGCTGCGCGCTGCATGGCTCTCCGCCAGCATTAATCAAGGAGGACCCAGCTTCCTGGCTGTGTTCCCCAAAGGATCGACATAATTAGCACATGAATCAAAGACACACACTGGGAGAATCACACACATCTCTAACTGGCTCTCCTCACATCGAACCTGATTAGGAAATCAAGTTGGTTCTCCGATCAAATGTGTTCAACCTTTCAAAAATACACAGAGGCTCACACAGCTGTTTACAGATTTCGGGGGAGGGGTGGAGATTAAGGCTTCTTTCCCAATGGGCAATTTATGTAATTCCTCAACTACAGAATATAATTACACTGGTTGTTCGGTACATATGGTGGGTTTGCCCTGTGATTTGGTTTGTCTGTTAGGGATTCTCAGCAGCTCCCAGGAAGGTTATGGGCAGCAGCATCATCACATCTATGGATTTTATGCGACATGCACGTGTATGTTCTTTTCAGAGTTAGTCTTTTGGGAGACCGGCTGAACTAAAGCTGGTGTTTATGGGAGTGTTTTACGTTTCCCAAGTCCTGCCTCTTCATTGAGTACTAGAAGTCCAGGGCATTCAAAGCAAAAGGGTTTGGCATGGCACATGTAGGACATCTAGTATTCTAAAAGTAACTGGTGATGTGGATTCCATTTGCATAACTAAGAACACTCTTCCTTACTCTGTCTGCATCATGGTGCAGTGAGGGGTTATAAACTAGTAGCCTGTGGACATGCTTGGTTTGGCAAGAGAGATTTGAGAATTTGAATGTGAACATTTTTAAACAGAACATGTGTTCTGCACTTTATCAAAACGTTGCCACACACGCTTTTGCCTAGATATGCTACCTGCTGGCCCCCGAAGACATTTGTTTATGTAAATTTGACCTTAGTTAAGCAAGTCTGGGTTATGGATATAAAACATTCCATTTTAGAAAAAGGGAGACTCAGCTCCTGCGTCACTCATGAAAAGGCTGTGATTAAGGCACCTGTGTGATCATTTAAAGTCCACCACAGGCAAAGCAGCCAGTAGTTAAGGAGCCTGTATGATAAAGAAGGGGGAACATTAAGGGAGTCAGAAATCTGAGTTCTAATCCTCATCTTGCTGCAACAAACAGGTGGTCTACACCTTTGTGAGTCTTAGTTTTCTTTTCTGTACAATAAGGGCTTTGTTTATTTGCAGACTTCTGAGAAGCCTTACAATGTGACATTCTATTATTGTCCTAAGATCTAGAAAACAGACCTTCATTAAAAAGGTGCTTATACCTCATAATAGCACTGGGGTAATGGGAATGAAATAAAGTCATGCTTTTTTGACTGGCACAAATTTGGGGATAGAGGGTCTTTATTACCTTTGGGGGCCGGCGATCAACTGGCTGCTAATGAGCTCTTTCAGAAAACTTGAAACATCATGGTCAGTAAATGTGAGTAAATTTTAAATGTGTAGGAAAAAAAGACAGCTTAGGCAGGAAATGGTCTTATCTAGTTGTACACAAACTGTGTCTACCTGATAGTAAAACACCTGGGTGAAGAACCAAAAATCCAATCAGAATGTTTTGTCTTCATGGTGCCAATCAGAAGAGCTCTGGGATTTTGTGGGGAAAGAGTCTTTATATTTAATGTGGATTTCTCCATCTTACTTTCTTTCATCCCTACTATCCAAAGGTAGAGAAAGGTGAGGCTTCTCTTCACATGGTCAGTTATGTTATCTTTTGTGAAAAAATGTGTATCACTGAGGTCAAGACCACCCAAACTATGTTAGGGTTTTAATTGTCTTAGGGAATAAAAGCAAAATGGATCAACACTTTCATGATGCCTTACTCAATAGCTAGTAAAGTATCTCCCCCAAAAGATACATGATTGGGTAAAAGATGTGCACTACCAAACCCTTCTGTGCCAATTATCAACAGATACATGCCCTCGAATAGGTTTATTATCAATAGTTAATGGTAATAATATGCAAAGTGGGGTACAAAAAAACAAGGCAATTATACATTTTTGAAATTTTACTAAAAAGAAAAAAGAAATTTTACTAAACTTTTGAGTAATTTTGTGTTGGTTCAACGTGTTTTTTAACTACTTTCAACGCAATTTCTGTAAGGTAACCAGTTTCTTTTATTCTTCAGATATTGTTACATTTGGCAAAACTTGTAAAACGACTGGCACAAATTTCATGTTTGTTATTTTTATCAGGCGCATTATTATTGAGACTTTAGCACATCTACTTCACGCAGCTCACGTGAGGTGCTGACAAAAATAGGTTAATTAAATAGCAATTGTGCATCTCAGTTATATTAGCAAACATATTGCTGAAGCAAATGAAAAGAGGAGCAAATTAAAATACTAAAGTGTTTATTCAGTAGTACAGCTGAAATAAATAGTTTAATTGGTTTTAAGTTCTATTCAATCCCTGTTTGCCTGGTAATTACTTTGATTAATCTTTGATTATGGTATGTAATAGATTCACTTTGGCATCATGTGATTTGCACTTGTTTATAATGATAGGTGTTAATTACTAACTAAAAATTTCGCAACTTCCACCAATTCTTCATACATTTCTCGCCAGAGATACATGATTTAAAATATGAAGTGTTTATAATAAAATCCTAAATCTGGAAAATGCCTGATTTTTCTTTTTTTCATTAAAGGGAATAGTCAACATTAAAGTACAAACAAAGAGAAGGAAAAAAGAGACCAACATGACTAATTACTACAAACAAAAGAAATGGTCTTCTCAAAGACAGTAGAACCTGCTATTTTACCTCAGAATATATTTTAGAAGCCAAAATACATAGAGATTGTTTTAGACTTGGTATTGAAACAGCAAGAACCGGCATCTCTTTGGAACTGTGAAGAGTCTGCAATTTTAACAACACTCTTGTCAAGGCTAATAAGAACCTGGGGGATGGGCTCCTGAGGTCTCTTTCTGGCCATTACACAAGATTCACCAAGTTAAATACAGCTCTGAACCTCAGCAAATCTAGGGGCAGAATGAAAGTTATGGGAACAATTTCCCAACAGTTTGAGGCTTAATCAATATTTTTAAATGCTTTGGAGTCTTCAGCAATAAGTCTCCAGATGTGCACACAACTGTTCATTGCTTCTTCTTGAAAGTGTTTTCCCATTCCTTGCATCTCTCACTAAAAGTCAGAGTCAAAAGCTGAGACAACTGTGACATTTCTCCAGCTGGGAACAAAATTTCAAAAGGGATGGTTCAGAAATTGCTGCCCAGGGCACCTACTGGAATGATAATCTATGCAGCAATGATTGAACCTTCTTTTCCAACCAAAAGCAATGGAGCCAGTAATAAAATATTCAAGAATTAAGCCATAAGTATGGATGCACATAAGAAAGTATGTGGCCATATTAATTTTCCAGGAGGTAATCAGATTCCAATAACAATGACCCAGAGACCAGGGTCATGAAATTAAAACAGTCTGTGGAGAAAATAGCCCATTTAAATAATTATGTCAATATGACATCAAACTGACCTATGAGCTAGATAAAAGGGTGCAATATGCCTTGATATTCATCTGCCACTAACTGCTCAGAAATTTGTAGCCACTATTAGCAAAAAATTTGAGGGTGTTTGTATGTGGAGAGGGAGAAGCAAAGAGAGAGAGAACAAATTGTTTTATGAGTGTTACTTCTCATTTACTTTTTGGGGTAGGACTGACTTATCCTTATTTTAATGGCTAAGAAAACATAAGCCAATTTTCTTTTTTATTTTATTATTATTTTTTTTTAGACAAAGTCTCTCACTGTTGCCTGGACTGGAGTGCAGTGGCACGATCTCCACTAACTGCAATTCCACCTCCCAGGTTCAAGTGATTCTCCTGCCTCAGTCTCCCAAGTAGCTGGGATTACAGGTGCCCGCCACCATGGCTGGCTAATTTTTTGTATTTTTAGTATAAATGGGGTTTCACTATGTTGGCCAGGTTGGTCTCAAACTCCTGACCTTGTGATTCGCCCACCTCGGCCTCCCAGAGTGCTGAGATTACAGTCATGAGCCACCGCACCCAGCCAACACAAGCCAATTTTCTTGTCATCCAAGAAGAGAACAAAAATCCTTTTCCTCAGAAGATTCTGATTTTCCTTCCAACAAAAACAGACAGTTTAAAAAAAAAAAAACCCTGATTTTTGGTCGTTACAACTTAGGGTAGGGGTTGCTACTGGCTGTTATCATCCTACGAAGCACAGGACAGCCCCCACAGCAAAGAATTACCTAGCTCAATATGTTACCAGTGCCATGTTGAAGATACCCTGACCCAAGGGAAGTATGATGGGGTTCTTATAGTTGCAGTAATGAAGAACTGAGTGCTGAGATTAAAACCGACTAAGTATAAATGTTGTTGCTCTACATATAGCTGCAGTAGCTGTACTAAACTGTTTTGTCTTGGAAGTTATTTTAGACGTTTCAGTATGCTTTCACAAAAATTACTACATTCAGCACAATGAGCTAGTTCAAAAGCCAAGAATGCCCTATAACTCCAAGTCTGTCAATGCAAAACCAAACATGAGCCTCAGAACAAATGACTGGAGGCATGATCACTAAATAAAAATGTCAAAGCCCTCTCCCCTCACTACATTATGCCTCAGAAAACCAAGTATCACTACAAAAAAAAATCTCATTCCAGCCTCTCCTGCGCTCCCTCTCCTGTCTCCCACCTCGAAATGCACACAATTCATAGGCAAAGTGAGCTGCATGTACTTCCAAATATCCATTTTCCTTCTATCTCTATGATTGTCCCTAAATAGATGGGCAACATTTTGCATGTTCTGCTATCAGGATTCTGATCTTACTCCTGAAATAGATACAGTTTTAATACAGAGTTGGGATGCAAACATGCTTAAATTCATGAAATTTCATTAGGAAATCCGTTGTTAGACTGCTTTTGTTTACTCATTCAACAAATATTTATTGAGCACCTACTAACTCACCATCAATTTAAATTTTTGGAGGAAGAAATTGAATCTCTCAGCATCTGCTTCCCTTATAGACTTCTATATATTTATATTGTATCCCCTATATCATTCTGTTTGGCTCAGAAAAACTTTAGTGCATTCTCATCATCCACTAAGGTCATTATTATTTATAATCGGCTTTTTCACTAATGTGGTGCTCCACGGACTCTTCGGCTCTGGTACTGAGCTCTTTTGTCGGCTCCAGGGAGTGTAGGCGCTAGGTAGATGGCAGGGGCTTTTCATTTTATTCTTTGGCATCCCTTCCATCAACTACAAAAAGCCTTCTTTAGGCTTTTACATGAGAGGAGTCACAGCTAACCTTTGTTTCTTAAAGGGAAAGTGTTTCTCCTTAGATCCGGTGCAGATGGAACAAAATAAGAAGGAAGGTGTCCAAATGAGGAAAACTGGCAGAAACAAAGCTAAATCTAAAATGTTCTATATTTGTTAAGATTACCATAGTGTTACATTAGAAAAAAAAAAAAAAAAAAAAAGGAGTGTCTGTTTAAAATGGGCAAAACCTGTCCTTACATATATTTTATGGAGTGAAAAGAGGAAAAAGATGCCTGCTTTTCTTCCTACATGCTTTCAGAAAATGGGTTAATGTTTTTTCCCCAACTGACTCCCAGATACAGACGAAAGGCTTAATTTTAGAACACACGTAAATCAGAGCAGAGTTCAAGTTTCTCTTTAAGTAGAGATTTTAAAAGCTCTTTTCAGGGAAACCTGAAAAAATTCATACCCTTCTACCTTCTTTTATCTATATGATGTAGTAACATTGCAAGCAAATGTCAAATATAGGGAAATCAACCTTTAATTCTGAGAATATGAAATTAATGTAATCTTGGTGACACAGCCACACAATCACATGTAATTTTAAAGTACATGGCCACCCTTATGCTAACGGATATATTTATCTAGGTCTTTGCAATTTTTAAGCAGTTTGCAAATTTACAACAGGCTGGTATAAATTAAAGTAAATGTATAAACTTTGAAACTGTTGGACAGGATTGGTCTAAAATAATACATAAGATGTAATTAACTTTAGATAAGACTATAGAATATTCCATTTGAACTTGATCATCTGGATTCCCATTTCCCCTTAATTTTTTTTTTGAAAAATTTCAAACTTACAGAAAAGTTGAAAGAATGGCACAATTAATACCCATATGCCTTTGACCTACAAGCAATATAAATATTTTGATATCTGCTTTTTGTTTTTACTCTCTGCCTCTGATCTTCTCCTCCTTCCTTCTCTCTCTGTAATACTCATCTTTAGAAAGTCATTTGAGGGAAAATAGCAGACATCATGACACTCTGTCAGTAAATAATTCTTCCAAGAATACACCAAATAAAGCTTCTCCGGAAAGACCACAACGTTCATCTCCATAACCACAATACAATGAATCAATTCAAGAAATTCAGCAGTGCCACAAAACTACCATTCACCACATGGTCTATACTCAAATTTTCCAAATCGACCCAATAACATCCTTCACAGCTGGGTGGGTTCTTGTTTGGTTTGTTCCCTGTTTCTGTGACCCAAGACCGAATCAAGGATCACGCAGTGCTTTCCTGTGGTCACACCTTCCTTTTGTAGAGAACAGTCCCCCAACTTTCTATTGTCTCGTATCACATTGACATTTTTGAAGAGCCCATGCCCATTATTTTACAGAATGTAATTCAATTTGAAGTTTTCTGGTTGCTTTTTTTGTGATTAATTCAAGTGTTTTGAAGAATACTACATAGAGGAGGAAGGTATGGTCAGTTTGTCCTGTTGTTGATGGTATTGTTTGATCACAATATTTGCCTGTTATTTAAATGGAAAGGTATCATTTTACTTTCGTAACTTGTCAATAATATTTGGAAGCTACTTTGAGATTGCATGTAGTTTTCTCCAAGAGCATGTCACTCAGTAGTTTTAGCATACATTGATGAACGCTGATTGAATCATTTTTATAAGAATGGTTAGAAAATACCCAGATATTGTTAAACTTCAGTAATCTGTATAACTCATCTCTCAATTTCTTTTCTTAAAGGGTCCCACCCCCTCACTCAACCCTCTCACACAACATGAGAAGTGGTGGCAACAGAAGCCATTCAGGAAATACTAGGCTTCTCAACTTTTCTCAGAAACAGAAGCCAATGGCAACTAATCAAGCTAGTCACAAAAGCTATATGATCCAGAAAACATGAAGATGGTAGAAAACTGTGAACTTCACTTCTTCTTGAAAGGAAGAGGGAAACTGTCAGGATAAACCTGGAAAATCAGTCTTCTCATTAATAATGTCTTAAACTGAAAACGAGACATCCCTCTTCATATCTACTAGTGCTAAAAATACTACACTTCTCAGATTAGGGTCACTTTTGACTTCTGCAGAATGCACTCTCTATTAAGGAAGCAGAGAGCTCCTTCCAGACACTTTACTTGTACCATTTATTGATCTCTAAACTGTTCTATTTTGTTGTAGCATTTTTCACCTGGAAATAAATAAAAAATGAAAAGCTTTAGTTGAAATCCACTCTCCACACTGATATCAAAACTCCCATTTCAAAACAGAGATCTAAACACACAATCCTCCTTTTAAAAATCCTTCAGTGGATTCCTCTCAGCTACCTGATAAAGCCAAATATGGCCAACTCTTACAGAGTCCTTCCAACCCCCCAATAACCTCCCTTGCTCAATGATTTATGTTTCATATTCCATTCACCTCCCATGATTATCTTTTCCTTGAAAAATCCATGCTATTTTTTCCCATCTATGCAAATACATGCTCTCTTTACCTGTAATGCTTCCTCATCCCTACCCACTTTATTTTTTTTTAATCCTCTCAATCTTTTAGAGACAGCTCTGTCAAAGTTAAGAGTGAAAATTCTAGAGTCAGGCAGCCTGGTATCATGGGTTGTCCACTTATTAACTGTATGAGCCTGAACAAGTTACTTAACTTCTCTATGCCCAACTTCCTGTAAAATGGGGATAATGATAGTACTTATCTTGCAGATGACATGGGAATTAAATGAGTTAAATCATGTAAAGCTCTTAAAGATACCTGGCACACTAAGCACTCAATGAATGATAGCTTTAATAAAGATGAAGACAATACTTCCCCAACCATTTATTATAAAATTTTCTAACATAGACAAACGTTGAAAGACTGATACAGTGAGCAACTGTGTAGAATTGTTGCTCTAGAAAAGATTGTAGAATCTTTTCTAGATTCTACAATTAATAGCTTACTATGTCTGCTTTGTCATATAACTATCCATCTATGCATCCCTCAATCCTATCCAGCCATCTATCTAGTAATAACTATTTTAAGATTAAACATCCTGAACCCATTCTCTCTCCTCTCCATCTAATCAATCCCACCTTCCACAACAGCTTAACTATATCTTGATTTCAGATGATACTTGGGCACAATGCATTGTAATTATCTGTTTATGCACCTATTTCTTCTATTAGACTATGACACCCTGATGGCAGATATGTCTCATTCAGTTTTGTATACCTAGCATCTAGCTTAATGATATATCTCAAAAAATGGTTCAATAATAAATGAATTTTTATTGTATATGTGTTGCAGTTCACAATGACATACAGCAATATAGTTTTCATCAGATTCTTGTGTAATTTGGCAACTTAATAATGAGTATCAGTGATAACAGGAATAATCATAATAAAAGCACTGTTATTAAGATTCATAAAAGAACTTTTGTGTTAGAGTCAGGACACCAAAGTTCTAGCTGTGATTTGGTAATTTATTAGTCATGTTCTCAGATAAGTCAGTTCACTTATATGGAAAGCCCTTTCTTCCTCTGTAAAATGAAGGTGAAGTTCCAACAACATGGTGGACTAAGCCTTCTCCTTACAGCCACAAAAATGCTGGTTAAACAAAAGGAAAGAAAAATACCAAAGTTACTTGTGAACACGTGTATATAGCTGAGCTTGAAAAACAAAAGTGCTAAGTCAGAGTAGTAAGGTTCCGTCCACTGATGGTGGATGGAAGGCATAGAGACATAAGCCCTGATTGCTGGCTCTAATGTCAGGCTGCACAACTGTATAAGGTACCATTCATATACTATTTAATGTAAATGTACTTCCTGGAATTGTGCAAGAAAGCACCTCTGGGGGCTGGCAAGTGAATCTGAATAGACTGCAGTGACAGATGAGACATGAGGCAAAAACTTTAAAACCCTGGTTTAAAATTGGGATAATAGAGGAATGCACCATGAGACACATGGATAGTAAAACTCACTCTTCGCACATGCAAGTGTTAAAGAAGTGGATTATCTCTAAAATTTGGAGAAAGGATGCCTTGTAGGCTAAATAATGCTCCCCATTAAATTTTAAAGTCCCAATCCCCAGAATCTGTAAATATATTACACCTTGAGTATTTGTTATCCAAAATGCTTGGGGCCACAGGTGTTTCAAACTTCAAAAGTTTTTGGATTTTGGAATATTTGCACATACATAATGGGATATCTTGGAGATTGGATCCACGTATAAACAGGAAATTAATTTATGTTTTATATGTACTTTATACACAAAGTCTGAAGGTAATTCCATACAATATTTTAAATAATTTTCTGCATATAATGAAGTTTGTGTACACTGAACCATCAGAAAGTAAAGGTATCAGGATCTCACCCACCCATGTGGACAATGTGTGTTTGCCTACATGGGGGAATCTAGGTGTTACGTCGAGGCTCAAGAAGTTTCAGATTTGGGAGGATTTGGGATTTACAGATTAGGAATGCTCTGCCTGTACTTTACACAGTGAAAGGGACTTTAAAGATTGATTTGAGAGATCTTAACATAGGATGTTATCCTAGATTATATGTGTGGGCCCAATATAATCACAGGGGTCCTTATGAGAGGGATATGAGAGGATCAAAGACACAGGTACAGAAGGTAATATGACAACAGAAGTGAGGATGAGGAGTGACATTTGAAGATGCTACACTGCTAGCTTTTTATATGAACAGGCCACAAGCTGTGGAATGCAGGTGGCTTCTAGAAGTTGATAAAGCTAAGAAAACAATTCTCCCCTAAAACCTCCAGAAGGAACTCAGCCCTATAGGCTCACTTTAGACTTCTGGCCTGCAGAATAGTCAGAGAACAAATTTGTATTGTTTTAAGCCATGAAATTCGTGATATTAATAATTTGCTACAACATCAATAGGAAATGGATACAGAGGGTATAATCTGTTAACAAATGGAACTTCAACCTGAAAAGATATAAAGCCCAAATTTACACTTCCTAGTGGTAGTCTAGTAATCCCGAATTGAAATTTTAACACAAAAACTAGACAAGCTCCTACAAATCCATTTGAAACCTCATAAAAATGAATCGACTTTCTCTATAGGGACATGTCTATCCTCCTGAGCATATGGGTCTCCCATAGTTAACAAAAAAATCTGCTAAAAATACACCATGCAATGACAACCATCATCAGGAGCAAACAGAAGTTGCAAGTATTAACTGGCATGCAAAAACCTAAAAATAATGGAACAACCTAAAAGATATAAAATAGAGATTTAAATTCTTTATAAAAATCAAAGATCAGAGAGTACAATTTTAACAATCTATACATTGTGTGTGGGGAAAAAAGAGGACTTGAAAAAGTGGGACATGAGGAACTTTCTGCAAGGATGAAAATGTTCCTTATCTTGACAAGTATGATGCTTGCACAGGTAAATATTCATTTTCAAAGACTCATTAGCCTGCACACTTAATGACTATGTATTTCAGTGTGTGGAATTAATACTTCAATAGAAAAAATTAAGAAAAAACCTCAAAGGACAATTAAATATCAAATTAGATTCTGTTTAAGAATGAACTATATCAAAAGGTGTCTTCAGAAAAAAAGAAACATACTGAATATAGAAAAGGTTTAATAAAAACAAAGCCTAAAGTAACCAGTCACATTAGTGTACCAGTGGATACCCAAGATGGAGAGGAAAATCTTAAAAAGCAACCAGAAACAAAAAAAAAGTATTTACAAAGAAATAATAATTAGATTGTATGCAGAATTCTCATTAGAAAGGAGGGGCAAGAACACAATGGAATAATACTATTTTCAAACTCTTAAGAAAAAAAATAAGTGTCAAAATACAATTTTATACTTTTATCTGGCTAAACTTTGATTAAAGAATGATGATCTTAGAAGCTAAGGTAACACTGAGAAATCTAGACAATCACTGACTAAAAAACCAACAAAAAGAACACTTGTAATAAGTACTTTTAAGGGTGAAAAGAAGGCAAATCTAAAATACTAGACTTCAATTAATGGGCCTCAGAAAGAAGGTGATTCAGGTTAGCATTTTAAATTCCTGGTATTATTTGAGGGAAGATAAAAATATTAATTAATATAAAACTTTTAGACTCCAATATTTATAAACCTTAAAAATTTAAAGGTTGAGTTCAGCAATATTTGATGATACTGTAGGATGTTGACATAAGATAAACACACAAGAATCTATTGCATTTGTGTATACTAAAAATGGATATTAAAAGGCAAAATTAAAAACATAGTACCATTTAAAATCATTCCAAAGGAAACGAAATACTTCAGTACAAAATTCACTAACCTTGCATGGGATCTGTATATTGAAAATTACTAAATGACAATGAAAGAAATAAAAGAAGAACTAAGTAAATGGAGAGACATACCAGGTTCATGAACTGGAAGGGTCAATGTAAAAAAGATGTCAATTTTCCCCAAACAAATCTATGGGCTTAATAAAATTCCTATCAAACTCCCTGTAAGGTTTTAGTAGACATTTTAAAACTTACTTTAAAATTTATAAAGAAAGATAAGTGCCCTAGAATAGATAAAGCAATCTAGATAAAAAAAGAAGAATATGAGAGAAATCACTTTACCTAGTATTAAGGCTTAAACATACAGCTACCTTAATCATGACAGTGTGATACTGGAAGAGAGACAGACACATAGATCAATGAATACAAGCAGGGAACCCAGAAATAGACCCAATATAAATCTACCCAACTTTAAAAAATAACAGTTTTATTGATATGTAATTCACACCCCATAATTTTCACCTCTTTAAATATACAATTCAGTAAATTCAATAATTATAGATTCTGTTTCGTATGTTAATGGAGTTGTACAACCATCATTATTATTTAATCAGGAATATTTTCATATCCTCCGAAAGAAACTTCATATCCATTAGTAGTCAAACTGATCTTTGAGAAAGGTACAAAAGCAATATAATAGTGGAAGGATAGGCTTTTCAGTAAATGGTGCTGGAGCAACTGGATATCCAGAGACAAATGAATATCAACCGAAATCTCACACTACAAGCATTAATTCAAAATAGATCATGGACTTAAATATAAAATATAAAACTCTATTTTAGAGGATGCAGGAGAAAATCTTCAAGATCTAGGGTTAGGCGACAAGTTCTCAGACTTGACACCAAAAGCACCATTAAGCCAGGCGTGGTGGCTCACGTCTGTAATCCCAGCACTTTGGGAGGCTGGGGTGGGCAGAACACTTGAGGTCAGGAGTTCGAGATCAGCCTGGCCAACATGGCGAAACCCCATCTCCACTAAAAATACAAAAATTAGCCTGGTGTGGTGGTGCATGCCTGTAGTCCCAGCTACTTGGGAGGCTGAGGCAGGAGAATCACTTGAACCTGGGAGATGGAGGTTGCAGTGAGCTCAGATCGCACCACTGCACTCCCACCTGAGCAACAGAGCAACGCTTCATCTCCAAAAAAAAAAAGCACCATCAACAAGAGGAAAATTTGCAGTGGCTCAACACATGTAATACCACCCCTTTGGGAGGCCAAGGCAAGTGGATCTCTTGAGCCCAAAAGTTTGATATCAGCCTGAGAAACACGGCAAGACCCTGTCTCTACAAAAAAATACAAAAATCAGCTGGGCGTGGTGGCAGGCACCTGTAGTTCCAGCTACTCTGGAGGCTGAGGTGGGAGCGTCATTTGAGCCTGGGAGGCCAAAGCTGCGTGAGCCATGATCGTGCCACTGCATTCACTCCAGTCTGGGTGACAAAGCGAGATCCTGTTTCAAACAACAATAGCAACAAAAGAAAGGCTAAAACAAACCAACAAAAATTAGTGAAAATATTGCTTGCTAGGGAAGATGTAGAGAAACTGGATCACTGATACATTGCTGGAAGGAATGTAAAATGATAGACACACTCTGGACAACATTTCAGCAATTTCTAAAATAACTGTAATTACCACACAACGTAGCAGCAATGCTCATGTTAGGTTTCAGTTATTAATGAATATATTGCCATAAATGCAATCAGTATTTACTCCGTAAGTATTTGCATATATTCAAACTCCATATATATTCATACTCCATCTATATTCTTCACATATATTCAGTCATATATATTCAAACTCCATAAGTATTCATATATATTTGCAAAAATATATAAAAATGAAATTAAATAGTAATATTCAATGAATTGGCCATATATTATTATATCATGATATAAACAACTTTTTACTACCATTGACTTACTGTATTTCTATAAGGCATTTGAAATTATTTCATTTGTTTCTAATTTTAGTAATAGTTGATTATGGGTGGGTGGAAAGGTAGAGAAAGAGAGAAGTGAGCAAGTAAATAACTGAGAGGATTCACTCAACTCATATTTATGGTCTTTATGGTGGGTGCCAATCATACTGAAGGGCTAGACAAACATGACAAGTAAGAGGTTTATATCCTGTGGAGGGAGAAAGATAACAGATAAGTAATCAATAAGTAAATTCAATAGTTATAAATTATGTTAAGTGCTCTATAAGAGATTAAAAAGTCGTAAGATAGAGAATAAAAATTTTAGCTCTTTAGTATTCAACCAGGTAGGCAAGAACAGGAAAATGACATTAAATAAGTTCAAATCACCAATCAGCAATATTAACATAAAACATATGAAATTTCATATGCCATAATGCTGATATAACGTCACCTGGATCTTATGAGACTTACCTCCCACCCCTAAATCCTAAAACCTCTTCTTACTAAAGATCACGTAGGTCTGTATAGGTTGCCACTCATGAGCAAAGGACATAAAATGGTTCATTATACAAGTCAATGTGATGTGAGAACTACTTACAGTAGGTGTGAAAATGTATCACATTCTGGATTTTCCAAAAACTAGATAATGAGCTAAGTCATTTGAAGGTGAAAATGCTATAGGGATGCGAACTACAGGTGTTGATTTTAGATACTGTGGGGTCAGTTCATAGTAATCTTTATGCCAAGGACTTTATATGTGATTCAATAGGGGAAGAGTGCCCATTGGTTGTAGTGAGAAGAAATGATGACATCACTTAAAATTTCAAACAGTATCAGAGGAACACAGTGAAATACACATGAAAGACGAAGTATGTCATAGTTAATTTAATATGTTAACTTCAGTGGGTTAAGGAATTCCTACATAGCTAGTAAAACATTTTGGGGTGTCTCTGTGTTATTGTTTCCAAAGTACAGACAATCTGCCTTCATCAATGTGGGCAGGCATCACCTGGGTCCTTGATAGCCCAGATAGAACAAAAAGATCAAAAAAGGGCAAGTTTGCTCTCTTCTGGAGCTGGGACATCCATCTTTTTCTGCCTTTATATATCAGAGCTCCAGATTCTCAAGGCTTCAGGCTCCAGGACTTCTATGAGCAGCCCGCAGTTCTTAAGCCTTCAGTCTCCATAACTGTGAGAGCCAATTCCCATAATAAATCCCCTCATATATTGATCTGTTTCTCTGGAGAGCCTTAACACAAGGGAACACTTATAACCCATATTACATATTTCCATTTGGAAAAACAATGATACAACAACACTCCTAGACCTTTCTTAGTGAGTTTGGAAAAGGGAACTGAACATAGGCATCTCAGCCCTTCTTCTTTCTTTTGAAACCCTTACCTTCAAAAAGGGTGCCTTCTGTTCTGCTTTCCAACCATCCAACCTAGAGCCTGTCTCCAGGAGACTGAAACTGTCCAAGTGTGAAAGTAACTGGGCAGGTAAATCCACTTAATTCGGGGTGAATTATTAGCACTCTACCGGTCAACAAATCTATACCATATTTTTCACTTCATCAGTAATAAATGTGATATTTTTATTTGTATCAGTTTGTTACATATGTTTCCCCATTGCTTCTGAACTCTGTGGAGAAAGAGAGGCATTGTTTTTGAGCCCCCTAAAACCCTAAAACAATATTTGCCTGACATATATAAAAATGTGCAATATCCCAATAAAAATGAAATGAGCTAATAAACCACCACCAAGTGGAATTAAATCAATATCAACTATAAGCACATCAGACGTCATCAAGAATAAATGTCTTTCCTACTGGTAGAATTTTACAGTGCTAATACATTTTGGAATGACATGACAAATCGGAATTTGTATCCAGAGGAAACATTTGATTAACTTTCTCTTGTTTTATAACTACTACATGGAAAATAGAATGCTGACAACTGATATTTCCCAGGTAGAAAATGGTTTATATCTTCTTAAGTCTAACTTTTCTGAGCCAGCCTGTGCATAAATATATCATCTGGATGGTTAGGGACAGAAGACAAGAGGCCAATCTGTGTTTCTGCCAGGTACTGTGGACTGCCATCTGTGCCTTCTCTGTGCTATGGTCTAGTGGCTGAAACCCAGATCCAATTTGGAGCCTTCCTATTAAATTTATTTTGAGGCTTAAGTTCTCTGTTTTTGACCAGTGGTCCCCAACCTTTTTGGCACCAGGGACTGGTTTCATGCAAGACAATTTGCCCACGGACCAGGCAAGGGGAGTATGGCTTCAGGATGAAACTGTTCCCCCTCAGGTCATCAGGCATTAGTAAGATTCTCATAAGGAGGGTGCAACCTAGATCCCTCGTATGCAGTTCACAATAGGGTTCACACTCCCATGAGACTCTAATGCTGCCACTGACCTGATAGGAGGCAGAGCTCAGGAGGTAATGCTCGCTAGCTTGCTGCTCATCTCCTGCTGTGCGGCCAGGTTCCTAACAGGCCACAGGCAGGTACCTGTCCATGGCCCGGGGATTGGAGACCCTTGTTTTAGACCAAACAAGAGCTATATTAAAAGTGTAGTGTGTCCACCAAAATAAGCCAGTGGTTTCACGAACCTATTCATCCCACAAGGATCTATTGAATAATTCATATTTGTAAATGGCTGGGGATTTATAGTGATCTAGATGTGGTATCGGCTTTCAAGGAACTTGAAGAAGTTCAAAACACACAGGTAAGTATTTTAAGGGAGCACTTATTAAAGTATTAGAAATTAGAAAAGGGAAATACTATTTCCTACTCAATTGGAAAAATATTTTGAGGAGGAAGAGGTGCTTGAAATAAGAACTTGAAGGCCTGTCATGTTAGACATTCAGAGATTGCTGTTAAATATTGATTATGATGTTGAAGGGGGCATTTCAAATAATCTTCTACTTTAGCTGCTCTGCAATAGATGAAGCCCTTCTCTAGATAAATATCATCTTCCTATTTTGAGCACTGTCTCTGATATCTAGATCTCTTGAGAATTTAATGGACTTTCTTTGTAGGAAAAAAATGTATATACAAGTATAGTTTTTCATAATACCTCAAGAAATTAATGTACTTTGGGTTGAGAAACCCTGATTTAGAACAAGGACTATTATTAATGGAAAACATATTGTACATACATATAGTATTTTTTACTCTCCTCCCTTTGGAATTCAGGCACAACTGGACAGCATTAACATTAACACAGAGATCTTAAGACTGACCACACAGACTATTTCAACCAGACTGTGGTATAGCATCACATGACAGACAGCAGGCTCTGAAAGAAATCAAAGTATTTTACCCCAAAATATATTTCTTTGACATATTTTGAAATGACCCCAAAAAGCTGTTCCTTGTGGCGAAAAGCTACATTCTGTATTGAAATCTCTTTCCCTTTCCAGGACTTTCCCTGATCCAGGAGAGATTTAACTAAGAGTCTGGTACCTCTTAGGGTCTGATAAGAGACATTTACCATCTATTCTGTCTGTCTGCAGCCTGCTACCTGGAAGCTTCATCTACATAATAAGAACCTTGCCTTCCACAAGACCCCTTATCTTAACTACAAACATTTCCTACTGCTGACTTCATCTCTTCAGTCAGAGCTTAACCCTGTCAACCGACTGCCAATCAAGAAATCTTTAAATCTACCCATTACCCGGAAGCCCCCTGCCACATGCTTCAGTATCTACCATCTTTCAGGACAAAACCAATGTATACCTTACATGTATTGACTGATGTCTGCCTGTAACTTCTGTCCCCTAAAATGTATAAAATTGGTCTGGAACCTAACCACCTTGGGCATGTATTCTCCGGAACTCTTGAGACTATGCCTTGGGCCTTGGTCACTCATATTTGGCTAAAAATATAAATCCTTTCCAATATTTTATAGAGTTTGACTCTCTTTCATCAACAATTGGTTCAATAACATGTAAGAGGAAAATAATAATAGCTCCAATAAAACAGAAGTTCATTTCTGACTCACAGGAAAAAAAAATCCTAATAAACAACCCAGGACTGGTATAACAGTTCTATGGTCATCAGTTAAAGATTTGGGCTTCTTCTATCTTACTCTGCCACTATTCTAGAATAGCATTTTCATCTTCAAGATCATCACTTGGTCCAAGATAGCCACTAAAGCTCCAGCCATCAAGTCTGCATTCCAGACAGCAAAAAAAAGGAACAAGAGGATCATAGCACAATTCCCAGCTGAATCATTTCCCCAGAGACGTCTCTGAAGTCTCCCCGTAATAATTCTGGTTAGTGGACAAAATTTAGCCACATGACCATATTGGTTGTGAATGTGCTAGCAATTACAGTATTTTATCTGGCACATGGTTGCCCAAAATAAAATTGGTGTTCTATTATTAAAGTACAAAGAAATAAAGGATACTCATTGGAAGCCAGCAGTCCCTTCCAAAATCAATCCTCAATACTAAGTGCTCAAACCAACAGTAAAACTATAGTGGCAGAAATCACTGGAAGAATATTCTAAAAATAAGATTTCTAGTTCATAAGAAGACACCAACTAGATCCATGTGTGGTTTGCGTCTCCAGCCCTGTAAAATGAGGTAGGCCAGAAATGCGAATGCTTCTAAGACATCCTTCAGCTTTGAGGTTTCAGGAAAGTTTTCTTGAAGAAGCTAAAATGTTATCTCACTAACTTATGTCCTGAGGAATGGCATTTTCTGATATGTAAACTCTTCCAATGTCCAGAATAATCTAGTTTAGATTCTGCAAGGATATTAGAGTAGTCCCACTGAGTCAATTATTTTAGAGCAGGCATTCATTAATTTCAAAAGAAAATAAAAAGAAACAAAAGGGAATAAGAAAGAAGTTATTTTGAGAGTATGGATAGCAACTTTATCATCTTGGTACCCAGAGAAAGTATGACACACTCTATATTATCTTCTTGCTACTTGGGTTGAAGGATGGAAATGCACAATTAAAATGAAACATTTATGCCTACAACTTAAGAACTTTAAGATACTAACAGTAAAATGTGCAGCTGTTTATAAGAACTTCCATTTATGAAAGTAAAATATTCAATCAATAAAAACAGTTCTTAATGCCCCAGGATAATCAATTTTTTTATGTTCATAGAATTAAATCTGTGTAACCGTATAACCATCAAGTCTGTGTAGTATCTTCCTATAAAAACCTGATAGATTAAAATGACTTTAGACAATACTGTTTGAACTATAAACTATCACACTTTGCATTTGTTAATTAGGGTACTGGCATGCAGTTCTTCCTACATGATATCAAGAAAGACAGCTAATCCAAGTTTATCTGCTTCATTTCTCTTCTTCATTTATTGCAGCCTCTTAAATGAAAGGACCCAAAGTGTCATAAAAAGAGCTTAAATAAAAAACTAAGAAAATTTGACAATGAGCTAAACAACTAAGAATTTTCTTCCCAATTATTTCAACAAAGAGTAAAAAATATCTATTAAGGATAACATGGTCACCTATGTATCTGTAAATATGGAAAAGGAAGATAAGAAGAAATAGCTGCTCCCAGCTCTTGGATCTCCGAAACAATATACCTAAAAATAGAATCTGCTCTCTCAGTCTGTCAATGAGAGAATGAGGCCTCGGAGGCCTGAATTAGAGCCCCAGTTATCAACTGGGTGTGACATCTCAGTTCCAATGTCTTTAGATTACTTCCCCAGATCCATGATAAGCCTGCAGGACTGAGCCCAAAAATCTGACCCACTATCCCAAACTCCAATCTCTCTGAAATTTGGGACACGTTCAGAAGGAAGGGCTCACACATGCTCTAAAACAGGTCCTATAATAAAAGAGTACAAAGTATCTGCAAGGTACGTGTGCCACCTTTTACATCAAAATCCAACAGTATTTACTAAGCAGCTCTTGTATAAAAGCCACTGTGTTAGGAACCCAGGAGGCAACATTTCCTGCCTTCAGGGAGATATCAACCGGGCTATTATTGAATAAATGCAGAAGGGTGCATAGATGCTTTTTGAAAATAAATCAAAATCAAGACATTGTGATATAGCCTAAATTCCCTCATTTTCTGATTCACAGATAACTAAAAAAAATCAAAGGCTTAAGATAATCATTGCCTAGAAAGTTTACAGTACACATTTGTAAAACAAAATAAAAACTTACAAAATGACTCACAAATAATCACAGAGAGGAAAGTGGTGTAAAGCACCAGACTGCAATAAAACCATGGCAGGCAGTCTGCTCCTTAGCGGAAGATTCAGGAAAAAGTCGATTTCTACTTTTACTGAAGGATTTAAATTAGGAGACTATATATGTCTTTAAGGGCATTTCCACCACACTGAATATCAAAGGCCATAAATACAAAAACTATAATTAAAAAGATTTGAACTACACATGAAAATACAGGTTGGATAGGATAGTTCAAACTAAATAATACAAGTTTGAGAATAATTTTTGTAGCCTATGAGGGCCTATAAAAGATTCAACAGTAATACCTCCTTTATTAGACATCTTTTTTTATTATGCAACAGTACATTTTCTCCTAGTTTATTGTAAAAATGCTTAGACATTCAGAAAAATATTTTTTAAGTATAATAATCACCAATGCACCCCAAATTTAGATTCAATAGCAGTTGACATTTTACCATACACATACATTTATACATACACGTGTATTTTTTCTTTTCATGTCAATTGTTGACCCATTAGAGAGTAAGGTGTCTGGTAAGGAGACCGTGCTCATAAAAAAATGTTCAATCTATTACTCTTGTGTAATTTAGTTCTTCAATTTTTACAACTATCTTTATTTCTATTGATAATCATAAACTCATGCATTTGGGGGTGAATTTGTTCACAATAAGTTGTTTCCTACAGACATTTCTGAGTACTTACTATGTGCTGGGTGATATGGAGGAGAAAAGAGATATATTTGACACAATATACACTTTTAAATGTCTTGTTCTACCGGTTTTCTAGATTGATTTAGGCTCTGAAGAAGTGTATTTGTTGCTTTTATGTAAGAGATTCTACCCTCCTGGGAAGACTGATTTTTTTCCCCCTATTCTTTCTTTAATTGGAAATTTATATATACTAAAGAAGGTGTTATCTTGATCTCTAGATCTAGGTCATTCTGTCAACTTGGAGTCCCGAATAACAGCTTCTTGGTCTCTAAACATAGTACTTTGGAAACTAAGAAACAATTTCTGTGTTTCTTTTAATTTCAGCTGAGGTTTCTCATTTCATCCAGCAAGGAAGAGAAGTAAAGCATATGGGAAAGAGAAAATAAAGGGTGGGTGTGATTTGAAAGTTGATTGCCTTTAATTCATGACCATATTTCAGTGTGAGATTTTTCCTATAAAATAAATTTAATAATACATAAAAAATAGACAAAATAACTTACAATGCAACATGTATCCCAGTGTTCAAGCTATTTTCCACGTTTGTGTGATGTTGCTTAGTGTACAAATACAAAACTGTAGAAGAGTTCTGTATTAGCATAAAGGAGGATAAAATAGGCATTTCCACCATACCCAGAGACGTGCATTTTTGAAAGACTTTACTCTTTGTAAAATTATATCCCCAAAATACGGCTTATGAGGAAAAACAAATTTTTGGTAGGCCACTAAAAACGCTTCCAACTCCGTAACAAGAACATTAACAAAGACACTTATTAGTGCCTCCCTAAGAAAATATCTTGGATAACCTAGGTAGGCAGCTGAGCATAGTTGGAGACTAACTAGGTGGCACTTTAAAGTAAACAAAACCATGAGAGTGGGTGTGGTGGTTTATTGCAGAAAGCAGTAGGCTTTGAGTCCGGAGGGCTGCTGCTAAGGTGGGCCCAGAAGGAAGTGTAGCCTACACTAGCAGAAAGCCTTGCTCAGATGAGAGTGTGCCTTTCAAGGGGAAAAGACTCTGGTGCAGATGTTCAGGGTTTGCTTGTTTTCCTTTTTCCTTTCTGTAAGTAGGCTTGAAAATTATCTTGTCTATATGGCTGTTACCTGAGAGTTTTTACTTCCTTTCCTGGTAGAGATAATAATTCTAATCCTGCTATTTCAGAAACCTCTGTATAGGAAAATATCATATGACTTGATATGACTTTCACATTCCCCTATTAACAATTTGATTATTAGTGGTTATAGACAAATATAAAATGGCAGAATAGACTGTATGTTTTATACAAGACATACATACATCCTTTTTACAGGAAAGGTCAAATAGGCAAGATAGGCTGGGATCTCCCCAGCATTCTTTAGAGAAAATGAATAAAACAGAGAATGTTGGAAGGGAGGAAAGTAGAAAGGGAGGGAAGAAGAAAAATACTAAATTCCATCATCTTTTCACATGGCTAAATATGTGGCTTACTCTAAGCACAAACATTACACCCTATAGAAACATTTTTTAAATTTAACATGTAGAAAAGGCATTTCTGTGAGTGACATATACTGATACGACCAGCATTATTTTGGAGTGGGGAGGTTATAAAATTACTACATAATTCTCCCCAAATTGAACATAGGAAGTTACTCTTTAAACTCTCTCATTTCCCCAGTACATTGTACTTTGGAAAGTAAGAAATAACCTCAGTGTTTGTCTTCATTTCGGCTGAGGCTTCTGGTTTAATCTGGCAAAGAAGACAAGTATAGCATAAGGGAATGAGAAAAAAGAGGGGGAGTGGGGGAGTGTGGGGGAGTGTGGGAGTGTGGGCTTCTCTCCTTTAGCCCACCCTTTCTCTAGTTTCATTCAAATAAGAAAAATGGATGAACAAATCTACTACACTACTTTATTTGTTACCCAAATCTTGGTGAGGCCTGGGAAGCCTTAATCGCTATGACGACTACTATTAGACATAATATCATAATTCTAGGATCCTTAAAAATCTATCGTTTGTTGAGAGGGCAAAAATAATTTTCAACAAGTTTCTTATCCTGTCAAGATTGGCATAAGTTCCCATTCAATTGAGCTATTTCAATAGTTCACCAAAAAGTAAACTGAGTCAATACATGCTAATGTGGAAAATATTTCAACATAAAAACTCACAGGAAAAAAAAATTGGAAAAAACAGAGGCTTGATGCCAGAAAAAACATCTGATGGAAATCAGCATGTTTCTGCAGAGTGATGCAAAGACAAATCATTTGGATTCTATTGTATTATTCATCATTCCTTTTTATCTATGTTTCTAGACTATCTATTATTAAAAATGGAGCCTACATTCAATTTAAATAACATTACATTAGTTGCTTTTCTCACTTGTAAGCATTCATTCCAATTAAAGGGAATGTTAATGTACTAATGCATACAGAATTCTATGCATTTCCGTTGAATGCTACTACACAAGCTTTGAAAGTTCAGACGTGTGCACAGTAAGTCCTCTTTTCATGTTGTTGATAGGTCCTTGTAAACTGTGACTTTAAGGGAAATGACATATAAAAACCAATTTTATCATAGGCTAATTTATATAAACAAGATTTAATATTAAACATTGAGATAAATGTAAGCTATACTTACACTTAAGAAAGATTAATCAAAAGAAGTATGATGATTTACCCAGTTCCTCCAGTTCAGGGTGACAGGTGGCTGCAGCCCAACCCAGCAGCTCAGGGCACCAGCAGGAACCAACCCTGGACAGGATGACATCTCACGCAGGGCACACACATACACCTACACTCACTCATACTGGAACAACGTAGACACACCAATTTACCAAATATACACATATTTGGGATGTCGGGGGAAACTGGAGTACCCAGAGACAACCCAAGACATGTTGACAATGTGTGAACCCTATACAGACAATGGCCCCAGCTACGAATGAACTTTTTTCTCCTCAAACTTACAAGGAAATGACATTGAGCAAAAGGATGTTATTTGAGGACCTGCTGTACATTTTCCTGGCAAACATGAACTTTGATTGCTAATTGTCAAAGTCTGCATCTAAACATCTTAGATAATTACCAGTAGTTGTATTTGAAGGATAAGTGATCATAAAATGTGCATTTTGGCTAATGCCCAAGGAAGTAAATCTGTATTAGGGATAATGATAGATAGTTTAATTGCTTTGAGGGTGTTAATTGGCAAGGTACACACAAGAAGGGAAACAGGGAGAAACTGGAAGTGTCTTACTCTGTGTTGATCAGCCACAGGTTTGCTAAGTTGGCTCTCTATTTTTGGTCTTAAAATTCACCAAGTCATAACGTAACTCTCTAAATTTATTTTCATGAACAAATGTAACTTATTGGTATGTGTCATTTGTTACTGCAAAAATTAATTTGCTACTAAATGCTAATATTGTTTCCTTTCAACTCTATGTGCCAAACAATAGGAGATTGGAAAATGAAAGGGTAAATGACAGTTTCTCATGTATTTCAAAAATTACAAAGGTATAAGAAGAAAGAGATCAATATCAATGTAATATGTAGCCAAAGGCTTTTAAACTTTCTTGAAGTCACAATCTCTCGTACAAAATAAAACAAAACAAACAAAAAAAGAGTCACACACACATTTTATTTTAGTTTGAAGGCAATAATCTGTGGTAAAGAGTATTTGGAAATGCTGCTAGTATCCTAAGGAATATAATTGACTGGGGCTTTTTGAAGGCAAGGAGTATGTATTTATCTCTAAATCCCCTGGCAACAAATAATTGTTGTGGGGTGAATGGAAGGATAAATGATTGGCTGGTAAATTGCTTGGATGGTAGAAAGGGAGGCAAGGGAAGTTTGGTTGCTGGGCAAAAGGTATCTTTCCGACTTGTTACTTCCTTAAATTAAGTTTAAACAATAACCCTTCATACTAAAAAGTGGCCATAGTTGTAAGAGCAAATATAGTGGAGTAAAGATAAATATACTTATAAATAGGGAGAGAAAAGAATCAAGATCAGAAATGCTATGTTTCTACAAGTTAAAATTATTTTTACATTAGTAATTTTACCAGAAAATTGGCTACCACCAGCAAAATGCACCATGTGAAATCCCAATAATTATGTTTAGCAGTGTTCTTACAAACTGCCCTCCGTGGATCCCTAGTGATGCCTCAAAAGCTGCTAGATGAGAAAAAAGTGGGGAGAAGGTAGCAGGAATTTGGTATTCCATTTCAACTAGGCTACAAATTTCTATCTGATTTATACAAAGAAAGGATCTCTTAACTTAAATTTTTTTAAGAAAGAAAACAAATACATAACATAAATATGTTGTTTTATATAATCTTGAGGTTCACAAAAAAGAGCTTGGAGAAAACCAGGACCCTAACTTTAAATTCAACACTCTAAATGGTCCACTTTTGCCCATTCTGGTAAAACGGCCAATCTACCCAATATTCTCCAGTTATCAAACATGAAGGCTAACTCATTCCTTTACAGTTGTACCCAAATAAATGTTATTCAGAAAATACATAAAATTTATGGAAACAGTAACAAAAATACTCAGCCAAACTGGTATTCTGACAAATACTTGTCAGGTATAAATTTTCATTTTTAAGTTGGGTTTTTGGTGTTTCATAATTTTTTTTAACGTATCCAGCTATGATTTGGGTGGTAAACTGTAGACTAAAATAAATATTATATTTTTCTATAAGAATCAAGTTAAATTCTCTGGTCTTTACATTAGTGAACAACTGTTTTTTACTATCATATTAAAATCATTCAAAAATCCAAACATTTCACTATGTTGATAATATTCTAGTAAGATGTTTACTACCTTCCAGAAGTTTATCTTGATTCAACTAAACATAAGACTATCATAGGCTTAGGGTACACAGAAAAATACAGTTCAAGAGCACAGCATGTCAGCAGGATAGCAGCAGTTCCTTTCTGTGGATGTCCTTGTAGCGGTTAACACAGCCTTCTGGGTGACAGTTCAGATACAAGGAGACAAGAGTCACATTGGTCCGGTGCTGGAGTCACCCTGGTTTACAAGCCTCATCCCCTACAGGAGCCAATATTTCCTTTAGCAATTCCATATAAATTGCTTCCAGGGTCCTCACATGGAATACATAGTTATAAGAGTCACTGCTTGCCAGGGAAGCCCAAAGCATCACATCACAATCTAGTATTCATAGGCCCTTTACAGTTCCTCTTTATGCCGATGCAATGAACAAACCATGAGTTATTTTTACGTTGAGCAATGCTATCTAGCAATAGAATTGGACTTACTGTCTTATCAGGTTAGCAGGTTGTCAGTGTTCTAAGATTGGCTTATTGTTCTAATAAGTATGTAGTAGTATCTCATAGTTATTTTCATTTCTCTGATGACATGGTGTGAAGCAACTTTTCATATAATTATTTGTTATCTGTATATCTTTTTAAATAAAATATCCATTAATGTAACAGATTTTAAAAATTTGTTGTTTGTTTTCTGATTGTTGAGTTTTAAGAAAGTTCTTTCTAGATTTTGCTAGCAGTCATTTATCAGATATGTCTTTGCCAATGTTTTCTCCCAGTCTGTGGTCATTCTTTTCATTCTCTTGAGAGTATCTTTTTGCAGAGAAAATATTTTTAATTTTAATAATGTCCAGCCTATCATCAATTCTTTCTTTCATAGATCTTGCCTTTGGTGTCATATCCAAAATATCATAGCCAAAACCAATGTCATCTAGAGGGTATTAGTCTGTTCTCACGCTGCTATGAAGAAATACCCAAGACTGGGTATTTTATAAAGAAAAGAAGTTTAATTGACTTACAGTTCCACATGGTTGGGGAGGCCTCAGGAAACTTACAATAATGGCAGAAGGCACTTCTTCACAGGGTGGCAGGAGAGAAAATGCATGCCAGCAGGGGAAATGCTAGACACTTACAAAGCCATCAGCTCTCATGAGAACTCACTCACTATCATGAGAACAGCACTGGGGAAATCGCCCCCATGATTCAATTACCTCTCACGGGGTGCCTTCCACAACACATGGGGATTATGGGATTTCAAATTAAAGATGAGATTTGGGTGGAAACACAGCAAAACCGTATCACTCCGCTCCTGGGCCCTCCCAAATCTTGTTTCAAAACACAATCATACCTTTCCAATAGTCCCCCAGTCTTAGCTCATTCCTGTATTAACCCAAAAATCCAAGTCCAAAATGTCATCTGAGAGAAGACAAGTCCCTTCCGCCTATGAGGAGGTAAAAACGAAAGCAAGTTACTTACTTTTTAGATACAATGGGGATACAGACATTGGGTAAATGGGACCATTCCAAATGGAAGAAATTGGTCCAAACAAAGGGGCTGCAGGCTCCATGCAAGTTCAAAATCCAATAGGGCAGTCAATAAACCTTAAAGCTCCAAAATGATCTTTAACTCCATGTCTCACATCCATGTCACAGTGATACAACAGGTGGGCTCCCACAGTTTTGGATAGCTCCACCCCTATGGCTTTGCAGTGTATAGCCTCCCTCCTGGCTGCTTTCACAGGCTGGCATTGAGTGTCCATGTGTTTTCCAGGCGCACAGTACAAGCTGTAGGTGGATCTACCATTCTGTGGTATGGAGGATGGTGGCCTTCTTCTCATAGCTCCACTAGGCAGTGCCACAGTGGGGACTCAGTGTGGGGGCTCCAACCCCACATTTCCTTTCCACACTACCCTAGCGGAGGTTCTCCATGAGGGCTTTGTCCCTGCAGCAAACTTCTGCCTGAACATCTAGGCATTTTCATACACCCTCTGACATCCAAGTGGAGGTTCTCAAACCTTAATCCTTGACTTCTGTGCATACACAGGACCAACACCATGTGGAAGCTGCCAAAGCTTGAGGCTTGCACCCTCTGAAGCCATGGCCTGTGCTGCACATTGGTCCCTTTTAGCCATGGCTGGAGTGGCTGGGATGCAGGGCACCATGTCCCTAGGCTGCATAAAGCAGGGGTTCCCTGGGCCCAGTTGAGGAAACCATTTTTCCCATCTATGTCTCTGGGCCTGTCATTGAAGGGCCTGTCCTGAAGGTTTGCGACATACCCTAGAGAAAGTTTCCCCATTGTCATGGTGATATATTCAGCTCCTCATTACTTATGGAATTTTCTGCAGCCAGCTTGAATTTCTCCCCAGAAAATGGGGTTTTCTTTTCTATCACATCATCAGGCTGCAAATTTTCCAAACTTTTATAATCTGCTTCCTCTTGAACCCTTTGTCACTTAGAAATTTCTTCTGTCAGGTACCCTAAATCAGCTCTCTCAAGTTCAAAGTTCCACAGATCTCCGGGACAGGGGCAAAATGCTGCCAGTCTCTTTGCTAAATCATAGCAAGTCACCTCTGCTCCAGTTCCCAAGAAGTTCTTCATCTCCATCTGAGACGACCTCAGCCTGGACTTCATTGTCCATATCACTATCAGCATTTTAGTCACAATCATTTAAGCAGTCTCTAAGAAGTTGCAAACTTACTCTTATCTTCCTGTCTTCTGAGCCCTCCAAACTGTTTCAACCTCTGTCTGTTGCCCACTTCCAAAACTGCTTTCACATTTTTATCTATCTTTATAGCAGCACCCCACTCTCTGCAGTACTAATTTACTGTATTAGTCTCCTCACACTGCTATGAAGAAATACCTGAGACTGAGTATTTCATAAGGAAAAGAGGTTTAATTGACTCGCAGTTCCACACGGCCGGGGAGATCTCAGGAAACTTACAATCATGGCAGGAGGCACCCCTTCACAAGGCGGCAGGAGAGAGAATGAGTGCCAGCAAAGGGAAATGCCAGTTGCTTATAAAACCATCAGACCTTATGAGAACTCACTAACATGAGAACAGCATAGGGAAACCACCCCCATGATTTAATTACCTCCCACCAGGTCCCTCCCACAACACATGGGGACTATGGGATTACAATTCAAGATGAGATTTAGGTAGGGATACAGCCAAACCATATCATAGATTTTCTCCTTCTTATCTTCAAGAGGTTTTACAGTTTTAAATTTTACATGTCAGTCGTTGATCCATTTTGGGTTAATTTTTTTTGCATGGGGTGTAAGTCAGTGTCTACATTCTTTTTTGATTTGTTTGTTTCTTACATGTTGATGTTCAGTTGTTCCAGGACCATTTGTTGAAAAGACCATCTTGGCTGGGCGCAGTGGCTCACACCTGTAATCTCAGCACTTTGGGAGGCTGAGGCGGGTGGATCACTTGAGGTCAGAAGTTTGAGATCAGTCTGGCCAACATGGTGAAATCCCATCTCTAGTAAAAACACAAAAATCAGCTGGACATGGTGGTGTGCGCCTGTAATCCTAGCTGCTCGGGAGGCTGAGGCAGGAGAATCATTTGAACTTAGGAGGCGGAGATTGCAGTGAGCCAAGATCACACCACTGCACTTCAGCCTGGGTGACAGAGTGAGACTCTGTTTCAAAAAAGAAAAGAAAGAAAAAAAGAAAGAAGAAAGAAAGAAAAGAAAGAAAGAAAGAAAGAAAGAGAGAGAGAGAGAAAAGAAAAGAAAAGAAAGAAGGGAAGGAGGGAGGGAGAGACAGAGAACGAACAAAAGAAAGAAAGAAAGAAAGAAAGAAAGAGAGAAAAGAAAGAAAGCAAAAGAAAGAAAGGAAAGAAAGAAAAAGGAAAGAAAGGAAAGAAAAGAAAAAAAGAAAGAAAAAGAAAAGAAAAGAAAGAAAGAGAAGAATTTAAAAAACTATCTTTTCTTCATTTTATTGCCTTTACTCCTTTGTTAAAGATTTGCTAACTATATTGACGTGGATATATTTCTAGGCTGCCTGTTCTGATCTATTTTTCTGTTCTTTCAACAACACCATACTGTCTTGATTTCTGTAGCTTTACAGTATTTCTTGAAGTTGAGTAGAGTCATTCAACTGACTACTTTGTTCTTCTCCTTCCATACTGAATTGGCTATTTTGTATCATATAAACTTTAGACTCAATAAGTACATATCCACAAAATACATTTTTGGGATTTGATTAGGACTGCATCGAATCTGTAGATCAAGTTAGGAAAAACTGACCTCTTCACAATATGGAGTCTTCCTATGTATAAAGCATGACATATATTTCTACTTATTTAGTTCTTTTATCAGAGTTTTGTAGTTTTCTTCATATAGACCTCATAAATATCTTGTTAAATTTATATCAAAGTATATCATTTTGGGGGTGCTAACATAAATGGTATTATTATTATGTTTTTATTTTCAAGTTCCAGTTGGTTATTGCTGATATACAGGAAAGTCAGTCATTTACTTCTCTATGTTAACCTGGTATCCTGCAACTCGGTTACAATTACTTATTAGATCCAGGAGATTTTATGTGATTTTTTGGAATTTTCTACATAGGTTGTCATGTCACCTGCAAGAAAAGGCAGTTTGATTTCTTCCTTTCCAATCTGTATATTTTCACTTTTTCTTGTCTTGTTGCATTAGCTAAAACATCTAGCATGATGCTAAAAAGCAGTGGTAGGAGAAGATATCCTTGCTTTGTTTCTGATCTTAGTAGGAAAACTTTGAGATTCTCACCATTAAGTATGATGTTAACTGTAGGGTTTTTAAAGATATTCTTTATCAAAGTTGAGGAAGCGCTTCTCTATTCTTAGTTCGCAGAGAGTTCTTATTATGAATGAGTGTTGAATCTGTCAAATGCTTTTCTGCGTCTAGTGATATAATTGTCTAGTTTTTCTTCCTTAGCCTAGTGATGTGATGAATTGCATTAATTGATATTTGAATGTTGAACCAGCCTTGGATACCTGAGGTGAATCCCACTTAGTGGTGGTGGTGTGCAATTATTTTTATACATTATTGGATTCAACTTGCTAAGATTTTGTAGAGGATTTTGCTTCTACATTCATGAGAAATTTTGGTTTGTAGTTTTATTTTCTTGTAACGTGTTTGTCTAATTTTGGTAGTGCGAGAAACATGCTCACGCATCCAAATTCCAAGAATGGACTCAGCCATGAAGAACAGCGTAAGCAAGACTTTTAATGGCGGTATCGCAAGATCTGGTGTCTGATAGACAGGCATCCAGGGAAGCTACAGCAGGTAATTTATCTCCCAGCATGCAAGTCCCTCCCCCAGTTCCTCACTGGTTGAGTACTATGGGGTTACAATTTTCCCGGGCATCGCATAAGTTTCATTATCCCCCTCACAAGGTTATACCTTGGTTCCCTTCCCCGCTTAAGTTTCAATTTCCCAATAAGGAAACTTTCTTCCCTTTTATGGGCTGACCCCTCCTCTACATTCTCTTCACTTATTGGGACCTTCAAGGTGCATGAGCTGTGTGGTCTGTTACATTCGCAGGCTGGCTGCCAAGGCTTAGATTTATCACGTCTTGAAAATGGGCCACTTAAAATGTTTTCTCAGAGTAGGGACTAAAATTAAATGTTAAAAATGTTCATTTGTTTAGTTAAATGAAAAAAGGTTTACAGGTAACTTGTTTCCTGGGTCAAAAAGATAAAAGGCTAAAGAAATGGTAACAACAGATAAAATTATTTGATTATTATTTTTCTCTCTTAAAGAAGCAAATCTATACAGGGTTTTTTTTTTTTTGATATTTAAAGGGAGAAACAAAACAAATATTATTGAAATGGTTGATGCTTTCTAGTCATAGACTATTCCAAAGTAACAGAAAGATGGAAAGAATGAGCAAAGACGAAAGTCCTGCTGGGAAAAGGAAAAAGCTTAAAGAAGAGAATATGTAGTTAAAATAAGCTTCTCTCATTGGTGTGGAAAGGAAAAAAAAAGCCTTTTGCCAAAGTTATGATCAAGATATTATATAGTAAAAATGAAATTATAAATATAATATAATTAGGGCTAAATATGTTAATTGCAGCACTATTCACAATAGCAAAGACAAGGAATCAACCTAAATGTCCATCAGTAATAGACTAGATAAAGAAAACGTGGTACATATACACCATGCAATACTATTCAGCCATAAAACAGAATGAGATAATGTGCTTTTCAGGGACATGGATGGAGCTGCAGACCATTGTCCTTAGCAAACTAACGCAGGAACAGAAAACCAAATACTGCATGTTCTCACTTATAAGTGGGAGCTAAATGAGAACAAATGGACACATGGTCTGGAACAAGACACACTGGGGCCTGTTAGAGGGTGGGGTGTGGGAGAAGGGAGAGGATCAGGAAGAATAGCTAATTGATGCTGGGCTTAAAATCTGAGTAATGAGATGATCTGTGCAGCAAACCACCATGGCGCATGTTTACCTATGTAACAAACATACACATCCTGCACATGTATCCCTGAACTTAAAATTCGGAAATTACAAAAAAAAAAAAAAAAAAAAAAAAAAAAAAAAAAAAAAAAAAAACTATGTATCATGGAACTCACATATTTCATTTATTATTTTTAAAAAGTAATTTAAGAGCATTTCTATGGTATTCATACACACTATAAAAGAACTGGAAGGTAGACTTCTAGCCCTCGATCCTCAGATCTATAGCACATCTCAGACAATGATCTGTATTATGCGACACTCTGAAATAAGAAAACATCAAAAATGTACTTTTCTGACTTTGTACAATGCATTTACCTTCTTCTTTAAAATGAAAGGGTTTCAAGTCAATGCATCATCTATTTTATTTTTCATAAATACATGGTGACTGCCCTTTCCCCCTCTTTAGATTATTGAAGATAAAATAGGAAATATCTAAAAGTATATTCAAAGGTATTTTCTATAAAACATCCGACTGTTGATAATCCTCCTCTTTATCAATGCCCAAGTGACTATTTCAAAGTAATTTAAAAATAGATTATATGTTTCAGCAAAATCTCCTGTTTGTTTTCTGGCCTACTAATAGCCTTTTATTAAGCAGCTGTTCCTACTGAGTTTACTGCCTTCTTGCTTGAATGGCTATAGCCTGCAATACCTCAGCATTTTCACACAGCTCATTAGATGTAGCGCAGTTTAGAACTCAGTGATGGAAATTAGTCCCTCCCAAAGGATTACAGCTAAAATAAACCAACCCTGGTATTGGTAAAATCATCTGTGTTCTCCCTACAAAATGCACCGACTATGTACTCCTTTGCTAGATTTCAAGAACTATATTCTATTAAAAAGAAATTCTAAGGGTAGAAGATAGAGCTTAAGTATTGAAAATATGGGCCCTCAATCCTGACTAAGTGCTTTATAACTGGGCTGCCATTCACTAGCTGTTTGACTAAAAGCTCACTAAGACTCAGTTCTGCATATGTAAATAGGATAAACATATTCTGTTTGTAAGGTTGTTATACTTGTTAAATGAGATAATGTATATAAATCATTTATCACAGAGCTTATGTCATGGGAAGCATGGAGTTTTATCATTATAAATATAATAATAATTACTATTATTAGTATATGAACAGAAAACATGGAATATCCAACTAAGTACTCGTCCAGCATCTAACAAAAACCTCAGATGTCATTTATAGTTGGAGCCTTCAGTTTTGGCCTGAATCCTGTCCTAGGTTTTCTGTCACTCCCTTTCTGAGAGGCAAAAACATTTCTTATAAGAACACGAGCTACTTTCGAAGCCAGCTGCTTAAACCTCTTTCGCTTGCCTGAGGAACCCAGCCTGTGTCAGATTTTACATTTATTTTTGTTCAATTTCATCTTATTGGCTTCAACCAGTGTTTTAGGCTGTCAAAACAATTCCAATCTTGGTTAGGGGTTCTATTCCATTAGTTATCCCTTCCAGCTGTGTCATTCTCAAATTTGAAAGCATGTTGTCATCCAAAAAGTAGCTAAAATCTTGATGAAGTTCAAACACAGGTCCTATAGCACATCTCCAGAATCTCTCAGTTATATGAAAAATAAAGACTAATAATAAAAAATAAAATGACATTAACAATTATTGACTTTTTTTAATGTTTGCTGAGGTATATTTTACAGAGTATAAAAAGTCACCTGTTATAAGTGTATAATTCAAGGAGTTTTTAGAATATTTACAGAATAGCACAATCATAATCACAATCCAATTTTAGAATATTTCCATTACCCCAAGGAGATCCCTTGTGACCTTCTGCAGTCAATCCTCCACGCACATCTATAGTCCCAAGCAACTAAGCAAGTACTATTCTACTTCCTATCTCTCTATATTGGCCTTTCCTGGACATATTCAAATGGAATCATACAACGCATCTGGCTTCATTCACTTCATTCATTTAGCAAAATGTGTCTGAGTTCACTCTTGCTGTAAGATGTAGCAAAGATTTGTTCCTTTTATTTCTGAACAGTATAACATTGTATGGATGTGCCATGTAAACAGGGTACATACATAACCCCATTTTAATGTTTACAGCTATCACGTGGTGAATGCTGCACCTTAGCATTCCGAGAGCAGAGAGGAAGAATCTGAAACTTTTAGAGAAACAAAAATTTACTCAAGAGCCTGCAGTGGAAAAGCCAAAATCTGAACCGACATTGGCTCACTCCACTTCAGTGTACTTAACCTACTCTGCCTCCAGTTTCATCACAAAGTGCAAGCCCATAAAATCAGCTGAACTACTCATTATCATCCACATTTTCCACAAAGATATGCTGCTGCATGTCTTGCTGAAGGCCAGCAGTCCTGTCCTAAAGGAGTCCTCTGGCACACCAGTCATGAACAAAGAGGGATATTAATTTTGTATGACTTATTTGGAGTAAATTTAGACTGCTTCTCAGGTCATATGCTTTTCAAACTAAGATTCTGTGAGCATTTGGCAAGTACTCCAAAACTACAACTACAAACCAGTCCTCAAGAATACCTTTTACATATTTTGCAGTCAGTATTTCAGAATTTTACCTATAACTACCTGAAGTACTAAATAAAAGAACCTTGATCCACTGTGTATAGCATACGAGTTAAGAGCTAGAAATTCAGACAACTAGACTGCCTATGTTTGAACAGCAGCACAATTTTGGACAAGTTACTTAATCTTTGACTCAGTTTTCTCATCTTTGAGAAAACTCAATAAACAGGCATTATTATTGTTAATATAGGGCAGACAAGTGCATCCTGAACCACCAATAGCTTAAATCATGGCAATTAAACAGTCAAACAAAAATAAGCATCAATAAAAAGGAACTGACTTGGGAGACTGGCAGAAGGGAATGTATACAGGAAGATGTAAACATCTGTGCACTGTCATTTGTTATATTTTGAAATGAAACGTATTGTAAAACATCCTTAGAGCAAAATAAAATCAGTCTATGGCTTCTATCAAAGCCAAGCTGTGAATACATGTTTCTTCTGGGTTCTTAAGCTCACTAGATCCTACTCCACATAGAGTGATGTGACACTAATGTCATACCCTTACCCTCTTGAGTAAGAACACCTAAGAACTCAGAGTTTATACAGAGGATATTAACTTTGGTGAAAAAGAGGTTAGCAATTTAGTTTAAAAAACTGAGTAAAACAAGTGGCATCCTTTTCTTCTCTGAACTCACTTCTTCCTCAACATGATAGTGGTTATCTAAAAGTGTTTTGAGACAAGATATTTCCTACCCCAGACTCAACATTAAAATTATTTTTGTCCATTTTGTACCTGTCAAATTAACAAAGAATTTAAAATGATGACAATGTCTACAACAGTATGAAGAAATATTTGGCAAAATGTTTCAATAAACTCATTTTTAAACCAAAGCAATTTAGCATAAGGTAAAATATCTCCTTCTCATTAAGAAAAACTGTTTACATGAAAATATTCAATGCATTGCTATTTAAAATATGAAACACTAAAAACAATTTAGCTGTCGAAAAGGTAATTAAAGAATTTCTAAGTAAATGACACTGTCTTCACAGATAGAATATCATGCAGTCATTAAAAATAATTACACTATGTTGGATACCTACGATGAAATATTAATGTTAAAACTACAAACTACCTGAGATATGTATTCAAACAGAAAATTATGCATTCATGTATTCAAGGGTTGGAGGCAACACAGAAAAAAGAAAACAGTTGATTTGTACTAATTATATTAAATAATGGGTTTCTAACATGATTTGACACAAAGTAGGTTTATTCTAAATGCAGTTTCCTTCTTAATAGGGTGTGAGACTGTCTTATTTTTCCTTACATTTCCTATTATCATTGTTATTACTTCAACCACCACCTTCATCATCATCGTGTGGTTTAGGGTTAAATATATTTTATATAACTTACATATTTCTTAGAGTAATTTTCTTAAGGCCAATGTCTGCAGAAATTAATTTCTAGTTTTATAATGAAAGTAAATGTTTTAAAAGGCTTAAATTCATATAAATTATAAATGCATTAATTCTATTAGGTGTGCCTATTTATTCTGAATAAAATAAACATTTTAAGTAATTCACTAATTAATCAAAAGTTTATTGAGTGTTCAAGAAGTGCTAGGCATTAAAGCTGCATGCCCTAAGCACAAACATGAGCAAGAGCAAGAAATACCGGTTTAGAGTTTGGTGGAGGATAGAGACTAAAAACCATACAATTACAATATATGTGATGAAATGCTGTGCTAAGGGAAGTCCTATGTATAAAGAATAGCATAGAAAGGATATCTAAACAAGTTTAAAGCAGGCTAGTGAGGTGGCAAGAAAAAGGAGATGACTCCCCAGCAGACAGTCCCAGAAGGAACCTCAACATACGAAACCAGAAGGGAAATGAGGAAGACTTGGCAAAGTTTTTTCTTTTTTTTTGAGATGGAGTTTCACTCTTGTCACCCAGGCTGGAGTGCAGTGGCGTGATCTTGGCTCACCACAACCTCCACCTTCCGAGTTCAAGCGATTCTCCTGCCTCAGCCTCCCGAGTAGCTGGGATTACAGGTATGCACCACCACACCTGACTAATTTTGTATGTTTAGTAGAGACAGGGTTTCTCTGTATTGGTCAGGCTAGTCTGGAAGTCCAGACCTCAAGTGATCCGCCTGCCTCGGCCTCCCAAAGTGCTGGGATTACAGGTGTGAACCACTGCGCCCGGCCAGCAAATGTTCTTTACTGTTACCCCAGTAACTTTCTGGCTTATGAGAAGAAGGCAAGGGAGACCACTAATCTTTGAAGCATCACCACCCAGCTGAACTTTCTGCAGTGACGGGCATATCAATAGGTGTGTTCTAAAATCGGTGCAATTCAATATGGTAGCCATCAGCCACAAGTGGCCACTGAGAATCTGAAATAAGGGTGGTGTAATTTAGGAAATGAAGTTTTAATTTTATCTGATTTTAATTAATTTAAATATAAACAGACACAGGTGGCTAGCAGCTATATTATTGGAATACACTGCTTTGGGGCAGCTAAATTAATTTTACAACGGCTAGTATAAAAGGTATGGAATAGTAGAGAAGGAAAGTGGCAAGGAGTGAGGCAGGTGGAGTCCAGACTATGCAGAGATGTGTGTGACATACTATGATGCTACAACCTGTATCCAAGAGGAAAGCAGTGATTTTACAATCAAGTGTGCATTTTAGAAAATTTTTTGTTGAAGATGAAATTAAGGAAGCCAGTTAGAGACAAGGAGACTACTAGTGAGGATCCTATCGTAGTACAGCAGGAGAGTAATGCTGGCAGGATTTTTTTTGTTTCTTTGAGTTGGAGTTTTGCTCTTGTTGCCCAGGCTGGAGTGCAGTGGCACGGTCTTGGCTCACTGCAACCTCCACCTCCCAGGTTCAAACGATTCTCCTGTCTCAGTCTGCTGAGTACCTGGGATTACAGGTGTCCGCCACCACGCCCAGCTAATTTTTTGTTTAGTAGAAATGGGATTTCACCAGGTTGGCCAGGCTGGTCTCAAACTCCTGACCTCAGGTGATCCACCCGCCCTGGCCTCCCAAAGTGCTGGGATTACAGATGTGAGCCACCGTGCCCGGCCTACTGGCAATTTTAAAAAAGTAGTGATAGATAAGGGATGAACCAAGCAGCTGCAGTCAAGAATTTGATAAGAGATGTAATGGATAAGACTTGCATTGACAGCATGTGGGCAGAGAGGTAGACGGAGTACTCAAAGGTGATACTTATTCTGGCTCAGGTAGAATGGGTGGTGGTACCTTTAGTAGAGATATGTAACTTAGGAAATGCAGCAGATTTAGAGAAGAGATAATTCTCCCATCTTGGATTCTGACTCTTCACGGCTATTAACTGAGTGGGTGACTTTAGTTAAGTCACTTAACTTCTTAGCATCCCACACCTCATGACTCCAACAAGAAGGTTGACGGAGGTGATCGGTGAAATCTGGTCCATATGATTTTAGGAGGTGAAATACATTTCCAGGATATTTGTTTTTATTATCATAGACTTCTATGAAAGATAATTTGTTTTTAAAAATATTTTTCAGTTGAAACATAATATTATGTCCCACGTCTCTTCATTCCGTCTCAATTGTGACTGTATGATGCTACTTGGTAATTTAATATGCTGCATTATATACCTTAGCAACACATACACACATGCAAGATAAGAGAGAGATGTAATGGATAAGACTTGGATTCGAGTACCTTCTGGACTATTTTCTTAAGTGTGGCAATATATAACTATGTTCTATAATTAATCATAGATACATTAGAAACAAAAAATAACAAAGCACATCTTAATGTCAAAGTCCTGACTTGGTGGTAATGTTTTTGTACAAAGTCTGCAATTATTTTTCCTTGTCTTTCCTTAAGTAATAATAATAGTGTCTTCTTTGATTAAAATCTATTTCAAATCAAATAGAATTTTCCCAAATCGATTTTCACACAGATACTTGTAAGTCCACAGTACTCAGTAAATTGCTACTTTTAGATGCAACCCGAGTCACATCCTTTACCACTTATCTTGAGAGAATGAGTTTTAGAAATGAAATTGTGGGCCGGGCGCGGTGGCTCAAGCCTGTAATCCCAGCACTTTGGGAGGCCGAGACGGGCGGATCACGAGGTCAGGAGATCGAGACCATCCTGGCTAACACGGTGAAACCCCGTCTCTACTAAAAATACAAGAAAATTAGCCGGGCGAGGTGGAAGGCGCCTGTAGTCCCAGCTACTCGGGAGGCTGAGGCAGGAGAATGGCGTGAACCCGGGGGGGTGGAGCTTGCAGTGAGCCGAGATCGCGCCACTGCACTCCAGCCTGGGGCACAGAACAAGACTCCGTCTCAAAAAAAAAAAAAAAAAAAAAAAAATTGTGGAAGCGGGACACCACACACACACACACACACACACACACAGATGTGAGAATCCGCCCTTCAAGTATAGACGAGAATACAGTTGGGTGATAGCTACTTTTTAAAATAAAAAAGTATTGCTTACCATGTAAGCCTTGCTTAGTATGTAAGTAAAACTTTCTAGCTTGACCCCACAAGCCCTGAAATTCTTCATTAAAGTTCAAAATGAGCCTTCCAGAAACAGATTAGGCAACAATAAATGAATTCAGGCTTTTCCTTTTTCTACCACAAAAGAGACATCAAGTTTGTTGACTAATTAAGCAGGAGGATATAGAATATATTAATAGCTGTCAATAATTCTGTGATTGCAAGCTCTCTGAGTTTGAATTTCTACCTTCTACCACTAATTGTGGGTCTTGGGCCAGTTGCTTAGCCATTTTTTTTTTAAATTTATTTATTTATTATTATTATTATACTTTAAGTTCTAGGGTACATGTGCATAACATGCAGGTTTGTTACATATATATACTTGTGCCATGTTGGTGTACTGCACCCATCAACTCGTCAGCACCCATCAACTCGTCATTTACATCAGGTATAACTCCCAATGCAATCCCTC
>NW_012105642.1:1123873-1130827 GCF_000951045.1 Mandrillus leucophaeus | reverse complement strand
AGCCATAAGTAGAAAGCTGAAACTGGATCCTTTCCTTACTCCTTATATGAAAATTAATTCAAGATGGATTAGAGACTTAAATGTTAGACCTAATGCTTAGCCTTTTAAAGTCTCATCCTCCTCAACAGTAAATGACAATAAACAGAGTCTATATATCAAATTATTGCGAACTCAAATCTATTTATTACTTATGAACTAATCGATTTTATTACATAATTAAAAATTTTAATCAATGACAGACACTGTTCTTATTGATGTTCAAATTGTCCTGATTTGAACATTAAGTCAAGTTCAATGGAGACCCCTTCAGATTGCTTCTGTGTCCCTTTGCCATGATCCCCACTCATCTTTGATAGTGTCTTTGCTTTCTGGCATGAGATGATCTGGCTCATTTCGTACATTTCCTAGAAGACAGGAATATTCATTTGCCTTGTTCATGGATATATTCCATATGTCTAAAGAAAATGTCAAGAAACATTCCTTAAAATAGTTAACTACATGTCTAATAAAAGTTGTCTATTATTACCCGTCACGGCATTATAAGGGTTTCTCCCTCAAGAATCTGACGATGCTAGCCTTTTTTTTTTTTTTTTTTGAGATGAAGTCTCACTCTGTGGCCTAGGCTGGAATGCAGTGGTGCGATCTCAGCTCACTGCAACCTGCGTTTCCCAGGTTCAAGTGATTCTCCTGCCTTAGTCTCCTGAGTAGCTGGGACTACAGGCACGCACCACCATGCCTGGATAATTTTTGTATTTTTTAGTACAGACGGGGTTTCACCATATTGGCCAGGCTGGTATCAAACTCCTGACCTCATGATCCGCTTACCTTGGCCTCCAAAAGTACTGGGATTACAGGCGTGAGCCACCGCGCCCGGCCAACTATGCTAGTCTTTCAATTCAATTTAATTACTTATTGAATACTCACCACACTCCTACCCCTCATGCACACATTACAAGAAAAATCAGGAGAAATTGAAAGGATAAAAATAGACAATCTTATACTTTTAGTTCACCTATAAAATTCTATGGTTCTCTCTACAACTTCTTCCTTATGTTGGAATTAGAGGAATCCAATGTCAAATGTGTTTCTGGGAGAAATCTTGCATATCTTCTGCAATGGAGCCTGCTTAAGGATTCATTTATATTTTATTTATTGCTTTTATTGTCAAGGCCCTACATTGCCTCTGCCTCCTTCCTTTTTTAACTTTTTCTCTAAGGTTATCGATCACCTTCATTGCATTCTATCATTTTCAAAATAATCTTGCTTACCACGTAAGTAAAACTTGTCCTTGAGGCCAGGTGCCTCAAGGACATGCCTGTAATCCCAGCACTTTGGGACGCAGAGACAGGAGGATCACATGAGGCCAGGAATCTGAGACCAGCCTGGCCAACTTGACAAAACCCATATCTACTAAAAATACAAAAATTAGCTGGGTGCAGTGATGCATGCATGTAATCCAGTTACTCGGGAAGCTGAAGGAGGAGAATCGCTTGAATTCGGGAGGTGGAAGCTGCATTGAGCCAAGGTGGCGCCATTGCACTCCAGCCTGGGCAACAGAACAAGACTGTCTCAAAAACAAATGAATGAACAAACAACAACAAAAGAAAAACACTTGTCTTTGATTTATCAGGTGGAAAGCTGGGGAGAACATTTTTCTTTCTTTCTTTTTTTTTTTTTTGAGATGGAATTTCACTCTTGTTGCCCAGGCTGGAGTGCAGTGGCTTGATCTGGGCTCACCACAAACTCCGCCTCTCGGGTTCAAGCAATTCTTCTGCCTCAGCCTTCTGAGTAGGTGGGATTAAAGGCATGTGCCAGCACCCCCGGCTAATTTTGTATTTTTAGTAGAGGTGGGTTTTCAAGGAGAACATTTTAAAACTCAAGATTCCTTCTCATTTAAAATTCTAGGTAGCTTAAGAAATACTTCACATCTATGAGATTCTTGATGTCAAAATTACACAAATCACATTTTGTGCCACATCTGAGCATTTTATCTAGGTTTTACAATGTGTATTGTAAACAGCTTTGATGAAAATGAGGCATTTATAAATGTGCTCAGAAGGTAAAACCCATGACTCTAATACAAGATTCAGACAAGGTTAATGAAAAGTTCATTGGCAAATTATTTTGACACCATAACCTAACGCTTAGAACACTTAGAGGAGAGGTTTTTTAATTTCCCATTGGCACATGCCATGATCACCTCATTTTGGAATACTGTGAACCAATGCACCTCTGGAGGGACAGATGGTCTCCAATTCAACAAAGCCAGATGATTTACAAGTTTAACATTTATGGAGGACAATCATAAGATTAAAAGGACATTATTCCTTGAATTAACTATTTCAGAAGGGAAATCATAATTTTTCCTCATTAAAAAGAGAAAACACAGATGCCACTCACTCCTAAGGAAAAAAAAAAAATTATTCCATTAGTTCTAGAACATGCTATCATTTTAGGGAAAATAAAAGGCAAGAAGCAGAAGGCTAGTCATTAACCCTATTTTTTAAACTCATCTCCTTTCCATAGATAGATGCTTATTTTCTTCCAAATACATCTGTCAAATTAACATTTTCTTGCCCCCATCCCCCTTTTTCCCACCTAGGATTTTTCTTCATTCCTTCCTGAATAAATCAAGTCTATCAGTCTCTCCAAATACTGGTTCTGCCAATAAAAGCTTGTAGCTCTTTGAAAATCACAGTCACTCTCTGGGACTTAGTTTGAGAAGTCTCTTTACTTCTCTGGATGATGGGGGAACTCGATAACCTCTTCCAAATCAAATGTGCTGTGATTTTTTAGTTTCTTTGATTCACAATGATTTGTCCCTCCTATGAATTCCTAAAGCTGTTCTTACTGGAGCTGTATTCACTCAACAAAATTAATTCAACCAATAATGTATCAGAGTCTTATGCAACAGTTAACTTTTCATGAACATATGCCATCTTTTCCCTTGGAAATGTGACAGTACCTTAAGGGCAGAGACTGTATTTTGTCCTTTTTGCATCTCTCAAAGCATCCAGTCCCAAACCTTACATATACCAGACATCTCAAACATAGTTGTCCATTGATTGACCAATGGATTTATTAAACTTTCGTCACCTCAGCTTCAGAGGCTGTGCAAGCAGGCATAACTCTAAGTATGCTATATTCCTAAAAAGAGAGTTAGGCCAGGTCTAATTTTATCACTATCTCAAGTGGGCAAGAAGTAACATTTATTCTTATGGGTTAGAGACTATTAGAATCTTTCAAAAGAATATGAGGGAGAAATACATTGTAGGGTTATGTATAAGTGTCTGTTGGCCTATCAGGGTGGCAGACAAAACCGTGGGAAAAAGGTCACAATATTAAGACAGGAGCAGAAACAAGACTATATGTGAAGTTAAGAGATACATTTACAACCTAGCTCCAGAATGCACAGGAGTCTCGAGATAAGGAAGCAAAAAAGGAGTAAGTTGTACAATTTTATCAATAGGAAAATTACACTGTTGAGAAGGGTAAAACAATCCAATAACCCTGTTTTATAAAAATAAGCAACATGGCCAGGTGTGGTGGCTCATGCCTGTAATTCCAGCACTTTGGGAGTCCAAGGCAGGTGAATCACGAGGTCAGCAGATTGAGACCATCTGGCTAACACGGTGAAACCCCGTCTCTACTAAAAAAATAAAAATATTAGCCGGGCGTGGTGGCACGCACCAGTAATCCCAGCTTCTCAGGAGGTTGAGGCAGAAGAATCGCTTGAACCTCGCTTGAACCTGGGAGGCGGAGGTTGCAGTGAGCTGAGATCCTGCCACTGCACTCCAGCCTGGGCGACAGAGCAAGACTCTGTCTCCAAAAAAAAGCAACATATACCTAGTCATCAAAGAAATGTTACAGAACCTTGAAAAGCAATGTCAGTCCCTTGGTATATATTTATATTTGCAAATCAATGTATAAAAACATTTCTTTAAAAGATTTTTGGTCAACAATTTTATCTCACATATAAACACTAATACAATCTTGTGCCTCCTCCTGCTAAATTCATAAGCAGACTTTAGATGAGTTAACTCAGACAGTTAAAAGTTATTTACATTTTTCACTAACACCTTAGGAAGTAGGTAGGAGGGAGTAGGGTGTAGATTCTAACACATGTCAGAAATTCAAACATTAGATTTTTATACTAGGCCCGTCACCCATATATATGAAACAATGGATCGAGAGAATGTAAGGCCTGTTTTTGTGACACAATGTACTTCTAGCTTCTATAAACTAGGTGAAAAACTGATTGCAAAATGGCCATTCCCTCCAAACAGCAGATTGCATATTCTGATAAATCCCAAAATGAGGCTTTAAATTGACCCAGTGTTAGAATATTCCTCTAATTGTATGTACATCTGAAAATCTGATGCATTTTTCCTTTTAAGAGTTATTCCAAAAATTTAAGACTATAAAAGACTCAAAGTCCATAAAACTGTATGTAGATTAAAGAAGAAATAAGGAATCATGTTCAGTTATTACCACTGTTAGAATTAACATAGGACAGAATGGGCACCTGCTAGAGAATCAAATGATCACTTGCAGCTTTAACTTTGTTACTTACTTAACAAATCTCTCACTGTTTTCTTTGTCTGAATAGCTTCAACTTTAAAAGTAGAATATTAGAAATCATTGCCATACTTAAGAGGCATAGAATTAAGTAAATGGTTGTTTCTTAGTACATTTGGATATTTTAGGAATGAAAAGGTATTTCTCAATTTAGTAAAGAGCGAAACTTACTCAATTCATCTTGGTGTGTGCAAAATTATTACAGTAAAGAGGGATAGCAGTGAGCCAACTACCAGTTTCTCCTTTTTCTGAGACAACAGAACACTATTTCCCATCTGAGTAGCAATAAGCTTGACCACAGTGATGGATTACGATTGGGCTAGGCCAATAATAGCAATCTTATTTCTCTTTGCCAGATGCTTATGTACTTTGATACCTTAAAGCTAGGAATGACCAATGAGCTACAAGGAAAGTCTTACATGGAAGAGGATTTCTGGGAAAACTTTCTCTTCTTCATAAAAATTTCAGGAATAAGAAAAAGCCTAATGGTGCATCCCTTTCTCCCATTTTTCCTTACTTTCAACCCTGATATGATTCTGAGAGAATGATGGCATTTTGAGACCATACCTTGAGATGCACGAGAACTGAAGGCGAAGATACTTAGAAGGGTAGAGAAGAAAGAAAAAAAAAAAAAAAATGAACCTAGGTCACTGCTGACATCAATGAATCTCTGAGATAGTCTTAGAACTACCTAATCTACAGGCTTCCAATTAAAAACTGCAATAGTAATATAGAATAAAATATTATTTAAGGTAGATATTCTGCAGTCTAACACACTCCTATTGATGTAGTCTTCTCTGTAGATCCCAGACATAACAGCCTACCATAAGTCTGCATTTCTGAAGTGTAATAATATATTCTATCCTTAAAATGACAACTTAGTATCTTGTTCTAACATCTGCTTATCTCATATGCTTGATGGTATCTTTTCTTGTTCCGTGTTTAGAGAAGTAGTCACAGACCGAAAATCTGACATGCCCTCTGCCCTAGAAATACACTGGTAGCATAAAACATGGAACATGCAGTTTCATGGGTCTTGAGGAAATTCCCGAAAATCCACCATAAACACCTTGTATGGTCTTCAGAGGGGACTCAAATATAAAAATCTTGCATTGAAATTGTTTGTTATTTCTTTACTCTTAGTTTTTCTATTTTGGTTAATTACATTTAATAAGAAAAGTAAAATGCCAAAACTGTCCAAAAGTTTAAATGTCAAATTCAATCTTATGAATTTTGTGCTCTGGTTCCTTAACAGAGAAGGGACTCAATTCATTAGGAGCAGCATGGTCGAGTAAAATACCACTAGACTAGGAATCAAGAGAGCCTGGATCTGGGTATGACTTTGTCCCCACTTAGAGAATGACCAATTTCTCTTTGGGCTTCAGGTTTGTCGGCTATAAAATATAGATAAAGATATCCACTTCATCAAACTCCTTTGAAAAGCATAACGAGGTGATGTGTGAATGCTGCATGAATGACAAATGAAAGGTGGAATTTGCATTAGTAGGAATAGTCTCTACACTCAGGAGGGACCAGGACACTGCAAGGCCAAGATCAGGTCTGTCTCTGTCACATTTGGTCTTGATTTTAAAAGATTATTTTCTGTTTTAATTTACACCTATATCTAATATATTTTAATTAATTAATAATTACTGATAATAATAGCAGTTATTAATTACTGCAAAACTACTGTTTATAAGGCATTCTACTTGGACCGTTACATATATCGTTTTATGTAATCATCACAAGGCAGATATTACTATTCACATTTGAGGGAACAGTGGCTCAGAGACATTAAATAAATTACAAATTGTCATACAAACATAAGGAGAAAGGTTGAGATACAGGCTCATGTCTATTCTACAATGAAAACCATTCTCTTGCTCTTATGTTAAAATGCATTTCATACATATAACTCAATTTTGCTGTAACTTACCAAAAACTATGTTGAAAATAGTTGGGAAGTAGAGTTAATAACTGTCCAAGGGCAAATATAATTAACATTTACAGTTTCCCAGTCCTTGCACTGAGAAGCCAAACTACAGAAAGGACTAATGGGGACTCTAGCTGGAAACTAAATTTAGAATTCAGAAAGCAAATGTATTAGCAAAAGCGCACCAATTTAGGAATCTTATCAATATTCATATCCTTGGTTATTTTGGGTAGTCGGGTCCTGACCAGGATTTCTCTTCCCTTAAAAAAAAACAAACAAACAAAAAAAAAAAACATAATTTTGCACATCATCCAATGGGAAAAATACGTACTAGCAATACTATAAGACTTTTTAAATAAGGCAAGACTGGCATGTACTCCATATGTGTGAACACTAAAATTAGATCAGTGACAGCACTTTGGCAGCTGGAAATGCAAAAAAAA
>NW_012105642.1:1117928-1118812 GCF_000951045.1 Mandrillus leucophaeus | reverse complement strand
TCTCTCTCTCTCTTTCTTTCTTTTTTTTTTTTTTTAATATAGCGCTAAAATATGCATAAATACCATTTACCTTTCAAATGTACAATACAGTGGCATTAAGTACATTCACATTGTTGTGCAACCATCACCATCATCCATCTTCAGACCTTTTCCATCATCCCCAACAGAAACTCTGTGCTTATTACGTAGTTTATACATTTTTAAAAACACAAGAAAGAAATTTTTCTTCTTATCCCAACCTGTTCCAGAATCCAAATTAAGAGCCTATAAGGTTATCAAAGCCTCCACAGGAAAGTCATTTCCAGCTGACTTACATGCCAGGGAAGGAGATTCAATAAATGTGGTTGCCACAAAATAACCTCAGTCTTGGCCTTCTGCCTTGAAGATGAACCAGAAAATGGAATTTAGGATACCGCATTTTCCTCTAGGGCAGAGTCTGCATTTCCTCTACAGCAGAGTGTCTCAACTGTAGTCCACAGTCCTGGGATCCTTCATAAACTGCATTTTGTTCCAACCTGAGACCCAGTAAATCAAAGCCTCTTTGGGAAGAATGTCAAATCCCAAGAATGTATCATTTTAATTTGTGCCTAGGTGATTGTGATCCACAACAAAGTCTGATAAACAATATTTGACCACATGTAGCTTTCTCTTTAGTCACTCCTCTTCCTCCCTCTGTACCCCATCTATATCCCCACTACTATGCACAATGACTTTATGCTTACTTTTTATTTCCTAAACATTCCTTTAAGCTACCCTGGCTGATAAGACAGGCAATGGTTCAACTAAAGCGAGTTATACAAGTTTTAGTTGCACAACAAACCAAAAAGACTAGTTCCTAATGTGACATTTCCTGCAATAACACTTAGAAATAATTAGTCAAAGGA
>NW_012105642.1:1076357-1114553 GCF_000951045.1 Mandrillus leucophaeus | reverse complement strand
AAAAAAAAAAAAAAAAAAAAAAAGAAAAAACTAAGGAAGAAAGGAAGATTAAAGTCTTGCTAAAAGAACAAAGGACTCTCTACTTTCTACCATGATTAAATAACAGTTGGAATGAATACTTTCTGTTATTAAAAAATTACCATTACCATATAAGAACTATTTTGTTCACTTATTATGCTCATTTTTAAGAAGGTTTTGTATTCAATAGTTTTAAATAGAATATATATCAAAACAATCCAGCTTCATCATGAAAACGATAGTCAAAATGCATGTATGATGTCCCCTTAAAATGACTAGTTACAGCTATGACAGCCAATGCCAAAAACATTGTTCAGGGATACCATAGCAACAAGAGTCTTTCTGCCACACCAGCAAACTCAAAATCACCCACTGAAAGAATCATTCCAGTCCTTTTGAAAACGTACTTTACAAAATTACTGCCCTCCCGTCTCTCCCATGAAAATTTCTTTTATGTTGAATTCCCAGATTTGGTTTTTAAAGCTTTGAAGGGTTCTAATCTCATTATTCTATACAACCCCTGTAGATGTTGGTGAAAGATACAAGTACAAGTTAAGAGCAGCAACAAATCCTTAAGTTTTGTTTCATCTATGCATACTTTTGTATCAAGAAAAGAGTCTTAGGCTTAGGGGCTGAGAATGTGCAGGATATATTAGTTTGACAAGCATTTCATCTTTTGTATCAAATATTCAAAGTGAAATTCTCTTAAAATTCTAATGGCCCAATATTTCAACAGAATAATACATCCTAATATAAATGCCTGTTTTAAATGATCAGGACATACCTGCAGTAATTATTGCAGTGATTAGTGAGGCCATCCTATGTTCGGATGGCTTCATGTAGTGTTGGTTTAGCACAGTGAAGTGCATGTAATAGATCGAATTCCCTGGTATCTTCGACAGACAGCCAATTACAAAGTACTTGTATGTGAGTACTCTGGCTTTTGACTTGAGGCTTTCGACCTTGAACATGACACAATGAATGCATCAAGTCAATTAAACACTCCTCCCCATACCTCCCAATTATGAACTGCACACTCCATTTTAAGTAAAATATTCCATATCAAAATGTTATGTAAATTATTTCAGTAAACTGTAGACCTATAGCACCTCATGTCAGAAAAGGACCAACCAAGACATTATCTGATTCAACGCAGCAACTGAGAGGTTTCAAGCTTCAAGAAAAAACAGAGGTTTCAAGTTGAATACCTCCTTTGCTATATTTTGATTTTATTTTTTTATTTTAATTTTAAATTTTTTTTTTTTTTTTTTGGAGACAGAGTCTCACTGTGTCTCCAGGCTGGAGTGAAGTGGCGCAATCTCGGCTCACCACAAGCTCCACATCCTGGGTTCAAGCAATTCTCCTACCTCAGCCTCTTGAGTAGCTGGAAATACAGGTGCACGCCGCCAGGCCCGGCTAATTTTTTGTATTTTAGTAGAGACGGGGTTTCACCGTGTTGCCCAGGTTGGTTGTGAAATCCTGAGCTCAGGCAATCCATCTACCTTGTCCTCCCAAAGTGCTGGGATTACAGGCATGAACCACCACGCCCGGCCATTATTTTTACTTTTTAAGAGACCGAAGAAGGCATCACTCACATTTTTCAGATCTTTCCTGCAATTAAAAAATTTTTAAAAAGAGAAATCAACTGCAAACACTTAGTTTTTCTAAACTGATGAACAGTTAGTCTTCATGGTTGTCTGCCTCACTGAAAAATCATGCCCACAGATAACTAAAATAATCTCAGAAGTTGTAGTGAGTTAATAAAGTTATTCTTGTACTATATATAGTTATACATATATAATATAGCGCTAAAATATGCATAAATACCATTTACCTTTCAAATGTACAATACAGTGGCATTAAGTACATTCACATTGTTGTGCAACCATCACCATCATCCATCTTCAGACCTTTTCCATCATCCCCAACAGAAACTCTGTGCTTATTACGTAGTTTATACATTTTTAAAAACACAAGAAAGAAATTTTTCTTCTTATCCCAACCTGTTCCAGAATCCAAATTAAGAGCCTATAAGGTTATCAAAGCCTCCACAGGAAAGTCATTTCCAGCTGACTTACATGCCAGGGAAGGAGATTCAATAAATGTGGTTGCCACAAAATAACCTCAGTCTTGGCCTTCTGCCTTGAAGATGAACCAGAAAATGGAATTTAGGATACCGCATTTTCCTCTAGGGCAGAGTCTGCATTTCCTCTACAGCAGAGTGTCTCAACTGTAGTCCACAGTCCTGGGATCCTTCATAAACTGCATTTTGTTCCAACCTGAGACCCAGTAAATCAAAGCCTCTTTGGGAAGAATGTCAAATCCCAAGAATGTATCATTTTAATTTGTGCCTAGGTGATTGTGATCCACAACAAAGTCTGATAAACAATATTTGACCACATGTAGCTTTCTCTTTAGTCACTCCTCTTCCTCCCTCTGTACCCCATCTATATCCCCACTACTATGCACAATGACTTTATGCTTACTTTTTATTTCCTAAACATTCCTTTAAGCTACCCTGGCTGATAAGACAGGCAATGGTTCAACTAAAGGGAGTTATACAAGTTTTAGTTGCACAACAAACCAAAAAGACTAGTTCCTAATGTGACATTTCCTGCAATAACACTTAGAAATAATTAGTCAAAGGAAGAGCTAATTGTGGATTCTCCTGCTTGCCAAGCTGACCAAAAAAGAATACAGAATGTATATCAAATAAATTTCTCCAGTAGTGAGTTATGTTTGGCATAATCCAGATGTAATGGACTGCTTGAGGTGCATGAACAAGTGAAAAATGTTTAATAACTCCCAAAATAAATTTGGAAATTACAGAAGTATGTGACTTTATGACTATGCCTTATTTGTTCAGTCTTTGGGTTAAAAACCTGGGCACTTGGCAGGAAATATTTATGCAGAATATTAAAATATCCTATAGATGCTTTATATGCCTAATCACAATCTCCCTTTTCTGTGATTTACAGCACATTTTTTGAGACCTTACTAACATCTACGCTATATCTTCCTTATTAGACCACAGGCTATTAAAAGTTCATGTGCTATGTATCTTTTATAGCTCTTGGGCAAAATCACACTTGATGATGGAAGAAGAAACACACTAAGATCTGGCACAAGAAGATAAAAAATAAGTCCTCCCTATTGGTCTTCAGTGGTACTCAAGTCCATAACTTAAACCTCACCCTAACCAAGTGGGTCATGAGATGAATGAATCAGAAACTACAATGAAAACAAAAGTAGCAAATCATTACTGCTAGCAGCTATGCTTGATTCTAAATCTCTTCATCTCCCAAGATGCAAAAGATACAATGCTTACTCAATTATCTTATTTTCAAATTTTTAAATAAAAGAAGATCTATATTATTCTTTTATTTTTGGATAGCTTTATTTCTAAGTTGACTTCATTTAACATTGATGGATATTCTTCAAAGAATGTGACTGGGGAGGAGGAAGAAGAGGAATGGATAATAATATTGTGCAAATTAACTTTTTAAATATATATGTCAGATAAAAGTGCCAATTATAAAATGCCTTTATGTAGCAAAATATGTTTGACGTTAATAAAACTAAACAAGACATATAGCACAGTGCATCCCTTTAGTTTTGACCTTCATTGCAGATCTTTCATTTTCCTTCTCACATTAGACAAGTTTCTTAATTATAGAAGCTATTTCAGGAATAATTAAGAACTCCCCTTTCCAGAGCAGTGAAGTAGTTTATGTGGTCATCTGTGGAAGGTTATAAATTGAATGTATTATTTCTTGGATGGTTAACCTTTTGGATAGGCAAGAAAAAAAATGATGGCATCCATTTCATTTATGACTCTTCAACAGCAACCAGTATTTATTAAATGGCAAAAGTATATGTGTCCTTTAAAGTTACAGAATATAGGATATCCAAGCCCTAAATACAGTTTACCATTAGAAATATACATTATTAATGTAAATTAAATGGGACTTGGTTGCTGTATTTAATTTTCAGTATAAGTAACATGATGGGGTATTTCTTTTTTAAAACAGAAATACAATGGGGCAATTAATTACAATGTTGGACTTACAAACTAAAACTGATATACCAGGGTATTAGTCCACTACCTGGAATAGACAGAGCAGGGTACAAATGAAGTCATCATAAGCCATTCCAAATACACAAACAATAGTGAACTAAAAGAAATCAAACTTGGTATAATGGTCTGAGAAGTACAAAATTACTGTCTACAGTTAGGGGTGCAAATAGAGTTTTTAAAGAAGATGGGACAAGAAAATGAATACTTCAAGGCATTTCATTATGAGGCTTGGAAAACGAAGCCTAACACACTTGTTCTGGTTCTAGGTCATAGGAATCCACTTCACACATAAAGGCAGCATCTTCCTCTAGGAAGATACATGACATATCATACTGTAGTACCAGACACAAAGAAGCAGGGTGAGACAAAAAGCAAGTCATTCCTATTTTAATAATATCTTTCTTTCTCTCTCTCTCTCTCTCTTTCTTTCTTTTTTTTTTTTTTGACGGAGTTTTGCTCTGTTGCCCAGGCTGGAGTGAAGTCACGTGATCTCGGCTCACTACAGCCTCCACCCCCAAGGTTCAAGCAATTCTCCTGCCTCAGCTTCCCAAGTAGTTGGGATCATAGGTGCCCGCCACTACGCCCAGCTAATTTTTGTATTTTAGTAGAGATGGGGTTTCACTGTGTTGTCCAGGCTGGTCTCAAACTCCTGACTTCAGGTGACCCACCCGCCTCAGCCTCCCGAAGTGCTGGGATTACAGGTGTGGGCCACCGCGCCTGGACAATAATATCTTTCACATGAATTAAATGGTATATTTTTATATAAAGTGTTCCTCATGCTAAAACTTTATTCTATATGCTAAAGATGACTTGTGTCCATTTCACTTTGATAATACAAATTGGTAGGTCCTCTCATATGCTTTTATTTCAGCCTGGGACACAAAGGAGTTAAACTTTAGTTTTCCTTTGTTTGATGTGTTCTTATTTCAGAAGCATTTTTGAATACTTATTTTACAGTTTTATTAGTAGTCTTAACGTCAAGTGTTCAAAAAAAAAAAAAGCCCATTTAGTAGATACAGCCTTCTATTTCGTTTATATCTTGGTCTTCAGCCTTTTCATATTTGTATTTGGACAAGACACTTTTAGTCATCAGCATGTATGACTACAAATAAAGGTAAAAAGACATTGCGTCCAACAACTTCATCCCTTAAAAGAACAGACAAAGGAAATGGTTCTTAAATAGGGTAGGTCTCAGAAACATTGTTATAGCTTTTCCAAAATGAGATGTTCTAGAAGTGTGAAATACATACCAAGTTCAAAGACAGTAAGGAAAAAATGTAAAATATCCCATTAATAATTTTTATATTGGTCCCATGCTGAAATGATACTATTTCAGGAATTTTATAAGGAAATTTCCTTTTGCTTAGATTATCTGTCCCCACCTCTTTATGTAACGTATACACTGGATTTAGGCCCAATCCTGATTAGCCAGTAAGTAACCAAATGTAACATTCACACAGTTGAAGATTTTTGGATGAAATTCATGGATAATTATACTTGGAAACTCTTGTGAGAAATATACAATGTAGGTATAAAAATATTTTTATTCCTCTTTTTATTTTTGTCCAAACTTGCTGCCCAGGCTGAAATTGAGCTGCACGACTGATAAAAGGCATACAAAATCTGCAAAATAGGTTTGTTTTAACAAAAAGAAAACGCCTGAAACATCAGCTTTCTTCCTATCCAAAATAACATGTTTTTGAATAACAATGTGGCCACTTCTCTTTACTGAAGCCAAAATCATCACTAGTCATCAGAGTGCTACTTTTACGATTTTCTCCAACTGAGTTCTCATTCTTTCATCCTATATCTAAACACACCAATTTGTGCTTCCATTGTAATAATTAATGAGCCCCCACTGGCTCTTGCTGGGCACAATGCTAGTTTTTATCCTTATGAGGCACATACTAAACAGTAATATTCCAACCCAGAATTGCAGTCATGATAAAAGACACACGAAACTAAGCATGGACACTGGAGGCTACTCTCTGCTTTCCTGATTTGGGAGGGCATATTATACTGTACCCCTTTTGCTGGATCCTACTGGCAGCAGTGTTATAACCATAGAATGGTGGTTATAACACTGTTGACACTTGAGGACAAATAATTATTTATTGTAAGGGGCTATCTTGTGTACTCGAGGATGTTCAGCAACATACCTGGCCTCTGTCCTCTAGATTATTTAAGGGTCTCCCCTCCCACAAAGTTGTGATAACCAAAAATGTCTCCAGGCATTGCACATGCCCCTGGAGTGGGAGAGGAAAGCTTCTTCTCTTTGAGAACCACCAAATCCAAACACAAACTCTGGCACTAGACAGGCTGGTTTAGAATGTCAGCTCCTTAACTTGGCAGCTGTGTGAACTTAAGCAACTTGGTCTCAGAAAGCATCAGTTTGCCTCTAAGTAAAATGGGGACAATAACCAGTAATTATTAAGTAAATGAACCAATATAAAAAGCACTTAGACGAGTGGCTGGCATATCATAAGCAGTATAAATGATTTCAGTCTTGTTATTTACACTATATTAAAATGAAAATTCAAATCTGTTGCTGAATAGTTAACTTGGCAAGTCACTTAACAGCCTGGGCTTCAGTTTACTCATTAATAAAGCACAGAGCAGATCAAATGTTGGCTAGTGATACAACTCAGTACAGTGGTTAAGAGCTCAGGTTCTAGAATCAGACCACGTGGGTGGGAGCCCTGGATCTACCACTTATTAGCTGGCCGGCCTGGGACAGATCACTGAGCTCGCATAACTTTGTTTTCTGGATCCAGAAACACCTGGATATTAAAACCAAAACTCCACAGGGTTATTGTGAAAATTCACTGAGATAATGTAGATATATAATATAATAAATTATCTAGTACTCAGAATTTTTAGTAGCTTTTTCTATAACTACTCACCTTTCTAGATTTAAAAATACACACATCTGTATAAGTGAGGAGAACTAAGTTATTTAAGAGTAGTGAACACAGACAGGGGAAATGACCAATTCATCTGTGTCTATGTAACTATGGATACAAATAATGGCCATTTATAATAAATATGGGCCTCAAGGTTCCTTGGAATATGGGTAAGGTGGGTTACTAGTCTTTCAGGACAGACATTTGTAAGACTGGTAAGACCGTGTAGATGAATTCCACTCATCACCCAGAAGGACAGGGGTTTCCGAGATCACACAAATTTATTTCCTAGTAAGGGCCATCAGGGAGCAGAATTCTCAGCTTAGCTTATCGTCTTCCCTAACTGGAAGCTACATGAAGAACTCTCACTCTTTCAGCTACTGCTACTATTTCCAGTGATTATCATGGTGCCACATACACAGTAGTTACTCAAATATTTATTGAGTAACAAATTTAAAACCAAAGTTGCAATCCCTGCCAGAATCTCTGGTAGAGATGCCCGTCACATTTAATAGACTAATCCATAAGAAAAGATTTGCGTTGAAACCTTTTGGATAAAACTATCTTGACTGTAATCCTTAAAGGCCAGTCTACTCAAAGCTAAACATGAATTGTTTTTCACTTAAGATAGTCAAAACCATCATCTTCATCTATGTCAGCCCCCAGGAATATCAAGGAAGTGAAGAGATAAAGGGTTCATGTATGTCAGAGGAGAAATATTAATCAAAGGCCCAGTATCTGCCCCATCTCTTTAATATTTGAGCCCAAAAGAGGTAGCAGTCATGGCAAAGTTCCAGGCCTTACGGTGCTGATGGTGGTATCAAGCATTCACAGAACCATGAATTGACCCTGAGATTAATCTCTGGGAGTTCCAGAATAAACATATTTATCTCTAGTGACCTGGCATGACATTCTCAAAGTGGAAACAGTCAGAATGGCTCACCAAATGACTTTTGGAACAGTGTCAACTTTAAGGTGATTGAAAACTTGAGAAACAATGATGACCAAAGTTAGGGTTGAGCTAGGGATACCAGAAAAGACCATGCCGAATGACTGTGGTGATACATTATACATAAGATAAGAAATCCAGGGTTTTCTATTGTCAGGGTGACTTCCCAGAAAAAGTGAAAGACCTTTAACTCTACACCTGCTATATTAGAAATTTGTTAGAGGGAAATGTGACTGTAACTCAGCCCAGAGATAGATGGCCAGATAAGATGCAACTCATGTAACGACTCTGACCCAGCAGCAATAGCGCTCTCATGTGCTATCTTAAGAAAGATTATGAAGCAATGCCTGAGTTTAGCAGAAAAGACTACAATATAAAATTAATGATAACTTCCATAAATACAAGGGAAGAAGAGTGATAACAGTTAAACTATATATTTGCTATGCTTAACTCAGAAACAGAAGTAATACCATAAAAATCAGATCATCTCCTTACATCATTGGTTGCCCTATTACGCTTATTTAGTTAGAAAGGACAGGAATCCAGTTATCCTTTTGTTGTAGCCATGGTGTTCTAATAAAAGACTTAAACACTTTCTAGAGCTTTGAGCTGCCTTTAGTACCACCTTTAAAATGCATCTTTTCCTCTGCTTGCCACCTGGCCACCAGCATCACAAGGTATATCTAAAGGGAAAGACCAAGATGAAAAGCCTTAATTGGCCATATCATGAGAGTAGCTCTGCACCTAGAAAATGTTATTGTTTAATTTTAAATACCATACATGCCTTTTTCATAATATATTTTGCTTTGGAGATGCACTGTAGATGGAATAATGATGGGACTGAAAATGCCATGTGAAAAGCAGGGGCAATTATAAGTGATCCCTATATCACCTGTGCATTTTTCTAGCTTTCAAGTTCGTTTTTACTGTCTTCTGAGATATCATGGCATGTGTCCATATGTGGCAAATTCTAAATGCACATTTTATTTTAGATATGCATACAACTCATAAAATTAGGTGAGGTGAAGAAGAAAGGTTGGAAAAGTATAGTGATGCATTCAAATTGCCAAAGGAACATTCCCCATTGAAGATCTTCCTAGGAAAGTGTTAACATCACTTTTGCATCACCATGGGGCAGATCATCATTTAGGAATGTGCTGAGACTGCAAGCCACTTGCCTTAGGTATTAAGCGTCTGTAATTTTCATAACCCCAGGGTATCCTTTTATCAGATTTGGAATATATAGGGGAAATCTGATGCTGACATTTCTTAACTTCAGCTGGGAAAGAATGCTACATTCACACATATTTATCTGCAAAGAGTGGAATGCAAAGCATGCTAGGTGGAAAGGAAGAATTATACAGTCTAATGTACAGATGAAAGATCCAATATTGCATAAGTCACTAATACAAAGCAAATGTGCTTGGGGAGGTTTGATAGCAAAGCCAATACCCTGCATTATAGTCACCAGGCTAGACATTTATGAGCTCCACTGTTACTTCATTTGCATTTGCTTCCTATCAAAAAATCCATTTAAAAAGGAAGCTAAGAAGAATCTCTACTTATAGAAAATAATCTTAATAAAAGCAAGACAACCATTTGGCTTGTCTTTATCCCTAAGAAAATAAATCACAAAATTCATGGGTACTAACTTCGTGGGAAAAAAAAATCACACATTCTTGAAAGGCTCATTAGAAAACTGCATAGTTTAAACGAGTATTGTCCACTCCCAAATGATCTCTATCAACATCTTATAAGAAATCTCATAAGAGGGAATAAATAGATAATGCTTAATTAATATCTTTAAACTTAATGAAGACATCAAAACTCAATTATACATACCTGATCATTAGAGATTTCCATTCTAACAAAGATAGTTTATTTAAAAAGATACAATAAAAGCTTAGCTTGACTTACCCTATAGGACTGTTATACACAAGAAAGATATGTATGTCAGGGTTAGATAAAACATAGTTTGTTTTTTAGACACAATTCACTTTATAGGTTAATATTAACTTCTAATAGTACAAAAATGGACTCATACATTATAACTTTACCATTTGGTTTAATTCATAGTAGCACAGTTAAATTAAAATGTGGTCAAATCCTATTAATGTAGGCACATATCTCAGCTAATAATACTGAGCAGGAGAGTGTGCAATTCAATACTCCAACTGAGACTTGTATACAATCTCCATAGTTTGCAATACTGAAGAGAATGGCTCCCTATCACTTCCATGCAAATGAAGCTGTGGTTCCACAGCTGGAATCATGTTACTCTGAAAATGGAAGGTGGGAGATGTTTGGTCTGAGGAGGAATCTTTCAGACATGCTTCTAAGTGAATACTGAGGTGGTCAAAATCTCATTTCTACTAATAATGTAATATATGAGCCCTCAGCACGACCAAGTGGCAGCGTTATCTGTGTTTTCTCAACTGAGAAAGACAGTTAACAGACTTGGGATGTAAACTTACCTCGAGAATGGCACTGAGTTAAAACATGCTTAATGGATTACACAGGGACATGGAAATTTCTGCATTTAGGTTAAGAAAATCGACTGCATAAGCCCAATATGGCAGACAGGGGTTATGACTTGGTAGCAGATCACAAGAAAAGGACCTGGGAGTTTTAGTCTCCCCTGGTTTGTTACACACCTGCTAAATGAGCTTAAAACAGAGACTTGAGGACATAAATGGGACTCTGTACCCAACCATTGTCAGAACACATCTGGAACAAGCATTTGGGAATATTCATCATTTATTTTTCCAGAAAAGAATCCTAATAAACATTTTACATATTTCTTTACTGTTTGGAAATTTAACCCTACATATATGCTGTGACTGTATTTTATTTTTTAATCACAACAGGCATACTCTGTGCTATGAAGCTTCAGGGTTGTTTTTTGTTGTTTATGTATTATATAATTTTCATTATTAAGGAAGAAAACGAATACATATTGTTTTGAAAAACATCAGTCCTTTCAAATGTTATCAAAATATCAACAATGGCAATGATGGTAATAATTATAAAAATTACTTTTGGAATATTGTATGTAACATTGCATTCTGAATTTTAAGAGGAAATATGACAATTGAAAGCATGCCTGGGAAAGGCAGGCAAGCTTGATACTGGGGAGGGAATTGCTGAAGCAGCTCTAGGTGTCAAGTCTGAAGCTGACGCAACAGAAGGAAGAAAGAGTATAGAGTACAGGCTTGGGAATCTGGCTCATCAGGTTTAATCTCAGCATGACCCAATATAAGGTACTTTAACCTCTCTGTGAATCCGTTTCCTCATTCGTAAAACAGAGATAATAATAGCATTCACCTCATAGGGTTCTGAGAATCTAAAGAGTTCTTATATGTAAAGCACTCAGTTCATTGACTAGCACACAGTAAATGCTAAAAACAGATGTAGCTCCCAAAGAATGGAAAACAGTTCCTCAAGCAAATACTTGCACATCAATGTTCACAGCAGCACTTTTCACAATAGCCAAAAGGTGGCAACAACTCAAGCATCCATAGAAAGATGAACAGATAAACAAAATGTGGTATGTATACACAGTGGAATATTATTTATGCATAAAAAAGAATGAAATACTGACAGGTGCTACAATGTGGATGAGTCTCAAACATATCATGCTAAATGAAAAAAGCCAGACACAAAAGGTTACATATTGTATAGTTCTATTTGTACAAAATATCCAGAATAGGTAAATCCAAAGAGATGGAAAGCAGATTGCTGTTTGCTAGGGTTGGAAGTGGAGTGAGGAAGAGGAATGGTGAGTAACTGCTTAATGAGAATGGGGCTTTATTTGAAGGTGATGAAAATATTTTAGGACTAATAGAGATGATGGTTGCACAACAGTGTAGTAAATGCCACTGAACTGTTTATTTTAAAATGATTAATTCTCTGTTATGTGTATTTCAACTTGATAGAAATAAATATATAAAATTTTATATAACATTCATAATAATAGAGGCAGATGTTGCTTTATTAAGAGGAGGAGGGAAAGAGGGGAGAGGAGGAGGAAGACTGCTACTCTTATGTCAGTGATGGGGAAATTACTCCCTCATAAGGCCAGTCAGTTTACATTCAGGCGGGTTTGTGTGGTGAAAGATCATGAGATTCAGATTCAGGAAGGTTTGAACCCAGTTCCCAGCTCTACCTGCTCTTAGCTGTACAGATGGCAGGTGACCCAATCCCTCTTCACTTCAATTCAGGATAGTACAACAGAGATTATAAATGCCTATGTGACCAGTCTACAGTGTGGATTAAATAACCTAATGTGCCTAGCAAAATATTCCCACATAGTAAATGCTTACTAGGAACAAATTCAATTTGAATTTCATATATTTGAATATTGACCCTGATTTTGAGAGGACTGACAGAGAGAAGAGAGGCAAGTTTTGAACATCTAGTGTCCAGGTTTAGTTGCCACTAATTCAACAGTTAACTTTGCTGACCTGTGCACAAAAGCTCTCTCCCAAAACTTGGTTCTAGTTCTCTTTCTGGGACTACACAATAATGTTATCTCTGCTCAATAAGACACGCTTCAGGAATGACTGCCTGAAGAGGCAAGAAACACAGATACATCTGGCTAAACACACAATTTATTGAAACACTAATTGAACTTTCCATACTTTTTGGAGGTGCCCTTCCTCCATCACTGACAAAACAGTAAAACCTTAACAGTAAAAATGTCCTCCTTCTTCTGATCCACTACCAGAGCAGTTAAAACAGATTGCTGAAGAGATTTCTGGTACTGGGAAGCAAAGTATAGAAGCAAAGGTGTCTCCCCCTAAAAAAAAAAAAAAAAGACTAGGGAAGGAAGCAAGACCCACTTTCTCCCTTTTCTGACTCTCTTCTTTTTGCTGTACTTTCAGCACTTTATTTATATTGTCCTCTCTGGATAATGATCATTAGAGGGCCAACATTCACCCAAAGTGGTGGTAACAGTTCATTACACTTGTCCTAGCCTTCAGAACAATCAATAACCCCAAATGAAGAGCAATGGTTATTATTAAGCCAAACACAGCTTGATGATTCTTCCTTACTGATATTAAATTTGCCTACTGCTTCCTGCATATCTGTCTGCCACAGCCCTTGCTGTGTTCAATTGCAGCCCTTTACTGGAATAACTCATAAGTCCATCCCTACCTTTATGCGAGTCTCACATATATCCTCTCTTGAGCAATTCAGTGATGATTAGTTGCTTCCACACCATATTTGCTGGTTTTATTTTTGTCACTAAGGCCACTGACAGATGAAGTACGCCTGATGTTTAGTGATTTGGCTGCTCCTTTTAGTTACTTATAATCAAAGGCTCTTCCTCTTTTAGTTCTACTTCCAAAACGCATATTATGGTATCTCTTAATTACTCACCCACTACTTACATTCTTAAATGCAACAGCTATATTTTCATCTCACTCCAGGATAAACGTGATCAAAAAAGTTTTTAAAAATGTTCACACATTCAGGCATTCAGCCATTCAATCATGAAATACTTACTGAGTATCAAATTAATATGAAAGGTATCCTGGAGGAGATGTAAGATCACTAATGCAGTAGGAAACAAGGACACAGACTTTGGAATTTAACAAACCTAGACTTGAATTCTGGACATATTCTTACCATACAACAACAGGCAAGTTAGCTTCTTTGAGCCTCAGGTTCTTTGCTTATAATATGGAGCTGATTATATCCGCCCTGTCAGAATGATATAGGATTTTGAGGATATACATGCAACAAGCACATAAATCACTTCAATACTTTTCATATTCACATCATAAAAGTGTGATTTTCTTTTCAAAATAACTTCTACATTTTAATTGTAGTTTTATAAATATAGTTTCACATGATTTGTTGGTTTCAAGTCAAACCATCCTAATGATTTTGCATATTAACCAAACTATAATTCACTCTGTTTACTTGTAGTTTGGGCCATGTTTATAACACTGACCTTCAAGTTATACATATCTATTGCTTTTGTGCATTATAAATAAAATCTTAACTGAATTATCAATTATACAGTTCATAATCAAATGTGCTAAATTTTTTTCAGGATTGATATCCCATAGATTTTTCAGTTTTGTTTTCTTAACAGTATATAGTCAAAAGAACATGAAGCATGCAACCAATTTTCAACCTGTGCCTCTGAAAATCTACATGATCATGAACATGGCATTGAATCCCACTAAGCCTCAAATTCCTCATGTTGAAAATGGACTTGGTTATATTGTGCCCCACTCTTTCACTCATTTATTTTGAGATGAGGTTGGTGAAAGTGCCTCATAAGTACTAACAACAAGCAGCTATCATTACTCCTTTTTGAGATTTTTGCTATCTTTCCCTCTTGATTGTCTTTTGAGTTTTAGGGTTAATAAATGTACATCTTTCCCCTAAATGTTTTTAAAATAGTATTTATGCTTTGGCATTCACATGAAAGTTCACTGTAGATAATAAATTAACTGGGAACATTCCAGACATTTGTTTTTTGATTCTGTAATTTGATGATTCTGACTTGATTGACTTTTTTTTCTTGGTGAGTTAATCACATAATTACCAACCACTAGATTATTTTGTGCAAGAAGATTGTTTCACAAATTTAGTCATTGTCATTTATCATTACCATTTCTTTTCAAAACATATCAAATCTTACAATCTGTTAAGTGTAACTTCTTCAGTGTATATCACTTTATTTCACGAATAATTGCAAAGATCTAATCAGGAAAAAAAATTAAAATCATTGTAAAGTACAACCATGAATATTTGCAACAATCAAGGCCAGTATTACAACAACAACACAAAAAAGGTGACTTTTTAGAGTTCATGGAGAAGAGGGGTATAGGCTTCTCTGGGGTCATGACTCTTTAACAAGCTGGGCTTTGATATTCCCTTTCCCTGCCATTGTTTTGTATTTGTTATGATCTTATCTTCACAGTAGGATGAGGAGATAAGCTAAGAAATAAGACACTGTCTCTCATATACTCCTACATGCTCTGGTCCCTGTCCTTTTCCAACTCATAAACAGAAGTGATTGATTCTGAAAGGGTAGAAGCCTGGCAATCATTAAAGATAAATACCAATTCAGCAAAAAATACAGCACTAAAAGTATGGATGCATTTAAGTTTTAGGAACCGTGCTCATGCCCTCCTCCACCTAATGTTATGGCCTGGGGGACAATGTGTAACAAACTCACACTGTAATTATAGATGAGGATCACTTGGCACTTTTGTAATTACTAGGCTCTAATCATGCCAGATTAAGTCCCTTCCCAAACGGAATCTCTCTCTAAAGCCACCAGAAGGCATATAAGGACAGAACTATTGCAGCAGAGCATGACTGCATAAAGCCTGGGTGAATTTGCATGATGCATGCACAAAGCAACTAACACTTGGTGCTCTTGCAATGATCAACTTTATATATTGCTGGAGCTCAAATGGGATGCTGAGGCCATCCTTCCCAATATCCTAATTCTGCAGAGAAGAAAATTCAGGCCAGGGCCAGGGCAAGTAAAATGACTTTTCCGGATCAAATAGCAGTAAATAGCAGAGTGTATAAATGAGCTTATGATTCTTGTTCCCATTTTTCCTGCTCTGTATACAACGCTAACTTTTTATATCAGTTCTGGATAGGGTTATTCCTTTCCATTCTCTGTGAATGTCACCTAGGCATGTACCTGATTTGCAGGCTACTCTAAGAGTTTGAATGGTGAAAACTGAAAGAATGTCACTAAGAATCAATAGTATCTATCTCCTTTTTATAAGCATGCTTTATGTAAAATAGAGATTTAATTTGTGCCCTGAATTCTTGTTTTTGGAATGTGAGGAAAAGAGAAAATGAGTTAAAATGTACAAAAGTAACCCGTACATTGACGCGGTGACTCTCAAAAAGGCTGAACAGATTTTTCTATTAATTTAAAGGATTTACTGAACCTGTGAAGGCATATTACATATATAATCAGGATACAATAATGAAGGGACCATGAAAATGGAATACTTCATCAGAGCAAAAAACTCAAGAAATATACACACTAAAGAAAACATGTTGCATGAAAATGATTGTTTTTAAACTATTGTGAGGATAACTACATTTATATGGTTACAGTCAACTAATATTTATTAAAAATTTGATAAAAGTAAAAAAACTGGTAATTCCTTGATATTGGTGAATAAATATATTTAAGATATATACAAAAATACATATAACCAGTTTAGTACAACAAAAACCTTATTTCAATCCTCTGGGATTAAGTTGCCTTTTTTTTTTTAAGACCCCCAAATCTAAACCATTTTAATTCAGGAAATACAACATTCCTCTCATTTCAAATCATAATGAAAATAAAATGTATGAAGCTTGCTGGTGATGCCCCAGATTGTATAATCCTACAAAAGACATGAACAGAAGCTCTAAAAATCTAATTAAATTTTAGAGTGCCAGTAATGTCACCATAAGGCCCATGTAAGCTATTATCTACATTAATAAAAATTAAATTCAGACTATATCCATATCTGGATAGTAATATACCTGGTTTCAAGGTCACTCTTACTTCCTTAAGAATATTTCTTCTCTATTCTCATAAATAAAATTAATCAATCATGAAGGGGAAAACCAAATACCTTCTCTTCTATCTCCACATTCTTCTTTTAGGTCATAGAAAAGGAATCGAGTAGTCTTCTCACCTCAGGGGGCAAAGTTAATACCACTCGTGGCCCCGCTTCACTCTTCCTCACTTGCTCCCTAGAGAAAGGAAGGTCTCTGTAATATCTGCTGTGCTCATTTCCTTTAACAATGTAAGTGGTAGGCTCAGCTTGGTTCTAGCTTCCCTGTGGTGAGCAGAGGGCTTTTCAGGCCCAGCCAGGTCTTTTCTTTATTCCAATTTATTCGCCTGCAACTTGTTTGGTTGAGTCAGGTTGACTCTTCTTGGGGGCAAGTTATTGTAATTCAAAGTGGGGGCCTTTGGTCCAAGCCAAATTCACTAGTTGCATTTTAGCAGGTAACCTGTACTTGGGAGTTATTCAGTGACTATTAATAAAACTTTGAGTGGATTTGGCTCCCTAGTTCTTTTTTTTTTAACTGGTAAAAACCTGGACAGGAGACAAAGTGAGACTGATAAGACCTTTACACTTCCAAGGAATTCCACTGCCAAATAACAATGCTAAACCTGTCACCAAACTACCATTGCAAAGTTCAATATTGAGAATCACCATAGCCTACAAAAATTTTTAAACAAAAAAACATACAAACACAGCTCTTCTATCTCCTAGCCCCTATACACACACCTGACGGGCATCTTTTTAATTTAATTTTATTTTATTTTATTTATTTTTTTTTTTGAGGCAGAGTCTCACTCCTTCACCCAGGCTGGAGTGCAGTAGTGTGATCGTAGCTCACTGCAGCCTTGACTTCCTAGGCTCAAGCAATCCTCCTGCCTCAGTCTCCCAAGTAGCTGGGACTACAGGCATGTGCCACCATGCCCAGCTAATTTTTGTATTTTTTGTGGAGATGGGATTTTGTCATTTTGCCAGGATGGTCTCAAATTCCTGGGCTTAAGTGATCCACCCATCTTGGCCTCCCAAAGTGCTGGGATTACAGGTGTGAGCCACCACACCCAGCTTCTAATCTCTTAATAAAAAATTAAGTGACAATACAGCATTGTTAACTATAAGCACTATGTTGTACAACAGATATCTGGAATTTTTTCATCTTGCACAACTGACAGTCTATACCCATTGAACAACAATTCCCATTTCCTCCTCCATCCATTCCCTGGCAACTGCATTCATTCTCTGCTTCTGTGAGTTTGACTATTTTAGATAGCACATATAAATGAAATTACATAGTATTTGGACTCCTGTGTCTGGCTTATTTTACTTAGCATAATGTCCTCCATGTTCATCCATGTTGTCATAAATAGCAAGATTTAATTATTCTTTAAGACAGAATAATATTCCATTGCATAAATATACCATATTTTTAAAAGCTACTATTTGATCCAGCAATACCACTTCTGGATACATGTCCAAAAGAATTGAAATTGAGATCTCAACGAGCTATCAGTCTGCATTTTTTTTTTTTTTTTTTTGAGATGGAGTCTTGCTCTGTCACCCAGGCTGGAGTGCAGTGGCACAATCACAGATCACTGCAACCTCCGCCTCCTGGGTTCAAGTAATTCTCTTGCCTCAACCTCCCTAGTAGCTGGGATAACAGGCATGCATCACCACGCCCGGCTAATTTTTGTATTTTCAGTAGAGACAGAGTTTCGCCATGTTGGCCAGGCTGGTCTCGAGCTCCTGACCTCAGGTGATCCACCCAGCTCAGCCTCCCAAAGTGCTGGGATTACAGGTGTGAGCCATCACACCCAGCCCTATCTGTCTGCATTCTTAAGTATATTGCAGTATTATTCACAATAGTCAATAGTTGAAAACAACCCAAATGCCCATTAATAGATGATTTACCTATCACTGGTTGATGAAACTATCTTTCAAATAATGATCTCAAAAATGGCAAAGCTTTTCTCTATTATTTTTCCGCCTTAAATCCAATATGCTCCAAACATCACCCTAGCTTGGGAAAATGTATAAAGATTCTAGGTTTTCCTTACATCTTAGCATGATCCTTTGATTAGACAGTTATATAGGTAATATGTGGGCTCTCAAAACTGTGACCTTTTCTATGGAAGTGAAAATTAGCGTAATAACAAAAAAAAGTTACATGGGCTAAGTTGGAGATTTAAAGTAAAAGCCTCTGGAGATAGAAAGGTAGCCTTGCATGCCTTGGTACTGATGATAAAATAGTACCTCATATTTATACGGTACTTCATCATTCACATGGTGCTTTCCTATACATTTTCACTTAATCTGCCTATCAAACACAAATTAGACTTGTTCACTCTCAGTTAACAGATGAGGAGATCTGGGCTGCTGGACAACCAGAGCACAGTTAACAGAGGAAGTAATATATTCTCTATATTGTCCTGTACTCAGTAATAATTGTTAAATGGATAACTGTGATACAGCTGCCATGATATGTTACTAGCAGAATATCCATTCAGAGAATCACTTCTTCTAGCTCCATGTGAATATGGGGAAAAGGGAGCTGTTAATAAAAATGGCTTGATGGAGTACTACTTCATGTCCTCAACCAACCTTCAGAGATCTTTTGAGTGTTCAATTTAGATCTTGGAGAGAAAGAGGGTAATTCTCAAGCTCATTTGAGTTGAGTTTTCACCACTTGCATTTGAGAAGTCCAATCATTGCATACAACTCCCTATCACTCCAACAGTAGAGAATAGTGTCCGAATGACTTGATGGATCTTCCATTCCAACTGTATTCTCATTTGCTTTTTCCTTTTTGAGAGGTGAATACACTTGCTTTTAAGGCAACACTCTGGTTCCAGAATCACGGATTACCCAGATTCTGATTCATGATGCTTCCAACTGGACACTACATTGTCTGCCCCAAGGCTTGTGACTTCTTTCTCTTGCATGCCCCACAGCTTCTCCCCACCAAGCTTCACTGCCAGCTCTGGGCTTGGCTATGCTCACCTCATCCTAGGGGACCACAGGAGCATTTGATGAGCTTATCCTGTTAGTGTCCATGACCCACCAGGCACAATTATTTCCATACTTTCACATAAAATTTTCTTTCAATTAATTACTGTAGGAGAAGTATATCACAGTGGCTAAGGGTATTTGCTTTTGTTAGACAGGCCTGGACCTAAGGCTTGATTCTATCTTTTTTATGAGTTGAATATCTTTCAGACAACCACTTACTAATGCCAAACCTGCATTTCCTCAATCTTAAAATTAGGATAATGATAGCATCTACACTGAACTGGAATCTTGAGGGACTGAAAGAGATAATGCATTTGAAGTACTTAGAACCCAACATATAAGAAGGAATTAATAAATTCATTCAAAAATACGTATTGAGCATAGATATGTATAATCTATTGAATATTCATACTGAGTATGTGAATATATAAGGTATACATTTTTTAATATATTTATTCAAAAATATGTACATATATCTGTACTCAATACGTATTTTTGAATAAATTTATGAACATACACTTACATATATAAATACAGTATCTCTCCTAGATTCTTACAGGTCTTGCTATGCAGAAAAAATTAATTGCTCTTATGAACATTATAATAGTGGATACAGAGAATAAACAAGCGCATAATATATATTATAAATATAATATATTTAAATGTTAGAAGTTAATCATAAACACTGTTTTTTTTTGGTTTTTTTTTTGTTTTTTTTTTTGAGGAGTTACTACTCCTGGTACACTGATATCAAGTTAATGATTGATAGAAAAATAATTATTATGTCTTTATTACAGCACTAACTCTTAAAGACATTAGATAATTAGAATGTGCCAAAATTTATGATTGGTGAGCAATGTTTCAACACAACAGGCATGTACTTAGAATCTGTTATATTCATGGCAAATATGCTTAGGTTCCTTGTATGGAGGGAGGTGGGGTGTTGGGAAAAGATGCACCTATGAACAACTAATCAAGAAATAAATGTTAAATAGAGGTACATGTAATGTGTTGACTGGGAGAAAAAAAGAAGAGTCATTATTTTTAATAGAAGGCAGTTAGTAGAGGAACAATGATAGTGTCAAGCATACGAAACTCCCATAATTTTTTATTAAATTGAAAGAAATTATGATATGTCTTTTGTTGCATAAGCAAAAATTTAAAAATCTGATCTTCATTCTGCACCCAGTGATGAACCATTGACAAAATTCAGCCTGGGTTACAAAAAGGCCCTGATATGGAAAATAAACTTCAGAAACAAGACACTGAAGGCAGACACAATAATTAGAAGGTGATTGTCATATCCAGGAGATAAGTTATGGAGTCTGAAACTCACAGTGGAAGTAGTGGTGCAGAAAAAATAGATTAAGGAGACAGTGGTTTTACAAACTTTTTCCTGAAGCTTTAAAGGTTTTCAAGTTGTTGGTAGATGACCCACATAAAGCAGTTCTACTTCCTAAAAATGCACATCACTGATAATTTGAAATACAGAGTAGCATAGAGCAATTATCTGGGGGGGCATTAAGTGCTTAACTTCCTTACTTATATGTGAGTATACAATTGCACACATGCATTTAAACATATATAGCTAAAATACACACATGTAAATATTCATATACGCAGAACAAATGGAAATGTTATAATCACTATTTTATATACAAAATATATTTATATATACAAAATATATTTACTAATATTTTGTAAACATTATTGCCCTGTCATAAAAAGACATGTGGCTTTCATGGCACTACTTAAATTCTTCTTATTTTTATTGACTGGTAGGCATACGGTATGAACAAAGAGAGACAGTAGTATCCTTTTGGTGGCTTGACGCTCTATGCAGTGCCAGATTCCATGTGTCGTTCAATAAAGCTGTACAGTGTTTTTAAACGTTACTGGCCCTTCCGGGTAAAATAATGCTCCTGACATAGTAGAGGCTGGCCATGGCTCTGATCAAGATAAAAATATCATTAACACATGTCATAATTTAATTGAACCAGCCATTATTGTTAGTGTCTTCTGCATCTTCTTATAAATGAAACACCAGTAGTGACTTGCTTATATTGTAATTATAAGTGCCCATGCATTAGAAAATACACTCTGTTCTGGTTAGTTTGGTGGTTAGAATAAGCCTCTAAAGCCAAAACACATGAATTTGAATCCTGCTTCCATATCTTACTGAGTTAGGTTGTCTTGTCAAGTAACTTAAATGCTTTGTCTAAATTTTCCTTTTTCACAGGAGATAACAAGTATTTTGTATATTATACAAATGATAGTTACATAATAATGATGATATATATGTATATATGTCATACATAAATCTGTTAGAACAGTCCCGTTACATTTTAAGCACTAAATACTTCTTTATAACTATTTTAGTTATTATAGTAATTAGTATTAATATTACAGTTTTGCTGTGTGATCTTGGACAAGTCGAAGATAATGCAAGAAGTTATTTTCCATAAGCAAGAAACATACCATGATTCCAGGCTTGATGGTCTCATCTACTGAGGATTGTTTTTGTCAAACGCCAGGTGACATAGTGCTGATAATAATTGAAGAAGTAAGGGCTAGAAGAAATACCTTTGGAGAAGACAAAGTCTCTGCCTTCCAGGGACACACAGCTTCCAGCGAAAAAGACATGAGGGCAAATACCTCTAACAAAAAACAATGTAATAATAAATAAAACATAAGATCCAGAGAAGAGGACTCATTCAGCCTCCTGTGTTTATGAGTAAACACATGTGTTTATGGTAAAGAGAATGGGTTCAGAAATCAAGTGGAACTGGTCTAAATCTCAAGTCTACCTCATACTAGATATACGGCCTTAGACTAATTACTAGACTCCTTTGAGCCTCAGAAGTGTAGTAGCATAGAACTTAAGGACAGAGGCTCTGGGGGCAGACCTCCAGCAATGTACCTTTACTCACCAGCCTTGTGAGCTTGGAAAAGTACCTTAATCTCTCAGTGATCCACTAGTTTTTGTGATATCATACGGATTGTCATGATTGAATAAGCTAGTAGAGATCAAGACACTTAAAACAGTAATCAACACACAGTAAGCACTCAAACTACATGTTAGTGTCAATGAAATTAAAATGGGACTCTCCCTGACATGGCATTTCAAAAGTGGCTCCCAAATTTAAAACAACAGAAAGAAACACATATATTCTAAATCTAGGTGCTAGAAGGACTTACAAATGGGGAGACCTCACACAGATTCTGCCACTACTAGCAAAATTGCTGAGAATGACTTTTCTGGGGATTTCCTCATGAGGAGCTGTGGCTGCACTGTGCATTCACAGCCCCACTCATTCCTGACCCATGGGTGGAGAGGGAGTCTACCCCACCTTAAGTCAAGTGATGGAGACTCACAGATGATTGAAGCTCTGGACTCTGAGTGAAAGCCTGAATTCTAATCCCAACCTTATAACTTGTTTGCTTTGTGACTAGAGACAAGTCACTGGCTTCTCTGAGCCTCATGTGTTCATCTGTAATATAAGACATAACAACTTTGTTGTTCATGTTGTTCTTCCCCTAGTTATTTTTTGCTCATCCACTCTACCTCAGTTTACTAGAATATGATCCTCACAAATAAAGTAAGTAAGAGAAGAATGATTATATTGTTTACGTTAGGCTAGCAGGCTGGATTTAACTTGCCTTTCTCCAATACTGCAGAGAGGTTTTCTCAACCTGCCTTAGTCCTCCAAGACATATTTAGCATTGTCATTTTTAAAGCAAAAACTGATGAGAATTCAACTCACAAGATGCTGATAACATGAAGCAAAACATATGCTGATGTGACTCATGTAAGTATCAAACATAAGTAAACTGAGTGTGTTTATTTATAGCAGGAGGTGTTTTACACTTAGACAGACAAGCTCCAAATCAGATTCTGAATTCATTTCAAGGAGTGAGGGTGAAGGTATAAATGAGCTGCAGGATAATGTACTAGAAGATGAGAGTTTACTGAATTTGAGTGAAAGGAATCAGGGAGAGAATGAGAAAATAATTGGTATGAATAAAGCCAGCCCTTTAAGAAAGATGCCAGTTAAATGGGACAGTGACAAAATTCTCTAAAACTCTGGAGGCTATGGAAGAGAAAAACAGATTCTACATTCAAATCTCATTAACATCACATTTGTTTATCTTTGCACCAGTGTAGTATGGCTCACTGTAACATATGTACTGCAGTCTAGTTGAGTGCACTAATAAAAACAGGACTGTGCCACAGCAGGAATAAAGAACCCACTCTCTCTCTCTAAGAGGTTAAAACACACAGGAAAAAATATCTTACACTGAAAAAATGTCTCCGACTGCTTAAGCTAACGCTGCCCTTCCCAAAGGTCTCTCCAAGGTCACAGGGAATTTTGAAATTTGTTTCTCCGAGCACAGCGGGCAGATTAGGGAATTATGAACTTAAGAATCCTACCAAAATCAGAACAGGAAATAAAATATTCACTCATTCATCTGTCCATCTAGTCATTGAACAGCTAGCTGAATACCTTCTATACACTAGAGGTTCTGCTAGGTGCTACAGGAGACAGAAAAAAGAATAGGATGTAGTCACTACCCTCAAGGATCATACAACCTAGACAAGGGCAAAACATGCAGACAATGTAGGCTCCCCCAATCTCTGTGCAAAACCTCAAATTGATAGTAGTGGTATCCCTGAGTGTCAGTAAAAGAGGAAGTAGTGGAGAGGGACGGGTTCTGGAAGTTCCAATCAAATATGTTGCCTGACAAATACATGGCAAGAAAAAGGTGCTAACTTTAGGATGAACAGGATCACGAAACAGAAGTTAAATACTAAGGACATGAAAAAATGCAAAGGTGAATTACTATTACTATAATAATAATTATTATATGATGAATCTAGCAATAACATCCATGTTTTCTTTGAGCTTATTTGAAAATCTATGGTTAAGTTTTAGAGATAATCCAAGCAAAGAGAATTATAAGAAAATTAAGAAAACACCTCCTACTTAGCAATATAAAATTTTTTCAAGCAGCAAAATAGTCTATAGATTCAAATATTTTCAAAGAGGAGTACTTAGTTAACACTTGCATTATGTTCCATGACATCCTTGTTTCCACCTCTATCTTCCAGATTTATCAAAGAATTAAAAATAGCTGTCACCTTTCTTCTCCCGGGTGGTAATACCTGGATGTGGTGTGACCCATTATTACAGAGGAATCCCAAGAATATGCGGGTCCTCCTCTAACCAGCAGGAAGGCTGTTACCAAGGCTACAAACACATTTCCTGACTCCAGAGTCCCCCTAAAGGGAGATTAATCAGGTTATCATCATTCTATCTATCCCATCTCATCATTTTAGGAGAGCCGATGTCTGATCCTCTGACCTCTGTACTGCAGAATCTGGCTTAACATTATCCTTCAGGATTAGTAATCAGATGAAAATGCAAGTAGGCTTAAACGGACACTCAATCATGTTCAAGCTGTCGAGCCAATCAGATTTTTTTTTTTAATAGTAAGAAGTGGGGTGAGGGGATGTGGCATTTAAGGCATATGAGGTAGGAAATTCTAATTATCTAGTGACAATAAATAGTAAACTTCCTTTTGTCAAGGGGTACAAATGCAATACCAATAGCAATATATGTAACTCTGATATCAACAAAGCAAACCAACAAAATGCTTTGTTTTTAATAAAATCACATAGGTAAAAGCAACAGGGATGGAAGGGCATTAGTTCATCTGTCTGACCAGCCAGCCAGCCAGCCAGCCAATATTTATTCAGTACTAGGCTGCAATGGTAATGGCAGACTCTGTCCTCATATGGCAGGCATGGTCTAACAGGTGAGCTACAATTTAAAATCCTACTTTGATCTTCCACTTAAATTAGAAAAAAAAAAAAAGAATTTCTTATGTCACCCAACAAGGCTCTATGTGATCTGATCCCTGTCAGCCTCTACACTCACCATTTCTACCACTTTCCCTCATTCACCACTCTTGGCGTCACTGGTTGCCTTTCTCTTTCTCCAATACAGTAAATGAACTTCCCTGAAGGCTACCCCTTCTGCCTGAAGAGTTCTCACCCATCTTCCCAGGACAAGCATCTCCTTGTATTTAGTTCCTGGCTCTGCATCCCCTCATCAGAGACGACTTTCCTGAACAGCATACCTAATGTTGCCACTGCCTCTTCTCCTAGGTCATTCTCTATTTCTACTCTGCCTCATTTTATCTTCACAGCGCTTTTCATCACTTGACATTCAATTACATGTTATTAACTTCTGTCTTTTTTTTTTTAACTACATACAAGCTTCATAAGGCGGGGATTTTTATCCATTTATATTAATTGACATAACGGGGCTTGGTATAAAGCAGTTGTTCAAAAAAGACTGAATGAAAAGCCGTAAAAAAGAGGATGTAAATATATACAACATTACATTACCATGAAGGAAAGATAAATGTTTCCAGAGGAGTGTAAATTAAGGTGGCTGTGGCTATCCTGGAAGAGGTTAAAAAGGGTTTCCTGACAAAATGATACTCAAACTGAATCACTTATATTGGTTTATCCGATAAACTACATAAATCCATTTGGTCCTTTCTCAGCCCAGAGCCTAGCAGGAAACAATATAAAACTACAAATGAATAAACTTATACACAAAATAAGCTGGATAGTAAAATTAAAACTGACTCCTTAACTAAGTAAATGGACAAAAAAAAAGAAACACTGAACTTCACCCCAGGAGGAGTGGTCACTGCTTTTGGTCCCTTTATGGATGAACTACTGTAGGCACTGGCCTGTAGGCAAAGTACAGGTCTAACACCAGATTGGAGAAGCAGCTTCAGTGTGTTGGTTAAGTCGACACTGAAACACAAATTTAAAATTGTGCTCAGTCATATATGACTGAAATTACTTTGGAAAGATCCATATGCTTTCTTATTGGACTATTGTGATTTGTGATGATTTGTATTCTTTGCTATGGAAGCTCAATATGTATGTTACAAGAGGCTGTTGGACCTTTAGAACTAATGCTAAGAAACTAATAAAAGGGCAGTCACCCTGCTGGTTAAAGGGAGAGAAAGGCACTGAAAGAAAAGGAGGGACGGATGGGTACATGTCAGAAAAGCATAGAAGAAAATTCAGGTGTCCTGCAAGGAACTAGTGGCCCTGGCTGACAAATGAGACCACAACATTCATTTTCTGCGTCATTTCCTACTCAGTGCTGGATGGGTCACCAGGAACCAGGCTGGAACCAACTCATCAATTATGTTGAAAGGACAGGTTTGTCAAAGAAAACTTTTTCCTGCAAGGCTTCCACAGGCCTTCCTTAAAAACCATCCCTCTTTTACAGAATTCTAAGTTATTTTTCTTCTTTGTTTTTAACTTTTATTTTAGGTTTCAGGGTACATGTGAAGAAGGTTTGTTACATAGGTAAACACATGTCATGGGTGTTTGTTGCAAATATTATTTCATAACCCAGATATTAAGCCCAGTAACCAACAGTTATCTTTTCTGCTCCTCTCCCTCTTATCACCCTCCCTATTTTTCATAAATAAGCTACTATTTTATGTAAATTACTTCTCATAAGTAAATTATTAAAAAGGATCAAAAGGCTTTTTCCTCCTCTAGGAAATACTTCTTCAGAGACAAAGTGCAGATATCCAGTTGAAAATTAAACTTGGAATAAAGAAACAGATGCACTCTCATTAACCATTTCAAAAATGTTTGGTAATTGAGGATTCACATTTAGAAGTAAGCCTCTGGATCTTATCTGTCAAAGAAATAGTGGTAGTGGATCTATCACTATTTAAACTACTCAAGTAGCTTAAGGCCCACGCAATAGAATAAAACTAATCATGCTGAGTATTACCAAAAGCCTAAATCACAGTGTTTCCTTTTTTAGACAAATCCACAAAACTCCTAATAAAAAAAATAAAAATTAAAAAAAAATGTGTGTGTGTTAGGAGTGGGGATTAATGACAAGATTACAATAGTTCAATGTTTAAGGAACATAAGATAAAATAAATAAAGACAAACAAGTCTTGCAGTTCTCATTCTATTAAAAAATGTCTTAAAATTTAGCAGAATGCTTTGTAGATAGCAAGATAATTTTCTTATTTGCTAAGATCTGGAGTTTCTTCATTTCACACTTAGGAACAATTCATTTTATCTCTTGAGTTATATCTGCTTAAATCTTTACAGTTCCCAAAATACTGTGTATTTTTTTTTAGGTTTTTTTTTTTTTTTTTTTTTGGCAGTTCCAGACAATTGTAAAATACTAATTACTTGAATTCCCTCCTTGATTTAACAAAAGCATAATAGAAACAGGAGGGAAAGGAAAGAAAAACAACGTGACCAAAAATGACAAACCTTGTGCTTTTTCACAAGGTTACAGAAATATCTGACTTAAGGATATACTAAATTCCCATTTTATAGAGCTTACTTCAACACATATTTTCATTATAAATCAATTTTGTTTCATACCCAGGTAAATCCCCTTGTGGTTTTCTAACCAGCATATCAAACACTAGTTATAGAATATTAGTTACCAGAAAGAGGAAAAAAGCAAGACATGAGAAGGAAGTACATGTTGCTAAGAGCCAATTTCAAATGAAGGTTAATCAGAAACAAAAATACAGCATTTTTTAAAAGATCACATTTTCAAAGAGCTTTCTGTTTATATAAAAATTCATTTTACACATGCTTTTCTTTAAACTTAGATCCAACATTTTGTATATTGCACACTGCCAACAACTTAATGGCTACAGTGCTCCAGACTGCCTCGTCATGTTGCCAATGTCCCTGGATAAAATATGATGAAGATCTGGAGACAGGCCTTTCTAATACCCTTCCTATAGACAATTACTACCAATTAGTCACACTGCAGGGCTAAGTAACACTCTCTCTCTGCACCTGCAAGTCTGTGTTTGAATGCCACAGCAGAATCCACTGCAGGAATCAAAATTAAATTTGAACTGAAAAGCTAGCCTAATACCTTATTTATTACCTGCTACTCTGCAGAATAGAATATGTTGAAGAAGAGGCCCCCAAAGGTTATACTTTATCTTCAGCTTTGTTAGAATATTTCTCCATGAACAAGAGTCTCTTTCAGGGACAGATAATATTGGGAAATATAGTTTTATTTCTCTTGGGCCCTATGGTAAGCAATGCTGATTCAATCAGATCATACAGGCAGGAGGCTTAAATAAGATACCTGCCCTTCATAGAAAATGTTACTTTTGAATCACATATTAATATACGTGCTTATTACTGCATATCGTAGTCCACTCATCCCAATAATGGAGTTCTTAGGGGCTCCCTTGGGTTTATCCAAATGTTTTCACTTCTTTTATTTTGTAATTACTGAAGGTAAAATGCAGCAACTCATTTTGTCTTCAACAGTGATACTTTATAAATGAATTGATGACCATATAAGTGAATGGTGCCCAAAATGTACAGTAGATATACCACACTATAATGAACCAATTCCAATCCTGAATTAACCACTAATCAAATACAGGGCCATGGAATACACATTTAACCTTTATATATATACACACACACATACACACACACACACACCCCCACATATACACACATATGTATACATAAATATATGTGTATGAATATATAAACACATATATAATCTTTTTATTTATATATGTATATATCTTTTGGTATATATGTATATATGTATGAACATATATACACACATATTTGTGTGTATATACATATGTGTGTATATATATACACATATATGTGTGAATATATACATCTGTTGAATGGATGGATAAATTAAAGAATTCAGAATGTTTAGCTTTGTAATGCATACACACCCCATCATTCAAAGACAAACACGTATCTCTATTCTCAAATATACTCACACTACATCAATTGGAAGCTTTAGCACAATATGAACATATTAAAAGTGAATAGAGGAATTGGAACTCTTGAGAATTATGAGTAATTCACAAATTATCTGCTCACAATATTTATTAAGGTCAAATCTAAACAAAGACACACAATGACAAATGACAACACAAAATTTCATTCATGCAATTGGAATTTAAAGATATATGAGGGATTTTCAAGTTGTGTCAGTTAATGGATCTGAGGTCACTGTAACTTAATCCATCAGCTCGTACCTTTGCCAGTATGAAACTAAAAAGTGATCTGGACGGTGGACAAATGACTGAATGACAAAAATATCTCTGCAAATATAATATTTATGGAAGAAAAATAAAACTGCTCTTCAGGTTTGTAAAACTTCTGTGCAGTTCTCTTGGCTTTGTTAATCTCATTTACTTATTGCCAGAGGCTTTTGCTAGCACTAGTTTTGACACTCCTAAGGCTAAAACTAAAAAATTTACTCCCAAAGACTTTTTTCAAAGGGCACTGCTTTTAAAACAGTCAGAGTGTTGAGCTAAAAATCTGGTGAACTTGACCATCTTGGTGTTCACTGCAGAGCTGAAAGCCTCGGGCACTGGAAATGGAGGATCACAACCAGGCCTTCTAAGGGGACAACTGCTTCAATATTTGTCTCTGTTTTATTGTTCTTCTCTTCTCCATAGTTCCTTTCACTCCTTTCCCTTAGGTATCCAAGCTACTAGACTTGTCTTCTTCCCCCATTTTAGAATCAGATACAGGCACACACACACATACACACACACACACACACAGACACAGACAAAAGGAGAGAGGAACACAGATACTTCAGATGACCACAATTCAAGCTAAGGTGGAACATTCGTATCTCCTTATAGCTATCTCTCAATAGTTCTTTCAATGATGGTTAAAATTTGATCATCACTGACATAAGGAAATGCAAGTGGGAAGAGTATCCAGATTTTTAATCATATTATTATGACACTAAGTAAAAAAAAACAATAAAGTAAAAAGGCACTGGTTTGCCAGATCCAACAGAACAATGGTTCTCAAACTTCAGTATGCATCAAAATAATAAACTGAAAAGTCTTGAAACAGATATCCTGGCCCCATCCCAGCTTCTAATTCAGTAGCTCTGGGGTGAGGCCTGGGGATCTGCATTTCTTACACGTTATCAGGTAGTGTGGATTTGTTGGTCTGGAGCCCACACTTTGAAACATCTAATGTCCTCTAATGCTCTAATACAGGAGTTATCTTGCTTTGTTTTAATTTCCCACAAAACAGGAAGCACTGTAGATTCCCACTTGAATTTCAGACATCTTAAAGTAATCCTTAAGGATCTCCAATTTTAACAAACATTTCCCATGATTCTAGGTGTGGTAGTTAAGAAGTAGGGTGACCATGGCCACAGTCTAGCCTGGATTGTCCTAGTTTACACTTGCTGTCCCAGTGTTCATCCAGGTAGTGGCCCCTTTCTCTCTAAAAATTAGAAGATACAGTACATCTTTATCCTCTCTGTGAATCATACCTGGAGAAACACTCCTGCAGATGTTAATCAGATCAGTAAATCAGAAATGGCTTCATATCCTGTTTAAAACTCCTTGCCCACTTGAGAACCAGACTGCAGACTGTGGTCCACATTGTTTAGCCTGCCATTACCGCACCTGTTAAGCCACTGGGAGATCCACCACCATATGTGAGCTGAGCATCTTTTGGAATATCATTAGCTGTACTGAGTCATGACTTTCTGACTGTTGTTTCTTATCTTGGCAAACAATTTTGAACAGGAAGTATGAGTAAAAGACATTGTTTGGGCCTGCCACAAAGTAAACAAACAAATAAGTAAATGAATAAATAATACAGGGTTTTTTTGGGGTTTTTTTGGGGGGGGTGTTTTGTTTTGTTTTGTTTTGTTTTGAGACAGAGTCTCACTCTGTCACCCAGGCTGGAGTACAGTGGCTTGATCCTGGCTCACTGCAACCTCTGCTTCCTGGGTTCAAGCAATTCTCCTGCTTTAGCCTCCCAAGTAGCTGGGATTACAAGCACGCACCACCATGCCTGGCTAATTTTTGTATTTTTAGTAGAGATGGGGTTTCACTACGTTGGCCAGCCTGGTCTTCAACTCCCAACCTCAGGTGATCTGCCCGCCTCAGCCTCCCAAAGGGCTGGGATTACGGGTGTGAGCAACCGTGCCCAGCCAAATAATACAGTTTTAAAATAAAAGAGTATCCTGAAAACTCTACAATTCTGAATGCCTTTAAAGAACTGGTGAAAGAAATAAAGGGTGAAGGAGAACAAACTGTTAAGAAAGAGTAGAAAGTCTATGACCTTGTGGAGGTCAATATAAACATAAGTGAAAATAAGTGGAATTAAAAAAATAGAATGTAAGGGAGGCAAAACCACTCTGGCTGGAGGCAGGTCATCACCTCATAGGCTTAAAATATAATGCAGTACAAATTTTGATGCTGGGAATGGTCTATTAATACTTAAACATCAAACGCTGCAAAGACCGCACTGAACGCTGATTTATTTTCAAGATGTATGCCTTAACTGGTAAAGTAAGCAAGCCATTACCCCCAGACATCTACACGAACTCTACCTTAGCTCACCATGTGCCCCTTTCCTCCTTGCCAATATAAATGTAATGAATCTTCAAAGATACTGGTGATTATGCTTCATGCTTCAAAGTTTTTCCAAGTGTGTACTAGAAGCCACCTGAATCATAATCATTCATGATTTCCATTTAAAAAATGGCTTCAGAGCCCAGGCCAGGGTTTTTCCATCAGAATGGTTGGGAGTGAGTTTGTATATCTATATTTTAATCAATATAGAGAGGACACTTTTGCATGTTAAAATTTTTAGAACTTATCTTAGGGTTTTTCTTTTTTCTATTGCTTTTAAGTAGCTAGTTTTCTGGAATAAAACAGAGGAATTTAGAAATATGGGGTTTGATTGTTTGAAATTATATGTTTTAAATTTCATAATATAAAGGGCTTTACACAAAATGCACATTTATGGCAGTAAAAAGCTGTCATTCATCACATGGCAAAAAGAAAATTAAGATAACTCAGTCTTTTAATAGATATTATTTTATTATACAGTATTTTAAGGAACACTAATGGAGTACGTTTCTTTATAAAAACTTTTCTTCTAAAGCATTCCAGGAAAGGGAAAAACTTATGAAACTGTCAATTAAACAGATTTAATTATTAGAGTCTTCCCTTTACTTGCTAGAGTTGAGACTGAGGAATATACAATTCTTAAATGTGTCTGAGCACTTTGGCAATGAACAGGATCCACCAGCATAAAAATGGGTAGAAAGCAGAGAAAAAGTTCAAGATGAAGAAACACTTAACACAATCTGTCTCAAGCAATCTATACATGAAGTAAACATTTTATCTAAGGACCTATAAACTCCAAGTCCACCATTCTGTACTCTTAACAAAAAAAAAAAAAACTGACCCAAAAAATCATCTAGCCAATTCCCAAAAGAAGGAAAGTATGATTCTAAGGTATATTCTCAACTTAATACATACATTTTATTTTCAATCTACCAATTTACCTCCATATCTATTTATAAAATATATATAAAATATATACATATATTTCATATATATTTGAAGGAAATATATGAAGCTGCTTAAAAGATATAAGAGACATTAAACTACAGATCAGAGATTAAAAACTGTAGTGAGAATGAATATATATAAAATAGCTGTCAGAGTTGATGGCATAATTTGCAGTTAGCATCCCCACCAAACACTAAAATCACAAAGGATTCCTTTCTAACACCCTATTTCCATATCCACAACATCAAAGGCCAAAAGAAAGTGATTCCAGAAAGATTCAATAAAATAATTAAAAGCTTAAAAAACACCTAAGAGAAAATACTAACATGACCTCTTGCCCACTAAATGGCAATTATACATCCTTCCTCATCTGATTAGGAAGGTCATAACTTGAGACTCTAATCACGTGTTGTCTTCTTCAGAATGCCTTCTCCTATCCCATTCACCGCCTTTCCTGTCTCATTTACTTATGCTTATGAGAGATGCCTACAACACTTTACTTTTACACATGGATTGCACTTTATGCATTATCTTCCTTTGTACATCTTGAGTAATAATGAGCTAGGGACCTTGTTTATTTAATCTTTGAATCTACAACCCTGAACCAAGTTTTTGCCTGGCTCAAAATAAGTATGCACTCAATAAAAATGTTGGTTGAATGAATAATTGTTGAAATATTCAGCTGAAAATACTGGCTGAAGGATAAAGTTATAATTGGCTCCAGCTACTGCTCTCTCAAAGCAATTCAATTCAATTCAACTCAAACTAATTCAATTCAACTTCACTCAACAGACATTTACTAAGGGTCTAGCTTTTGCCTGTAATAGAGATATAAACAGTTTTTTGACCTGAATTGTCTCTTCAATTGCCTTAACACTTTACTTTGCCAATAAAGGCACAGTTTAAGTCGACAACCAGAAATTAATTACAAGGGAACAGAAATCATAGTAGTGCTCCACGTTCTATGGGAAGAAAATAAGAGTAAATAGATATAAAATGATTTCTGTAGAATTTTGTACAGATTGCATGTAGGCATATATGTATGTCTAGGTTTTATTTTTAAATAACCTACCAGCCTTTCTTAAGTGGGCTTTCTAAATAGAGGAACATTCCTTGCATGTAATAGATTATCTGTTTCTCTTAGTCATCTAAAATAGTAACAGAACAGCATTAGCAGTTTTTGGAAGAACTGAGAAAATGAGTAACTCAAATAATTTCCTGTGTTCTGCAGGTAAACTGAGAAGCCTTTTTGAAACAGGCTGCCAGAGTCACTATTACAGATTGTATACAGCTTATACAGTTTGCCCCTCCCTAATAACCAACTGTAGATCAAAAATATTTGGGAAAAGTTGGATGGTTGTGCCTGTACTGAGTATGTACAGATATTTCCCCCCATCATTATTCCCTAAATGGTACAACAACTATTTACATAGAATTACACTGTATTAGGTATTATAAGTAATCAAGAGATGATTTAAGGTATAGAGGAGAATGTGCATTGGTTATGTCCAAATACTATGCCATTTTATATAAAGGACTTGAGCATCCATGGATGTTGGTATACAAGGGAGGTCCTGGAAGCAATTCCTCACAGACACTAAGGGATGACTGCATTTATATTTAAGTTTTTCAGAAGTTTATGAATTGGTAATTAATTGGTAGAATTAATGGTGTTTAATAATATACACGATCATGGAATAATTCAGCATATTCACCTTAGAATTAAGCTCTTTGACTTAAATGATTTAAATAATTGGCTCAACTCTGCTTCACACATTTTGGAAAGACACAGAAATAGATTTAATGGGGGACCATTCGAAAAAGCCCTTCCTTGAGATGGTATAAGAGTTATTATCCTCTGTCTGAGTTTAAGAGAGTTTCACTTAAAATAATGACTACTTTAAATGCTTCCTATTGCCAAGATTCCTTGGATATGAAGAAGACTTTCATTTAGGATTTTGGAGACATGAATTTAAAAGCATATAGGAAGAAGCAGGAGTGATGCTCCAAATATATTCAATATTGTCTTCATGGAAGAAATGGATGATAGGTCTTTGAGTCTATCACAAAACTGGCTCCAAGGTGTGGGAAAAAAACTGTAGTGATAGAGAACTTTAGCTACTCATACCTCCAATACAAAGTGTGTGCAACAGGGAAAATGACCTAATTAGATCACGTTTTAGAGTCTTCCACACCTAAGAGTCAATGATTCCAAGAAAAAGAGTGCCAGCCCCAGAAATTACAAAACAAACTCTGATCTTTCACTGTCTCAATAAGAACTGTGTCTTCATTATTTTCCCCGCAGATGCTGCACTAATCTGGGACTAGAATCTTTGTAGAACTGAAGCTATGCTTTTCCATTTACATTGTCCTTTTTCAGTGGCTAAATGTCCCAAATTCTTTCCTAACTCAAGACTTTTGCACATGCCCTTCCCTTTACTCTTCTTGTAGAGTCTTTCTTTCTTTTTTGTTTCTAAACTGATATGTTTTTACAATTTATTTGCTCAATTCTTTTAAATTTTATTTGTAACTGACAACTAATAATTATATATGTTTGTGGGGTGCAATGTGATGTTTTGAAATATGTTTACAATGTGAAATGATTAAATCAGGCTAATGAACAAATTCATCGCTTCACATACTTATAATTTTTATGGCAAAACATTTAAAATTTACTCAGCAATTTTGAAGTATGCAATGCATTATTATTTATTATACACCACTTTGTGCAATAGATCACTAAAGCTTATTCCTCCTGTCTAAATTAAACTTTGTACCCTTTGATCAACATTTCCCCTTTCCCTATCCAATCCCTCCCCCAACCTCTGGTAACCATCATTCTATCCTCTACTTCTATGAGTTCAACTTTGTAAAATTCCACATGCAAGTCAAATCATACGGTATTTGTCTTTCTGTGCCTGGCTTATTTCAATCGGCATAATGTCCTCTTAGTTCATCCATGTTGTGGCAACTGGCAAGACACTCACAAGCAGAATGAAATTGGAAACTTATCTCACATCATAAACATAGATCAACCCCAAATGGATTAAAGACTTGAAAGTAAAACCTAAAACTATAAAACTACTAGAAGAAAACACACAGGAAATGCTCTCCAACATTGGTCTGGGCAAAGATTTCTTAGATATGACCCCGAAAGCACAGGCAAGGAAACCAAAAATGAAGAAATGAGACTGCACCAAACTAAAAAGCTTCTAGACAGCAAAAGAAACAACTAGCAGAGTGAAGAAACAACCACAGATTGGGGGTAAATATTTGTAAGCCATACATCTAATAAGGGGATAATATCCAAAATATATATGAAAGTCAATAGCAAAAAACCCCACAAATAAACTAATCAAAAATGGGCAACCTAAATAGACACTTCTCTAAAGCAGACATACAAATCTCCGACAGAGATATGCAAACATGCTCATCATCACCGATCATCAGGGAAACGCAAATTAAAACCTCAATGAGCTATCACCTCATATCTGTTAGAACAATTATCGAAAACACAAAAGATAAGAAGTGTTGGCAAAGGTGTGGAGAAAACGAAACCCTTGTGCATGATTTGTGGGAATGTAAGTTAGTATGGCCATTACAAAAACAGTATGGCAGTTCCTTAGAAAACTAAAAATAGAATTACTATATGATTCTAATAATATGTCCAAAGTAATTGAAATTTGTGTGTTTTGCCGGGCACTGTGGCTCATGCCTATAATCCCAGCACTTTACGTGGCTAAGGTGGGTGAATTGCTTGAGCCCAGGATTTCCAGACCAACCTGAGCAACATGGCAAAACCCCATCTTAACTAAAAATAAAATTAATAATAAAAAAAAAAATAGGTGGGTGTGGTGGCTTGCACCTGTAATCCAAGTTACTTGGGAAGCTGAGGTGAGAAGATCACTTAAGCCTGGGCTGTGGATGCTGCAGTGAACTCAGATCTCACCACTGCACTCCAGCCTGGGAGACAGAGTAAGACCCTGTCTCCCAAGAAAAAAAAAAAAAGCAATCACTGTGCCAGACATATCTGCACTACCATGTTCACTGCAGAATTATTCACAAGAGTTAAAATATGAAAGCAATCTTGGTGTCCATTATCACATAAATGGATAAAGAAAATGTGGCGTATATATACGTACACACACATACATATATATACACAAACGTATGAACACACACATATATATATACACACACACATACACACATACACACATACACACACATGGTGGAATACTATTTGGTTTTAAAAAGAGGGAGAAATGCTTTCATAGCTGGCTCTTTCTAATGCTGAAATCTCAACATAGTGCTACTTCCTCAGAGAGACCTTCACTGAAAAAAACAAGTAAAGTAAGCCCTCTATTTATTCTCTATCTTGGCACCTCAATCGTTTAATTCATAACATCAATCACTTTTTGTGATTATTAATTTCTGTCTGTTTCTTTCAACAGAATATACATTTATAGAGTAAGGACCATGTTTGCTTTCCCCAACATCTAGCATATACAAAATGTTCCATAAATATTTTATTGGACACATGAATGCACAAGCACAGCGATGGAAGGGAGAAATGCAGAGTTAGTTCAGGTGATGTTTGGGTGTGGCCTGGGCAATGGCAGATGTTAAGTTACTCAAATAATGCCGGTAATGGTGAGTTGAAACTCACTTGGGCCACTTCTACATAAGTGGATCAGAAATGAAGAAACAAAAATATTCTAGCTTCAACATTACTTGGTTCATTGCTTGTGTAATGAGAGTTACAATGACCAATCTTTCTGGATGGTTTGCCATTTGCAAGGCATTACAGATTAGCTGAAGTCAATCAGATAGATGAGAAAATCTGGCCTATTTCTTAAAATTTCCACTTAACCCAGATGTACTCTATGTTTTTATTCACCCAACTCTCTCTTTAGTGTTTCAATTGTTTTGACTTCATAAATAGCCTCCTTGTTTAGCTAACCTTGATTCAGGCTTCAGTTGTTGGTGCAAAAATTCCTTCCTCAGGAAAACTTCACTGACCAGATAATGATAAGCTTTTCTAATTCCCTGTAGTTTTCCTACATAATAATAAATTTGCATGCTTATACAATTTCCTATAGTTTCTATATCCTTGAGGTTAGGGCCAGCATGTTTCTTTGCTCTCTACTGTGTCCCCAGTGGCAAGCAATAGTGGCTGACACATAACATGTGTTCAATCAGTATGAGTTGATTGGATTAATCACGGTTCCTCTTATCTATTTCATGGACCTTCTTCTTCTTCAAAAAAAA
>NW_012105642.1:1072465-1075582 GCF_000951045.1 Mandrillus leucophaeus | reverse complement strand
AGTTATAAGTAAATCATTGCTAAATATAATGCACCTCTAGCTGGGGCAAAGTAACTGAACATGGAATTTTTTTTTTTTTCTGCTAATTTGCTCCCAATAATAAGTGAGACAGCAAACAAAATATTTATTAAAAAATGACACCTTCTAGTTATAAGAAGCTAAAGTAGGGAAGGTTCCAAGATGGCCAACTAGGAACAGCTCCAGTCTACAGCTCCCAGCGTGGGCACCCCAAAAGACAGGTGATTTCTGCATTTCCAACTGAGGTACTGGGTTCATCTCAATGGGGCTTGTCAGACAGTGGTGCAGGAAAGTGGGTGCAGCCCACGGAACCTGAGCCGAAGCAGAATGAGGCATCACCTCACCCGGGAAGCGCAAAGGGTCAGGGAATTCCCTTGCCTAGCCAAGGGAAGCCATGATAGACAGCACCTAGAAAATTGGGTCACCCCCACCCTAATACTGAGCTTCTCCAATGGTCTTAGCAAATGGCACACCAAGAGATTATATCCCGCACCTGGCTTGGAGGGTCCCACACCCACAGAGCCTCCCTCATTGCTAGCACAGCAGTCTGAGATCTAACTGCAAGGCAGCAGCGAGGCTGGGGGAGGGGCGTCTGCCATTACTGAGACTTGAGTGAGTAAACAAAGCGGCCAGGAAGCTCCAACTGCCTGGAGACCACCACACATCAAGGAGGCCTGCCTGCCTCTGTAGACTCCACCTCTGGGGGAAGGGCATATCTGAACAAAAGGCAGCAGAAACTTCTGCAGACTTCAACGTCCCTATCTGACAGCTTTGAAGAGAGTAGTGGTTCTCCCAGCACAGAGTTTGAGATCTGAGAACGGACAGAATGCTGCCTCAAGTGGGTCCCTGACCCCAGAGTAGCCTAACTGGGAGGAACCTCCCAGCAGGGGCCGAATGACCCCTCATACGGCCAGGTACCCCTCTGAGAGGAAGCTTCCAGAAGAATAATCAGACAGCAACATTTGCTGTTCAGCAATATTTGCTGTTCTGCAGCCTCTGCTGGTGATACCCAGGCAAACAGCGTCTGGAGTGGACCTCCGGCAAACTCCAGTAGACCTGCATCTGAGGGTCCTGACTGTTAGAAGGAAAATAAACAAACAGAAAGGACATCCACACCAAAACCCCATCTATATGTTACCATCATCAAAGGACAAAGGTAGATAAAACCACAAAGATGGGGAGAAACCAGAGCAGAAAAGCTGAAAATTCTAAAAATCAGAGTGCCTCTTCACCTCCAAAGGAACACATCTCACTAGCAATGGAACAAAGGTGGACAGAGAATGACTTTGATGAGTTGAGAGAAGAAGGCTTCAGACGATCGGTAATAACAAACTTCTCCGAGCTAAAGGAGGATGTTTGAACCCATCTCAAAGAAGCTAAAAACCTTGAAAAAAGATTAGATGAATGGCTAACTAGAATAAACAGTGTAGAGAAGACCTTAAATGACCTGATGGAGTTGAAAACCATGGCACGAGAACTACATGACACATGCACAAGCTTCAGTAGCCAATTTGATCAACTGGAAGAAAGGGAATCAATGATCGAAGATTAAATGAATGAAATGAAGAAGAGAAGTTTAGAGAAAAAAGAGAAAAAGAAACAAACAAAGCCTCCAAGAAATATGGGACTATGTGAAAAGACCAAATCTACCTCTGATTGGTGTACCTGAAAGTGATGGGGAGAATGGAACCAAAGTGGAAAACACACTGCAGGATAGTATCCAGGAGAACTTCCCCAGCCTAGCAAGGTAGACCAACATTCAAATTCAGGAAATACAGAGAACACTACAAAGACACTCCTCGAGAAGAGCAACTCCAAGACACATAATTGTCAGATTCACCAAACTTCAAATGAGGGAAAAAATGTTAAGGGCAGTCAGAGAGAAAGGTTGGGTTACCCATAAAGGGAAGCCCATCACACTAACAGCAGATCTCTCAGCAGAAACTCTGCAAGCCAGAAGACACTGGGGGCCAATATTCAACATTCTTAAAGAAAAGAATTTTTAACCCAGAATTTCACATCCAGTCAAGCTAAGCTTCATAAGTGAAGAAGAAATAAAATCCTTTACAGACAAGCAAATGCTGAGAGATTTTGTCACCACCAGGCCTGCCTTACAAGAGCTCCTGAAGGAAGCACTAAACATAGAAAGGAACAACCGGTACCAGTCACTGCAAAAACATGCCAAATTGTAAAGATCATCGATGCTAGGAAGAAACTGCATCAACTAATGAGCAAAATAACCAGCTAACATCATAATGATAGGATCAAATTCACAATAACAACATTAACAGTAAATATAAATGGGCTAAATGCCACAATTAAAAGACACAGACTGGCAAATTGGATCAAGAGTCAAGACCCATCAGCATGCTGTATTCAGGAGACCCATCTCACATGCGGAGATACACACAGGCTCAAAAAATAAAGGGATGGAGGAAGATCTACCAAGCAAATGGAAACCAAAAAAAAAGCAGGGGTTGCAATCCTAGCCTCTCATAAAACAGACTTTAAACCAACAAAGATCAGAAGAGGCAAAGAAGGCCATTACATAATGGTAAAGGGATCAATTCAACAAGAAGAGCTACCTATCCTAAAAATATATGCACCCAATACAGGAGCACCCAGATTCACAAAGCAAGTCCTTAGAGACTTACAAAGAGACTTAGACTTCCACACAATAATAATGGGAGACTTTAACACCCCACTGTTAACATTAGACAGATCAACAAGACAGAAAGTTAACAAGGATATCCAGGAATTGAACTCAGCTCTGCACCAAGCAGACCTAATAGACATCTATAGAACTCTCCACCCCAAATCAACAGAATATATATTCTTCTCAGCACCATATCACATTTATTCCAAAACTGACAACGTAGTTGGAAGTAAAACACTCCTCAGCAAATGTAAAAGAACAGAAATTATAACAAACTGTCTCTCAGACCACAGTGCAATCAAACAAGAACTCAGGATTAAGAAACTCACTCAAAACCACTCAACTACATGGAAACTGAACAACCTGCTCCTGAATGACTGCTGGTTACATAACGAAAGGAAGGCAGAAATAAAGATGTTCTTTGAAACCAATGAGAACAAAGA
>NW_012105642.1:1056215-1066902 GCF_000951045.1 Mandrillus leucophaeus | reverse complement strand
TATAAAAAAGGATGAGTTCATGACCTTTGCAGGGACATGGATGGAGCTGGAAACCATTCTGAGCAAACTATCCCAAGGACAGAAAACTAAACACTGCATGTTCTCACTCAGAGGTGGGAACTGAACAATGAGAACACTTGGACACAGAATGTAGAACATCACACACTGGGGCCTGTCATGGGGTGGGGGGAGTGAGGAGGGATAGCATTAGGGGATATACTAATGTAAATGATGAGTTAATGGATGTAGCACACTAACATGGCAGGTGTATACATATGTAACAAACCTGCAGGTTGTGCACATGTACCCTAGAACTTAAAGTATAATAATAATTTTAAAAAGCAGCTAAACTATCTCTTTTATGAGAATTTTGGCAGGATGCAAACATTAAATGGCAATAAAATAAGAACTATTACTCCCATCGTACTCTAGAACAATGTTCGGCACCAATTATTTGATCAGTACCTAACAGAAATTAGGAATAGTAAAACTACCCAGTAGGAGGTTTTGTAATTAACCGGATATTAAAAGAGAGCAAAAAATTAGTTTTGGAACAGATGATGCTACAACACTACAAATAGCTAGATAGCAATTTAATGATTATCCAAGTCCTCAAAACTTCTACTTTAAGTAGACAAATACTGGACTTAATATTAGCAAAACCAGAGCAAATTTTTCATGAACATGTTTTCTCTTTCGTAGTGAATTTTAAGGTACATTTTAGTCATGTTTATTAATGCATCTATTTTGGGCAAAAAGGACTCCACAGAGGCACATTTGGGGGAAAAAAAAAGTTTTCACCCTGTCTTTCAGAAGCCACTGACTTCCTCCTTGCAGCATCGAGAAGTGTGTCTGGATGAGCATGATCAATGTTCATTAAATGCACTAAACTGACAGGTACACAAAATGGCACCACATGTTTGTGCATCTGAGCTTTCTATAATGAATAAATGGAGCGTGTGATCCCAAAGGCAGCTGCACCAGCCATAACTCTGTATTTGACACTTGACTGCTCTTAGAAGTTTGTTTGTCAAAAATTGTCCATTTGGAAAAAATAAATAAAGAAAGGCAACAACTTGTGAGGCTTTCCAGAGGGCAGTTACAGACAAGCTTCTTAGGAACACCACTTCTAAGAGTCAGATTGTTCTCAGATGAATCAATTATTTATTTTACTGGTTATCAGTTCATCACTGTTGGAGTTCATTCTAAGTTCATTCCACTAAAACAACGCAATTGCTTTACATGCTAAAACCCTAAGTTAACGTGAAAAAGAGGGCAACTAAAGCCAATGCTGCTTTTTCAGTTTGATATGGAAATTCAAATTCGGCACTAGACATCCAGGACAGGTGGCAGACAGGAATAAAATAAATTTAGTTCCTGGACAACACACCACTAACTAATTTCCAAGAAATGTTGTATCTCATTACCTGATGGTCCCTCCACCTCTACATGTGATAAAGCAACTCTTTGAAACCACTGCACACTCAGGCATTAGGGGAAACAATATTAGCAGCTCTCTCTTTATGTCAAAAGGTCTTTACACTTTGTGACGAAGAGTCAAATCTATTTCTTTCCAATTCTGAATTATTTTAAGGATGTACAGAGATTCAGGAAATCAATAAAATAAATTCCTACAGGGAAGAAGGAATTGGCAGTGAAGACCAGCTTATAAAGCAATGACGTTAGATATAAGTACTTGATCCAAAACTTTGCTTATTTTCCTGATAAAGGCTGTCAGGAATCCAAATAGTGCTCACTATTACAAATCACTTAGATCTTCTAATTGAAAAGGTGCCTTTGGTTCCTAGAGGCTGTGAAAATGACAACATCTGTTTGGGGTTGGAAGGAACTTTGCACACTATCAAATTAAGATATCTCATTTTATAAAAAGCTCTAAATCCCAGATCTCCTAACTCCTGAACTACCACTGTGTTTCTACCATGGAAACATCTGAAAAGAGGAGGAAGGAGAGTTCCTTAAATGTAATTGGTATTGGAACCCAGGTTAAGGAGCAGGGGTAACACAAATTGACTTCAGAAACTGGTCTGCATTCCTCCCCTGGGCAGTGCTCTAGATGTGGTTAAAACCCCTAATTCTGTACAACTTCATCTCCGGTGAAAGCCACTTAGTGACATCTTGTGCTGCCTTTTTATTTTACTATTTTATTTTCTGAGTACGGAAAGATAAACTTATCCATAAAAGCTAATTACAGAGGCAGGATTAAATAGTGGCTAGGAGCACAAAATCAGGTACACTAATTTTTTTTTTTTTTATGAATGACATCTAAAAGGACGAGAAAAGTACAAATTCTCTCCCAGGCTCTTACTTCCCTGTGTGTTGTTGAGCAAATTATTTAATCTCTCTGTGACTAAAAGTTTCTCATTAGCAGAATGAAAATATCATTGTTAGCTCCAAAGATGAATATTATTGCAGAAAAATACTGTAAAGTACTTAGCATTTTTCCTAACAACGTAAATATTCAATACTCAGCAACTATATTATAAATGGTCTTGGTGTTTGCCCTATCTTCAATGAACAGGTGTTAGACTTTGGGGAGGATGCATATGTCATTCAATAGAATGCCCAGTGAAGATGTGAAAAGGGCTTCAACTACTGATTGTCTGGTGCTATCCATTACAACGGAGAAGAAAAAAGAAATCAAGATTAACAATATGAAGGCTGGGGCCAGGAACGGTGGTTGATGCCTGTAATACCAGCTCTTTGAGAGACCAAGGTGGGCAGATCACTTCAAGTCAGGAGTTTGAGACCAGCCTGGCCAACATGGTGAAACCCCGTCTCTACTAAAAATACAAAAATTAGCTGGGCATGGTGGCAAGCGTCTGTAATCCCAGCTACTCGGTAAGCTGAGGCAGGAAAATTGCTTGAACCTGAGTGGAGGTTGCAGTGAGCTGAGATTGTGCCACTGCCCTCCATCCTGGGCAACAGAGCCAGACTCCTTGTCAAGAAAAAAAAAAAAAAGAAACCCCCTGAAGGGGACCCACCCTAAAACTCACTCCCAGTCACCTCTAATGCCCCACAAGAAGGCATTGCTTGTTATGCAATGGTGGTCATTAAGGTGATGTGGGAGGGCTAAACTGGGCCTGGAATGTAAAAAATGTACCTGAAGCAAGGCCTGTTTCTGCAAACTCTTTCAACAGGGCATGCTCTTGCCAGTTGGGTGTGGGGTGTGCCTTAGTTTGAGTTTTCCCAGAAGAACATGTGTACTTCAAAAACAGGGCAAACACTGAGATCATTTAAAATGCAACTGCTGAGTACTATGCAGCTATAAAAAAGGATGAGTTCATGCCCTTTGCATGGGACATTTACTTTATTAAGGCAAAACGTGAAGTACATTCTTTCTCTGACAAAATATTCCTGGCCATCTCTTGAGGTAACAGTGCTATGACATTTTACTGATCAGAAACGTTAATCACAGAAGCAGACTCTAAAACAACTACTACAGTGTAACTAGTTTAAGAAGTACAGGCAGTGTCAGAAAGAAAACGAAGAAACGACAAAGGGAAGTGAAGGCATTCAGTAAAGAACATTCGGCCTGGGCGCAGTTTCCCACGCCGGTAATGCACTTTGGGAGGCAGTGGTGGGCAGATTACTTGAGGCCAGGAGCTCAAGACCAGTCTGGCCAACATGGCGAAACCATGTCTCTACTAAAAATACAAACGTTAGGTGGGCATGGTGGCGCATGTCTGTAGTCCCAGCTACTCAGGAGACTGAGGCATAAGAATTGCTTGAACCTGGGAGGCAGAGGTTGTAGTGACCCGAGATTGTGCCACTGGACTCCAGCCTGGGTAGCAGAGAGAGACTCCGTCTCAAAGGAAAAAAAAAAACAAAAACAAAGAATTTTCTATTCAAGCAGCAAACATAGCAGGCAATCCTGCAGAGAAACTCTGACATGGCATAAAGCACACCTCACAGAGTTATCCCACCAGCGAGGTGAGAGAGCTGGGTAGTTATACAGCCTCTCTTGAGTCATTAATTAAGAACTATTCCTAGAGGGTTTTCATTCGCCTTATATAAAGCTCACTTGTGCATATGAACAGTGCAATTTCCCATAGTTTTTGGAGAAAGTGCTGAGGAACAAACCTGCAGATACTAGGAGTTAGAAGCATTCCTCAGAAACACAATTAAAGGTCTGAGGCATATGGATAGGGCACTGACAGCACCAGCTGCAGGGAGTCATAATGCTTGCCTGTACTATTGCACTGTATGAGGAACAAATTCTAGCAAATTCCCTGACTCTACATGCCAGACTGTCTTCCAGATGTCATGTTGCCAATGACCGTGGCTTTTGGCAGCATCCACACTTGGGACAATTCGATCTGTAACTAAAAATTGTAGTCATCAAGCACAGTAATTATAAACATTTAATAGTCTGAAACCATAGGGAAATAAGTATGTGAGCTGATGTATTTGTATATATTTGCATGTATAGGGAAGGAAGAGAAAAATGGGTCCTGGAAACCACACATATATTTGTATAAACATGATTATTCCTTGAAAGATTTGGTAAATTCATTTAATACAAGAAGGCATTTGATTTTCTATAGGTTTCCTTAACATATTCTTTGCTTCCTCATCATCTTCTGCATGACACTATGTTATGTTTGTTAGTGGAAGTAAGTTTTAAAAATTGGTTGAAAATTACATTTTAGATTTATTCACACAATGCTATTTGACATGTAAGTGCTTTATCTTTTAGTTGCAGACTTCTCTATTTGCAATGTTACCTTACGTCATCCATATTACATTTCACTAAAATGCCAGCATTTTTTGAATCACTGGGCTGGAAGGGACTTACAGAGATCAGTTTATTCCGTCCCCTGCCTAGGAACAAATAAACATTGAATATATCCTGAACACATGAGAATCTCCAGAGGTAGATCTCCCCACTCCCACCTCTTTACTTCTTGATAGGACATTCCAAGTTCTTTACTAACTCTATTCCTAAAAATTATAAAGTCTTAATAAAGTTGAATGTTCTAAGATACAGAAAGCTACATTAGAATGGAATGTTACTTACATTCATTTGAGCTTTTCACTCAATAGAATTTTGGGTATGTAACTCATGTCAGGAAATCACCTGGTATATGACTGATTGGTTGCAATAATGGAATATAAACTATTACCCAAAGTCACTTATATTTTCTCTCATAAGGAGTAACCAAGTTTTAGAAATTATTTTTAAACGTGAACCATATAGCCATTTAACTTCTACCAATTAATCTTATTCATGAAACCTAGAGATAATTTAAAATAATTTGACTTTTACCGTGAGATTTTGAGGAAGGTCTTTATCTTTTTGGGCCTCAGTGTCCGTGTCCTGGCATGAGACCCAAAGCTTTTTTCATCCTACGGGTTGTAGGATTCTTTTATTTCCTGGGATTCTCTAAACACAATACAAATACAAACATCACGAACTGTAAATTATTCCATTCTTTCACAATGCAAGCCGACATGGATTTAAAATGTTATTGATTACTTTCATTAATTCAATGTCCCTGATACTGTTTTATGTATTATTTTTTCTTAATATAACACTTCTGTTCTTTTATATATCAGAAATGCTGAAATATTTCCTTTCCTATAAGCCCTGGATGTGCTTCACAAAAATGGAACCTTTTTACTGATTCTTTATTTCAGCTTTATCAGCAGTTATTAAAAATACAAATGCAATTGCCAAATTACAGCCTTATGCTGACACTGGACCATGTTAAGCAGTATATAACAGAATAGAAAGTAAACATTTGCTCCTGAGGCAAATTCTATTGTATTTAATGATTAAGTATCTAATGATTAGATTGATCTAATTTTAATTTTAGTACCTGGGCTGTGAGCAGTTTTATGTTTTGAACCCTATGTCTTAGTTAGTATTTATAAATACTTTCTGTATATTATTTTAAAGAGGTTGCTCTAATCTCACATTTTTCTTGTGTAGTGATTTTTTAATAGACTTTATTTTTTCTAGGCAGCTTTAGGTTCACAGCAAAATTGAGGGGAAGGTACAGAGATTTTCCATATATCCCTGCCCTCCTACACATGCAGCCTCTCCGAACTACCAATATACCCGACCAGTGGTATATTTATCATCATCAATGAACCCATACTGACATATCATTATTACTCAGAGTCCATACTTTACATTAGGGTTTACTCTTATGTTTTACATTTTATGGTTTTGGAAAAATTTATAGTAACATGTATCTGTATCTATCATTATAGTATCATACAGATCAGTTTCACTGCCCTAAAAATCCTCTGTGCTCTATTAATCTCTCTGTCACCCCAAATCCCTCGCAACCACTGATCTTTTTACTCTTTCCATAGTTATTCTACCTTTTCCAGAACGTCATATAGTATATAGCTTTTTTCCAGATTGGCTTTTTCACTTAGTAATACACATTTAAGTTTCTTCTATGTCTTTTCATGGCTTGATTGGTCGTTTCTTTTTAGTGCCAAATATTATTCCATTGTCTAGGTGTACCACAGTTTATTTAAACATTCATCTACTGAAGGACATCTCGGTTGCTTCCAAGTTTTGGCAATTATATATAAAGCTGCTATAAACATCGGTATGCAGGTCTTTATGTAGACATAAGCTTTCACCTCCTCTGGGTAAATCCCAAGGAGTGTGATTGCTGGATTGTATCATAAGAGGATGTTTAGTTTTGAAGGTTCTAATCTCATTTTATTAGCTAGTTTATTACCATCGCTCCCCTAGAGGTCTCCTGGCAGGTTATTAATATGAGGGAATGAGAAGGAAGCAGAAATTCACAGCCTTTCTTATGACCCCAGAGTGAAGTAGGAAAGAGCTCAGTGCAAACTAAGTATTTCTAAATCCAAATCTTAATTGTGGAATTGAGGTTACTGGTTTTGAAACCAGCTAAAAATGGGTTAATTAATGTTCCTGTCTGGCTGTCAATACAGTAGAAAGTATACAAGATTGAAGGGACTGGATTCTGGTCTAGAATTTTTCACCAACTGTTTATGATGATACAGTCCAGCAGTTATTTATCTGTAGTTGGATAACTGCTGGATTGTTTCATCATTTTAAGCTTTAACACTGACAAAAGAGAGGAAGTGGAGAAATGGAAGTAAGTTATATGAAAAGTAAATGTGCTTCTGTCTGGTCCAGGACAGATAAGTACCTGAAGGGAGCGGGCAACATGTCCCACACTAAGGGAGCTGAAGCCCTTATTTATAATCAATCTGCCAGCTCTCCACTAAGAAGGTTACTTCTCAAACTGTGAGACTTCTGCTAAAAGAAGTAACTCTGATGTTGTAGAAACTTGAGACACCAGGCTGGGCGTGGTGACTCACGCCTGTAATTCCAGCACTTTGGGAGGCCGAGGCGGGTGGATCACAAGGTCAGGAGATCAAAACCATCCTGGCTAACACAGTGAAACTCCGTCTCTACTAAAAATACAAAAAATTAGCCGCGCGTGGTGGTGGGCACCTGTGGTCCCAGCTACTTGGGAGGCTGAAGCAGGAGAATGGCATGAACCCAGGAGGTAGAGCTTGCAGTGAGCCGAGATTGTGCCACTGCACTCCAGCTGGGGCGACAGAGCAAGACTCCATCTCAAAAAAAAAAAAAAAAAAAAGTTGCGACGCTGGAAAGTCCCCTGATTTTTTTACATCACAAGTCATACAGGATTTTCAGAGGCAAGAGTGGCATCTGGAAACTCCAATGAGGAAGGATGAAGAGTCAACAAATGTAATATCCACTAATGAAGCTCAATATTCCATTTTGGGGAAGCCTCCTACTTTAATATGTCAGTTTCCTCACATGTAACACAAGATGGTTAGATTACCTCCCAATTTTCATTTCTGTATATTTAAATTACATTTTACATATGTTATATGAAGCAGATATTCCTACTATCTCCAATTCAAAAATGAAAAACTAATGGCATTGATAAACTAAGTAAATTTTGGAAGGTCACAAAATTACTAGGAAAAAGTTAATTAGGGCTAATAAAAAGTGACATAATCTATTAAACCTCAAATTTAAGAATTCTATTCTTTTATGGAGGATGCAGGTGGCCTGTGATATGGAATGATCATTATGAGGAAATAAGCTTATAACTTTATTTTAAAAGTTCTATTTTATTATCCAAAACCATTGTCTGATGTATATATATTTATTTATTTTTTGTTTCCTTAGATTGTTCACTCTTTGAGGACATGGCACACTAGTATCTTATATGTTTCTTAAAAATTCCAAAACAGGTAACCTAATGCTTATTAAATGGCTATTGATTGACTAAATAATTCTCACTCCAATTCACCTTATACTGAAATCCGCCCAGTTGTTAAGAGTACAAGAGTACAGTAAAACAAATGTGGGTTATAACTTTGGTTATTAAGCTTCTAGAGTTGTTACTGAAGGAGGAGAATGTGCTGCAACCAAGAACTCTAATAGGACAGGGCCAACCCAAATCCCAAATTAAAAACCAAATTTAAAAAAGAGGTGAGAATAAATAAGGCCAACATCAAATTCAATAGTGCAGAAATGGAGTACCTTATTGTTTAGAAAGTTTCTGAAACTTACAGAAATCATATTATTAATAGAAGAATAAAAGAAAAAAAAAATAAATAGGAGAAGGCAAGGGAAATTATAGCAGATCAAAGCCAAACCCTGGGTTCTACAGAAATGTATACCAAGCAAACATACTTTCTTACACTTACCATTGAACTAAAAATAATGTGGTATGTTTAATAATTTTCTTCTTTCTTATAAAATGACCTATCACATCCCTGCCCTTGGAAATGTTATGACTTTTTAAAGGCACCTGACAATTGCCCACACCTGGTTAAGCTCAGTGAAACTCTTGCACTATTACAAAGCTGATCCATAAACTGAAATAATCCTGTAAAATTCATATACATTACCAGAAGGCTCTAGTTATTATGGTTCTCTTGCACAGAGGGCACAGGTTTGATGTGGGCAAAACATTATGGGGCCTTTACAAACCAACGTAATCAATACTTTTTAAAAATACTGTTGCTCCTGGAATGGTCATTCATGCTGAGAAGGCTAAAATGAGGAGCCACATAATAGACACTGGTTTTCTTAGCATGAATACAAGGCAGAAGAGCACATTTAACACTACAGTATGACTACCTGGCACTCTTTCAAGGCAATTGAGAAGTCAGAATACCTTATCCACAGTATAAAAAACAGTGATGCTCTTAAATGAGTTGCCAAAATAGAAAGTGATTAAACCTACGCTTGTGTTATACTTAATATATTGGATATAATGATCTACATGGAAAGGAAACCGCTTCCCAATTTTGAAATATGAGAAGAGTTTTGCAACGAGGCTCACTCAATGTTTATTTTCTTTTCTGTGTGCTTTTCCTTTAATGTGCAAATAATTTGATGAATTAAATTAGGATTCTTGAAAGTATATTCATAAGTGTAATTGATCTGAAATATTCTTTTGTGCTGTGTTTGGCAGATCTTTGTATTAATGTAATGGTGGCTTTATAAAAATAATTTTGAATATTCCTTCTCTCTCCATACTATAGAAAAATTTCAATACAAAACAAAATCACCTCATTGAATGTCTAGGTATGATAATTTTGTGAAAAGTAGTTTGAAAATTTTGATTTTTCTACAGTTAATGGTTTTTTAAATATTTTCCTTTATAATCTACTATGACCATTTATTTCTGATAATATAAATAATATCAATTACTATTAACAAGTGATACAATTACAAAAAAGAGAAGTTTTAATCACTTGAATTCCCAGACAAAAATAACTACTCTTGAACATTTCAGTGAGAATCATTTTACATATTTATTTTAATGCATATATATGCCATTTTTTGTTGTCATATTCTTTTAAAATGGCACTTTTTTTTAAACATTTCACTATACTTTTTAGGTTTATATGCTTACTTCATTTAATGAGAAATTTGTATGTGGGACATACTAAGGGCAGGCAATATGCTAAATGGTATAGAAGAAACAAATTACTACCTAAAATGTACTCCCAAAGAGGGTGCAGTTTAATAGGTGGGATGAAACACTTACATCAATAATTCAAGTAACATCACTGGTCTATGAAAGCCATGGACATTTGGTATCTACCAACCATCCTACATCGTTAGAAAACCCTGAAATCCCTCAAGTCAGAAAGTCCCGTCTACCATTTTCCAGCCATATCTCTACCTATATCATTCATATGCTGGGGGCACCGTCCCCATTGTTTATGGTGTGATGGAGGCATAGGTCTGTGCCATCCTTGGTATTCAACGAATGGCACCAGTATAGACTCTGGATGCTGAAATAGGGATTAGGCTAAATACTGAGTTGTTAGCACCAAACATGTAAAATATTTAACTGAAAGAATCCACACTTACAGCTGTAAACAGTAGGTAGTCAGAAAAATAATTTAAATTTGTTATTTAAAAAATCATGGGTCAGGCGCAGTGGCTCACGCCTGTAATCCCAGCAATTTGGGAGTCCGAGGCAGGCGGATCACTTGAGGTCAGGAGTTCCAGAGCCTGGCCAACATTGTGAAACCCCGTCTCTACTAAAAATACAAAAATTAGCTGAGTGTTGTGGCATGTGCCTGTAATCCCAGCTACTCAGGAGGCTGAGGCAGGAGAATCACTTGAACCTGAGAGGTGGAGGTTGAAGTGACCAGAGATCGTGACACTGCC
>NW_012105642.1:1052022-1056134 GCF_000951045.1 Mandrillus leucophaeus | reverse complement strand
AAGGTTTATATAAAAATCTTTTCAGAATGGGAAAAATACTACAAAAAAATTATTTTTCAAATCTAAAAAATTTAGCATGACACACCTAGATGTCCAACAAATTAGACAACTGTCTTTCTTTCACACTTAACACCATTTTCCCCATATCAAGAGGCTTAATGCTTCAAGAACAGAAATCTGAGTTTTCTTTTGTTATTCATAGGAGTAATATCTGGATTCTGAAAATAAGTGATTGAGAATGATTTGATCAAGAACATTGTTGAAGTAATTTAAACTGGAGTATCTCATTATTTATAGTCAAGAAGCAATCTCTCTCCGGTTGTTATCATTCACTTTGATTCCACTAAAGTAGAGATACAAGAGCCAAAATGAGTGAGAAGAGTTAGCCCTCTGACAATTTTGGTTAGAGGAGACAGTCATTAGATTAACCTAATCTACATAGTACATTTTAACTCTGCAAATGAATGTAGAATCATATGGAATCCTGTATATATTTTTGAATAAAAATAATGTACATACTTGGAACAACAGTAATAACAGTTAACATTTATTGAGTGCTTACTATCTACTCTGAAGGTAAAGTCTAACTTAATCACCAAAACAATTCTATGAGGAAGGTTCTAATATTCTTTTTATTTTTAAAAAAGCAAGATACAGTTAATATAAATAAATTGCCTCAAGTCACATAATATCAAGTAGAATATCTGTAATTCAAATTCAGGCACTCTGATTCTGCAGTTTTCTATGCTAACTACTGTACGATTCTACCTTTTGTTTTCAGTTACAAATGTATATATATATGATGCACAAATGCAGTAAAAAAAAAAAAAAACCCTGTTATTTGCTAGATAATTTCTGAGGCTTCAAGAACATGCAAACACAGGATTTTGTTTTAAAGACTCATTACTATTGTGTAAGAATTAGAAGAGTAAACCGCTACCCCACGTGGGTGCACCCATCTGACACGAGATTTGTTGACTAATAAAAATATATTTGTGGCCGGGCCCGGTGGCTCACGCCTGTAATCCCTGCACTTTGAGGGGCCAAGGCGGGCAGATCACGAGGTCAGGAGATCGAGACCATCCTGGCTAACATGGTGAAACCCCGTCTCTACTAAAAACACAAAACAATTAGCCAGGCATGGTGGCGGGCGCCTGTAGTACCAGCTACTTGGGAGGCTGAGGCAGGAGAATCGCTTGAACCCCGGAGGCGGAGGTTGCAGTGAGCAGAGATGGCGCCATTGCACTCCACCCTGGGCAACAAGAGCGAAACTCCGCCTCCAAAAAAAAAAAAAAAAAGTATCTGTAAATTTGCTTCTGCTATATTCATCACTAGGAGGAGGATGAAGTGATTGTAGGAGGAGGATGAAGTGATTGTGATATATTCATATAATGGAATAATACACAGCAAGGAAAAGAACAGACTCCTGATACATGCAATACAAAAGAATCTTAAAAAATACTGTGTTGAGCAAAATAAGCCAGACACAAAACAGTACATACTTTTGGATTCCACCTATGTGAAGTTCAAGAACAAGCAAAATTAATCTATGGTGATAGAATTCAAAAGACAAATTGCCACAGGATAGAAGACGTATTGACAGACAAGGAGTAAAAGAGAACTTTTAAAGTTAATGGAAATATTTTCTATCTTGATCAAGGTAATGGTTAGATGAGTACATATATAGAGCAATAGATTAAACTTAAAATTTAAGCGTTTTTTAATAGTATGTATACTGTATCTCAATGGAAAAGGGGGAAAACATTACTTCAAAATACAGTAACCACAGAATAAAAGCAAAGAGGCACAAAAATTTGAAACTTACATGGTGAGACACAAAGAATAAAGTGACTCAATACTTTTTCCAATAACTTGATTTTTAAATTATAAATAAAAGGAAGAAAGAAAGAGCGGGAGGGAGGAAGGCAGGCAGGCAGGCAGCAGGCAAGGAAGCAAGCAATTAGTCCATTGATTGAAAGTACTGGGAATTTTGGAATTCCAAGTTTAAAGAATCAAACTTCCTTATGAAAAGACATTACAAAAAACTAAACAGGGCAATCATCTAAGGGTGCAACGTCAAAATATTTTATATCAATAGTCTACTTTTTCGCCAAAAAATGCAATAAATTAGGATTCTCTTAATCAGATTTTAGGTACCTTTATGGCATCTATTAAATAAACATCTCAATATTTCGGAAGAAATAAGCATGCATCATGCGTATCAGTTTTTCTTCTTTTTAGCTTAATTTCTATTTTTTTAACTTTAAGTACTGGGATACATGTGCAGGGTGTGCAGGTTGGTTACATAAGTAAATGTGTATCATGGTGATTTGCTGCACCTATAAACCCATCACCTAGGTATTAAGCCCTGCATGCATTAGCTATTTATCGTGATGCTCTCTCTCCTCCTGCCCCTGACCCCGATAGGCCCTAGTGTGTGTTGCCCTTCATACATGTTCCCACTTATAAGTGAGAAAAATGCATGTCAGTTTGTAAGTAAACTACATAATAACCACAGAAGAGAGTATATTAACACCATCGTTTTATATGTAAAGTCCAGTTGAAATACTGCATTTGTCTGTATTTGCTAGTCGGTGCTCATTCTGAACACATGAGACTACAGAGTTAAGGGCAAAATTAATAAAGACACTAAGGAATAGTTCTGACACTACACTTAAATAATATAAAAAATTAGGAAAAGTACATTTAGCTTTGCTGGACCAAGATCCCACAGCCAGGCTGACTATACGACTGCTCTTTTAATATGAAAGTAGAAAGAGGTAATTCATCCCCAAGCTTATTCACATGAATGAGCTCATCTAGTCTTTGATTTTTGATATCTCAGTAAAGGACATGCATTCTAAAGCAGTAACACTGAAAATATATCTGAAATTGGTTTTCTGTGTTGATACATTCTTCAGAACCCTAGTAACCTAGCTGTGGCTTTCTACTGCAGTCTTATTTGACCACCGGCAAGGAAATGGGCTATACAGTATATGAGGTTATGAAACAGAATATGAAAATAGGAGAATAAAAAAGTTATCTTCAAATATCCTCTGAGAGGATAAAATGGAGGATTACCACTTTACAACTGTCAAGAGAAGGGATTAATTTTATATCATTTTCTATTTCCACTGCCTGATGTGGTAAAGTGGATGAATAGAAAGCCATTGTCTTTATTATTAATTTCAAGAGACTGTTAGAAGATGGAAATCTTCTGGAATTATTATGCCTCTGTAACAATCTTTATCTAAAAACTATGACTCTTACAGAATTCTCTGTTCTATTCCAACTGTAAATGTTGTCAGAAGGATGAATTAGAGACATGCTGTCAACACAGATTTTCAGCATCTGTCCCACAAAGTTCATGTGAGCATCTTCCATCTTCTTACATTGGCCAAGATACATCACTGAATTGTTTCCCCTCATAAACCAGTATGGTCTAGGTTAATTTTGGTAAATGAAACTGCATATAGGTGCTGCCTAAACTATAATATTGGTAATTTCTATTAACCTTCCCCCAAACTGAAATTTTTATAATGATCCAGTAGAATCTTTTCTTAGAGGTGACAGTCAGACACCAACAAACCCATACCGGTAAATTATTTTCACCAGAAAATATCAGCTATAGATTATATCTGTTTGTTTCAGTACATATATAATTTAGAAAATCACATATAACATATAATTTTATATACACATGGACATACTTCAATAGCGTATACATAGATAATATATATATGCATCATCTTTTAAATAAAGATAACGTGCTTAATCATGTTTGAAATTTATATTCAAGTACAGTCTAAATATTCAAATAGAAATGAAATTTTAAAAAGATTAAAATGAGATCAAAAAATATTAACCACAAAGTTATGATTTCACAGTTATGAATTCATTGCTTATATCTTTGAGATTAATGATTGTTATAATGCAACCATTATAGTGGTATTGAAAATATATTTAGAGGCTGGGTGCGGTGGCTCACACATGTAATCCCAGCACTTTGGGAGGCCGAGGCGGGCGGATAACAAGGTCAGGAGATTGAGACCATCCTGGCTAACACAGTGAAACCTTGTCTCTACCGAAAATACGAAAAATTAGTCAGGCGT
>NW_012105642.1:988518-1051663 GCF_000951045.1 Mandrillus leucophaeus | reverse complement strand
AAAGAAAGAAAGAAAGAAAGAAAGAAAACGTATCTAGAAATTACTCAGAACTTTAAAAAGAGGAACAAATGTTTCTATTAAACAAAACCTGCAAGATGAGTGTGCTTTAATTCCCTGGAATTAATAAAATTTTAGCAGGTGATTCCAAAGCTATAATTTTGTTCCTCTTTAATTCTGGGTGTAGAAACACCCTATTGTTCATCTTCCTTTAACAACGCAAATGTTAAAGATATTCTCATAAGACATAATCCTAATATGACTGATTAGCTGAAAAGCAGATTTCTTTCATACAAAAGCTACCTATAAGTGCAAAAATAAATCTTGAAACTTTATAAATAACCTCAAAAATTTAATATCTTAAAAGTTATGAGACCTTAGGTAAGTCATAAACAGGGATGGCCTCAGTTTCATCATCTGTACAATGAGAAGACTGTTCTAAAATAGCATCTGGAATCCCTTCTTGCACAAATCCATGATGACACTGACATCTAGTAACACCACATTTTATTCTATGATGAAGCTATTTTCACTCAGTATTGATAAATACTATATTTTTGTCATGGAGATGAGTTATGAGATACCACATATTGATAGGTCACTTCTTCTGTTTATTATTTCCCAATTTTCCAAGGGTTCACTTGAAGAGAAAAATTGGGAAACTTCTGTCTTCACAATTTATTAAAATGAACCACATGCCCAGAAATATACATTGCAGATTCTCTTCAGGTACATCTCTATTTATTACATAAACCACAACTGTATTTCTATGAGTGACTCTCAGCATCCTTCCATTAGGAAACGGCTGGCATGACTTTCTCCTAAATGAGAATTATAAATTATACCTCTTACCACTTTTTCCCTCAAGTACATTTTCCTAATATTTAATTTATAAATCATTTCCCAGATGAATTAGTAATAAATGGTTGAAGGCGGCAGACAGGTCTCCAACAGGAAAGCATCATGCTTGCTGTTTACTGGGAGACCTCATTAAAAAGGAATCAAGAGAAAGCAAAATAAAAACAACCTTGTGAACCTTTGTAATTGGTCTCCAGGGATATGTAGGTCTCAGGATATCAATACAGAAATGGCCTAGTCCAAGCCCCCTCTTAGGCTGTACAGAAAATATCTACTTGTATGATACACTATATGACACAGTTGTCTGCCATCAGAATAAAAACAAAGCAACAAATAAGTGCTACTTGATTTCAGATACTTTCTTCTTAAAACAACATTTGACACAGAATGACCTTCATAATCCTTTTAAACTACCATACTGCTTATAAATGAAGAAACTTTAAATAAATATGTCACATATTTGTGATATATACAGATACATACATACATGTATTATTAGGAGTATGGTTGCCAACAATTTAGATTCATCACATAGGGAATGTTACATGAAGGGAAGATTTATTTTATGTAGTGATTAATCTTTTAATTTACCAATTTTCAAAATAGTGTAATTTCTTAAAGTCTAGTCAGGATGGGAATAACTCTTCATGATTGCATTTGTTTGTTATCCATCAGACAACAGATAAGACATTTTGACGAATTTGGGAATCAATTTTAACATACAGCACTATTTCCACCTTCTCATGACCAAATAACATCCCAAATGACAGAGGAGGAAGCAAGTACAAAGTATGCAGTCAGGCAGCACATGAAGCTAATACTGCAAAAATATAGACACAACACCCAAATCCCTCTCCAGTGTTCCTTATATTTGCTCCCTTTATGATTTTTATGTTTTGAGGCACTTTTACATAGATAGACTTACGAAAGTTACGTTCCGAGAGTTATCAGATCTTGGTTTATCCATAGACCAAGTGGTTCATAAACTGATTAGCCAAAACAAAAACAAAAACAAAAAAAATTCCTGAAAAAACCTAGAAGTATGTCAGATCTCAGCATGATTCTTTAAATATATCTGGGTTTCTCAGAAGCTACTTGACAACTGATTAATCTCAATTTTTCCTCTCTGTTTCAAGCTAAATAAATTACAAGTAAAAATAACTCCTTTATGAACCTTCTTTCTAGATGCAAATATGCCTGTAATCTTATTAATCAAACATTTGCTCCTGCCACTTTCAAAATAACACATGAGCTAAATTTTCCTTTGTCCACTGTTGTATAAAAACTCCCTAAATAAAAGTTATTCACCTCAATATATGAGTTAGACATAGAAAGATATCTTGTATGCTTAATTTTAATATATGCTTCATGCAAAAATATCTTAATAAGTGCAACTGGAATTTAAGACTTTGGAATCAAATTTGTAGTTCCTCACTCTGTTCATCTCCTGCTAAGAAGTGTTAAATGTTTACCTGCTATATCATATTTAAAATTTACAGTAAGTGAATCTGAGTAAGTACAAAAATTGAGGAAACTGAGGCTTTAGGTAAGTTTTACATTCCTCTACAGTTTTAACTGGTAGAACCACACTTACATAAATAAACCACAACTGTATTTCTATGAGTGACTCTCAGCATCCTTCCATTAGGAAACGGCTGGCATGACTTTCTCCTAAATGAGAATTATAAATTATACCTCTTACCACTTTTTCCCTCAAGTACATTTTCCTAATATTTAATTTATAAATCATTTCCCAGATGAATTAGTAATAAATGGTTGAAGGCGGCAGACAGGTCTCCAACAGGAAAGCATCATGCTTGCTGTTTACTGGGAGACCTCATTAAAAAGGAATCAAGAGAAAGCAAAATAAAAACAACCTTGTGAACCTTTGTAATTGGTCTCCAGGGATATGTAGGTCTCAGGATATCAATACAGAAATGGCCTAGTCCAAGCCCCCTCTTAGGCTGTACAGAAAATATCTACTTGTATGATACACTATATGACACAGTTGTCTGCCATCAGAATAAAAACAAAGCAACAAATAAGTGCTACTTGATTTCAGATACTTTCTTCTTAAAACAACATTTGACACAGAATGACCTTCATAATCCTTTTAAACTACCATACTGCTTATAAATGAAGAAACTTTAAATAAATATGTCACATATTTGTGATATATACAGATACATACATACATGTATTATTAGGAGTATGGTTGCCAACAATTTAGATTCATCACATAGGGAATGTTACATGAAGGGAAGATTTATTTTATGTAGTGATTAATCTTTTAATTTACCAATTTTCAAAATAGTGTAATTTCTTAAAGTCTAGTCAGGATGGGAATAACTCTTCATGATTGCATTTGTTTGTTATCCATCAGACAACAGATAAGACATTTTGACGAATTTGGGAATCAATTTTAACATACAGCACTATTTCCACCTTCTCATGACCAAATAACATCCCAAATGACAGAGGAGGAAGCAAGTACAAAGTATGCAGTCAGGCAGCACATGAAGCTAATACTGCAAAAATATAGACACAACACCCAAATCCCTCTCCAGTGTTCCTTATATTTGCTCCCTTTATGATTTTTATGTTTTGAGGCACTTTTACATAGATAGACTTACGAAAGTTACGTTCCGAGAGTTATCAGATCTTGGTTTATCCATAGACCAAGTGGTTCATAAACTGATTAGCCAAAACAAAAACAAAAACAAAAAAAATTCCTGAAAAAACCTAGAAGTATGTCAGATCTCAGCATGATTCTTTAAATATATCTGGGTTTCTCAGAAGCTACTTGACAACTGATTAATCTCAATTTTTCCTCTCTGTTTCAAGCTAAATAAATTACAAGTAAAAATAACTCCTTTATGAACCTTCTTTCTAGATGCAAATATGCCTGTAATCTTATTAATCAAACATTTGCTCCTGCCACTTTCAAAATAACACATGAGCTAAATTTTCCTTTGTCCACTGTTGTATAAAAACTCCCTAAATAAAAGTTATTCACCTCAATATATGAGTTAGACATAGAAAGATATCTTGTATGCTTAATTTTAATATATGCTTCATGCAAAAATATCTTAATAAGTGCAACTGGAATTTAAGACTTTGGAATCAAATTTGTAGTTCCTCACTCTGTTCATCTCCTGCTAAGAAGTGTTAAATGTTTACCTGCTATATCATATTTAAAATTTACAGTAAGTGAATCTGAGTAAGTACAAAAATTGAGGAAACTGAGGCTTTAGGTAAGTTTTACATTCCTCTACAGTTTTAACTGGTAGAACCACACTTACATCACTTCAAAGAAATTGCTTTTAACTATTAGGCTACATTGTCTCTCTAAGTTATATTTCACATACTTTGTGACAGGCTCTGTATTGTTAGGCAAACTTTACAGACAGGGAATGTGAGGCTCAAAAAAGGTATGTTGTACAATATTACAAGGCTAGTTAATGAGAGAGCCAGACTTTTATAAAAAATTACTTTATATTTAAAAATATTACAAAAGTAGTACAGAGAATTCCCATACACTCTTCATCCAGCTTCTCCAAGGTTCATATCTTACATAACCATAGTGCAATTATTAAAACAGGGAATAAACTATAAACTTTACTTGGATTTTACCAATGGTTTCACTAACATCCTCTTCCTGTATTGTGATATGAAGATACAATGAAGAAAAATGCTAATTTATAGAGCGTCCCTCATGTTAGGTTTGCCTGGTGCAGCCTCATGATTAGATTGAAGTTATACATTTTTCACAAGAAACCACAGAACAGATGTGTCCTTCTCACTGTGTCACGTCAGGGGTACATGATGTCAAAATGTCTCATCATTGATATTAAACATGATCACTTGATTAAGGTGATTAAGGTGGTACCTGCTGGGTTTTTCCAATGTAAAATTTAACATTTCCCCTTTATAATTAATAAATTTTGGGAGGATATACTTTGAGAGTAAGAAATATTTGTTTTTCTTGGACTTTCATCCACAAGTTTCAACATGCCAGTGTACCTCGTCTGGAATAATTATCTCCCTCCCTCCCTCCCTCCCTCCCTCCCTTCCTTCCTTCCTTTCTTTTGTCTTACTCTGTCATCTAGGCTGGAGTTCAATGAAATGATCTTCACTCACTACAACCTTGACCTCTCGGACTCTAGCAGTCCTCCCACCTCAGCCTCCTGGGTAGCTGAGACTACAGGCATGCACCACTACACCCAGATAATTTGTGTATTTTTTGTAGGTAGAGATGAGATTTTGCCATGTTGCCCAGGCTGGTCTTGATCTCTCAAGCTCAAGTGATTCACCCATCTCAGCCTCTCAAACTACTGGGATTACAGGCATGTGCCACCATAGCCAGCCATTATCATAGTTTTCTAATGATGGTGTTCAATTTCCTTTATTCCTTCTACAATTTATTAATTATAATTCGTCTAGAAGTAAGAGCTGATCTATCTATCTATCTATCTATCTATCTATCTATCTATCTATCTATAACAGTATGGGTTTGCATATATTTATTTTATTCTATGGGTTAAATAAATAGCCATAGTTATTAATTGGGTTGCTCCAATTTTCCAGCTTTGGTCATTGGGGGTTCTTCATGTCAGTGCCTGTGTACTTTGACTTGCACTCTTACTTTTTGAGAACTTTCTAACTTTTTAGTGGCAAAGTTGCTCCAGGCTCATCTTGTACTTTCGCTACCCTAGATTTGGAATCAGATACTTCAAAGAGCCTTTGAAGAACTGGTATTTAAATACCAAGATATGAGTCCTAGGTGTGCTCATTGCTACTGGGTTGTCATTAATTTCAAGGTCTCTCACCAAACAAAGCTTGGAAATATATGTACCATACTGAACAAGAGCCAGGCATTTAATCCATGTATTTTTGCTCCCCCAAACAATTTCTGCCCCTTTTCTGAAATTGGATGATAATCTCATAGGATTCATAAATTGGGAAGAAATATGGAAAGAACAATTCAATTATATAAATGATTAAAACAGAAAGAAGGATAAAATAAGGGCTTGTTATCTTTTATTATGTTAAGAACTAGCAGATGTACTTTACACTGAGAAGAACTCTGATATACTTCAAATTATACTCCCTGTGTATCTGATAAAACCTTTTAAACTTGATGCCTTTGCTTTCTTATCTAAGAAATGGGGATGACTGTCTCCATCCCATTCAGATGCCATAAGAATAACATAAGTTGAAAGCACCTAGTACATTCTAAACGACATGATTTTAGGGATAAACAACTGTCTGATTTGAAAATGCTTAATGCAAAAAAAAAAAAAAAAATACTGAGATGTTATAGGCCAAATTCTAGAGCTGTCCCTCAAAGGTTTCCATTTACTGATTATTCTATCAAATACCGATCTAAGTATTGCTGTGAAAGGTCTTTGTAGATGGAATTAAGGTGATTAACTAGCTGACTTTACAACAGGGAGATTATCCTAGATTATCAGTTGGCCCAATGTAATCACATGAGTCCTTAAAAGCAGAAGGGGAAGACAGAAGAGTCTCCTTCAGAAATATGTGGAGGAGAAGGTGAGGCAGGACAGATGAGGTAGAAAGGGAGAGGAGAGAGAATGTGAGAAGAACTCTACCATCATTTCTGGCTTTGAAGAAGGCCAGCAGCCAGGGTATGCGAGCAGATGCTAGGAGCTGAGAATGATCTCCAGCCAAAACCCAGCAAAATATGAGGGCCTGAATCCTACAATCACATCCTGCTGGATTCTGCCAACAGCTTGAATGAGATTGGAAACAAATTTTCTCCTCCAGCTCCAGGAAGGGGAAAGGCCTGTCACGACCTTGCTTTAAGCTTTGTGAAACCCTAAGCAGAGAGCCATGCTGTGTTTACACTTCTGATCCATAAATATTGTAAGCTAATAAATGAGTATTGTTTTAAGCCACTAAATTTGTAGTGATTCATTAGAGCAGCACTGGAAAACAAATATAGGAGGTTTCTGCAGAAGAAAAACGATTCAGATAAATGAAACAATTCTTTGCATTATTTATGTCAACTATAGCGCCTCATGCGCAATAATCGCTGTTGATAGATTACAGAAATCAGAAATGCCTGATGTGAAGAAACTGAGAAAGTATTCTATAGACAATCTGCACTCATAGGTCCACTAGGCATTTCCATGGGTTTCAAACAGAGGTTACAAACCTTCCTATACCCATTTTCTAAAGAGCAGCACGATGATAGAGCAGAAAGAATTCTAGGCTTGAAATTGAAATCTCTTAAACTCCAGTCCAGGCTGTATTAATTACTAGCCAGGTGACTTTTGGCACTTCATCACCTCTACACCTGAAGTTTGACATCTTTGATATGAGTATAAATATTAACTATGTTGGTTTAGATGCAATGCTGTAAATGAAAGTTCTTTATAGTTTAAAAAAATATAAACAATCAGCAGGTTTGAGTACATTATTTGGTGATTCTCAGAAACCACAAAATTAACAGCTGACAATCAGATTAGCCTAGACTACTAATTTACTAAGAGTGATTTACAATTACTCAGTGCTTATCTTATGGCATGCATATTCTTGTACTTTGAGATTATACAAGAAATATATTAGAAAGTAGGTTGAGATTTATAGGAAGAGCAGGAATAGAGAGATGGGAAGATCCAGAAACATCATGGTCATCCCAAATTTTCTGAGTAAAAGCAGCAGTAAGTTAAGAAAAGTGAGACAAAAAGAAAAATAATATTCTATGTTCCTTGTTATGTGTTGAACTGTGTCCCCCTTCAAATTAATATATTGAAGTCCTAACTCTCAGTACCTTAGGATGTGATCTTTTTTGGAAATAGGGTCACTGCAGATGTAATTCTCAGATTATATCTAGCGTAAGGGATGAGGTCATATTGGAGTAGAGCAGGCCCCTAATCAAATACGGCCAGCATCCTTTAAAAAGAGGAAATTTGGACATAGACTAGTATATAGACAGAACGTCATAAGAAGGTTTAAGCAGAGCTCAGCGTGATTGATACAAGAAAAAGAAGGCCAAGGATTGCTATGAAACCACCAAAAGCTAGAAGAAAGGCATGGAACAGATTCTCACAGACCTCAAAAGAAACGAACCCTGCCGACACCTTGATCTCTGACTTCTAGCCTCCAGAATGATGAGACAATAAATTTCTGTTATCGGCCGGACTGGGTGGTTCACGCCTGTAATCCCAGCACTTTGGGAGGCCGAGGCGGGCAGATCACGAGGTCAGGAGATCGAGACCACCGTGAAACCCCGTCTCTACTAAAAAAAACACAAAAAATTAGCTGGGTGCAGGGGCGGGCACCTGTAGTCCCAGCTACGCAGGAGGTTGAGGCAGAAGAATGGCATGAACATGGGAGGTGGAGCTTGCAGTGAGCCGAGATCGTGCCACTGCACACCAGCCTGGGTGACAAAGTGAGACTCTGTCTCAAAAGAAAAAAAAAAAATTCTGTTATTTAAGCCACTCAGTTTGTGGCAGCTCCAGGAAATTAATACACTCCACTATTCAAAAGATAAGATACACAAGGAACTATTGCAATCACAGCAATCTGTACTGCATAAGGTATAACCCACTTAAAGAACTTTCATACACTTTAGGTATATTAAATTCCCCAGAAAAAACAGTGTACCATAAAGAAGGTGGGAATTCCTATTACTATATTTTATAAGAAACTAGTAGATGTAAGACACATTGAGAGGCTTAGATAAAATCAGCGGTGGAGAGAAGGATAAAGAGGGATAGCAAATGAGTACAAAAATACAGATAGGAGGAAAAAGATCTAGTGTTCAGTAGCACAGATATGGTGACTAGTTAACAATAACTTATTGTATATTTCAAAATAACTGAAAGAGTGGAATTCAAATGTTCCTAATACAGAGAAATGATAAATGGAGAGACGGGAAATTGAGGTGGTGAATATCCCAATTACCCTGATTTATTAATTACATATTGTATGTTTGTTTCAAAATATCCCATGTACCCCATTAATATGTACAACTACTATGAATTCATAATACTTAAAAATAAAACATATAAAAAAATCAGAGATGGAGGAGGAAAAGACTTGAACCTGATACTTCTAAGTTTAAATCTATGTCTCCTTTCCACAAATTTGGCCAATTTTTGTTTGGTCCAAGTTCCAATATTTATCCCTAAGCTCATAAGAGAGATTCTGTCAAACAGAAAAGAGGTGGGAGTTCAGCTCTTAGACTGCATGTTGGGGACATGATAACATCCCATTAAATTCAGCTGCAAGGGAGATTGGGGGCAGAACCCTGATGGAAGGGGACAGCTGTCCTAGTGAGGCAGTTTCCATAAGCTTGTTGTCTTGATCAGTTTGTCAAACCAACCTGCTTGATCTACTCAAGTATGGTTCTAGCAGAGCACATGTCATAGACCTCATCTTTGTCAGATTCTGTTTTATTAGACTACAGTCCAGCAGACCTTCTTTGCCCCAGGGGGAGCTCTAATATATTTTAAATTATATGCCTATCTCCTCTGAGAAACTAAATATCCAGTTACTATTTTGCCGGCAAACAAAATTGCTTTTGGAGGATTAAAACATTAAATCTCTTGAGCTTTCAGTTAAAGTTAACCTGGTAATGTACTGCGGTGAACAAACAGCCACACTTGCGTGGTGAAAGTTTTAACCTCTACAAAGTTTCGCAGCCTCTCTGAAGAGCAATCTATTATTAGCTATAGAAACAACAGATTTGGAATCCCTGATGAAAACTTCAAACCATGTGCACCGTTCACTCCAAATAAGAATGAAATAATTCTTCCTTCTTTCTTGTTTGCCTCCCTAGCCTTGAATTACTCAGATTGTCTTCATCAATCAAGTCATTTGAGAAAACTAGAAAAGCCAAAATATCAGAAACCTATGATTATTTTACAGAAAAAAATAAAGCTTTAAGTTGTGAAATAATTGATACAGAAAAACATAATAAAGTGAACACTCTCTTTTATTATCTTAACTTCTAGACTGATGCTCCAAAATAGCCACTAGCTACATTATCTACAAATACCTGGGAGATTTCTGAATATCAGCAGGGACGAGTAGATCGATCTGACTACAGGAAATATGGTGCACTAAAAAGGACATTATACAAGAAGTCAGGAGACCTAATTTCTGTGTCTGACTCCTTCCCTAGCAGGCTCTCTGACCTTGAGAAACCTCTTGGGGTCTATCTCCCCATTAGTGGAATGAACAAAATGTTCTCTAAGGCCGATTTCTAATCTAAAATTATGAGATCCAGAGAATGTAACTCAGATAATCTGCGAAGTCTACTAAGAAGTAATTCTTAATTGCAATTTTGTCAAATCTGGAAAATAACCTAATTCTGTAATACAGGTGATCAAAGTGGGATCATTCCATTTCAATATCTGGTATACACACATGAAAGGTGGAAAGTAGAGCAGAAAATTAAAATAAAGTGATTACTTACTATGTGCAAAAATAAGTAATGTGCTAATTTCCCAACACACACCTATCCTATCAGAAGTCTAAGAAGAAAACTATAATGATGCTCCCCAAGAGGGTTCATTTCAAACCAGTGATGGGGTTTGAATAATATATTTATATATAGTAATATATATATAAATTTAGAAATTGAAAGTTGGAATACAAGGCAGTATTTCTCCTATTATGTACAGTATAATCCAAATGACTTCAAAGTAGTGATTGGAAAACTTGAAATAAAAGCCATCACAAAGTTAGTTTCTTTGCTTATAGGTACAACACTTCAAATATTTTATTTTTAAAATTATAATAGTCATGGCTTTTGCACCATTACTCATACATAAGAACATTAACTTGTTACTAAATCTGTATTTTGCATCTCTTTATTTGATTTATTGAACTAAGACTTTTGAAGCTGAGCTATATTGTTTAGTTTCCTAAGTATCTACAGACATACAAACATGCACTAAGTGGCAAGAGGAAGGGTGGATGGTAAGCATGTGATTCCAAATCTTGTAATAAAATTTAAGAAGAAGGAAAAAAATAAATATATTTATATATATTCACACAGATACACACACCACACACATATACACAAATATACACCCACACACAAACACATATATATATTTCTTTTACATATGTGTGTGAATGTCTGTGTGTGTACATATATATTGTTAGAAGAATGGAGAAAATTTCAAAATATCACAGAAACAAGCTTTTGGTTTTGTGATATTGGAATTGTTTATAGTAGAAAACTATTATTTCATGGTAGGGTTACACAGGAAAGCTTCATAAATGAGCTAGCTCTTGAAGATGAGAAAGTGCTGCATCACTGAAGGCAGAAGAATGTCAAAATCCTTACAGGACTCATATCACCCTATAGAAGTTACTTACATAAATATATCCTGGGAAAATCCAAGCCCGTAATTAGTCTTGGTTTGTCTATCCACATTCAATTTTATTACATGATGCACACAATTATAGTTCTTCCTGAAGTATTTCATAAGTAACAAAATCACTCACGTCTATTGATTCTATCTGAAGAAAAATGCAGAGGTTACTCTTTACAAGTAGATTTCCACCACAGCATAATTATGTGGTAAGCTGGTAATGACGAAACCATTTGATTCTTACTCTTCATTGATATAAATATACATTTAAATAACATTCATGGTTACTCCACTTAGAATCCATATAACAGAACAAATCCATTATTAACCCAAACTAGAATTAATTGCAGTGATTTTCAGAGAATCATAAACCTTCCTCATATCATATGTGAATATAGTAGATTTACTGAGCATTTAGTATATGGAGGGCGAATACTAAGTATCTTACATGTGTTATCTCATTCAATTCTCACAATAATCAAATGAGATAGTTAATATTAACATTTCCATATACAAATAGAGAAAAAAACAGAGACTCAGAGAACTTACTTAACTAGGAACAGCTAGTAACTAAGTTAGCATAATGTATTTTCAAAAACAGCTCTCTCTCACTCCATTCTGAAATCACAAATGAGTGAATCCTAAGGTATCCCACAGAAAAAGAAACAAACAACAACAACGAAAACACATTCATCCACATCATAAGCAACGTCTTGGAACTATGGCCAAAGAAGTTACAAGAGCTCAAACTTACAGGGGCAAAAACAACATAAGACACTAGATAGGGTACAGAAGTGAGGAAGCTTAACAAGCTTACTCTGGCTTACCATAGCTGGTGATAAGGAATCTAAACTAACCCAGAGCAAGGGCAAACCGGAACAGAAAGTGACCCCGGAGAAACTGACACAGATATTGGGTGGGGAAAGACAGTGTTCTAACCTAAAGGATATATTCTTTTCTCTTTTCTTTCTTTTTTTAACCCAGTTCAATAGCTCTTTCTTGTTTTAATGACTGGGTTGGACCAAAGGATATTTTCGGTATGTTGCCTTCTCCCCAAATGCTGCCTGATTCCTAAGTTAACATATGGGTTTTAAACCTACCACCTTTGATTTGGCCAATTTAAAACTTAAGATGTATCTAATAAATCAATATCTGGAAAGGCCTGAACCTTCACATTCTATAGTTTATTGCAAATCCAAATATATAATTCAAATCTCTGGTAAAACTGAAGGTAGGAGATCAAACTAAGTTAGCAAAATTGAGAGGAGAATGAGCACCATCATTTGTGATCAAGTCACGATCAGAGTTCATTTCCAAGTGTTTCGGGGAACTCTCAGTTCCATGGCATATACCTCAACAATGATGGGCCAGAAATGGGATTTTGGAGATGCTTATCAAAATAACTTTGTTTTAATACTGAACAAAACTTCATAGTCTTTGATGCACTGTTAATTCAGATCTAAATCTACCCTATATCTCATGCACAGTCCACTCAACACAGTATTGACCAAACCTGTCCATGGTAAACTTACTTCTATATACCTTTTTCACCTCAATGGCAATATAATGAATCAATCTCTCATACAGAAAGTAAATTTGGAAAAATATTAATTTTTTATAGTAGCTGTTGGCCAATAGTATTAATGAACTGGAAACAGTACCATATTAAATATGAAACAATTTCAAGTAATTGCCATTCTGATGAATATTTGTCCCTAATTTGCATATAGAAAGCAATTAATTTAAAATAGAAAATGAGTGATTTCACACTAAAGAAGAAATATCATCTTTTGTTTTTGTTTTAATGAGTCATACAATTATGTGGCACAATCTATTTATTTTAGGAAACTTTGTGGATACAAATCCTATTCTTTAAGCATACTTAAAAGTTTTCATAATTTTTGAGGCACTGTTATTTATTTTTCAAGTGCTAACATATCACACCTTTGCCTCTAGGGCCTAATGAGGAAAATCATCTCGACTTTTAATATTTTAACTTTACAGAGAGTTCGAGCAAATTTTTAATTTGTCGGTTTCTTAAAACTGACTATAATGAAACAGTAGAGCATAGTCAAGGTACTTTTAGCACTCAAGCTATTTTCATATTTAGCCATTTTTAATAGAATGAATATACTCTTCATTTTCTTAGACCAAATTTAACCCCATAAAATCATTGGTTAAAAAATGTAATCTGTTTAAGTAAAGAGCACTGAGGTTGCTGCAGTGTGCTCAGAGTAACAAAGCTACTGAAATTTCTATGAATAAAATGAAAGTTTGCAGAAATTTAGCAAACTAATTATTTCTAAATAATCTCTTAGAATGGCTAAGTTAGTGAAACAGAACACATTTATTTTAGCACAGCTAACCCCAACATATATTTCTACTTGGTTAGAATTTCTGTTCATAGAACCACCAATCCACTGGCTACATCAGGGCTTAGGTGTTACTTCCTTCTTTATATTGCACTGCTGAGCAGTGGTGGCATTTGTAACATTAGCTGCATATTGTAGTCTGTATTTGAGACAATCAGATGTATGTATATGTGAAGAGCACACTGTTAAAATATTCAGAAACTGCTGAAAAAAATCTTGCACCTAAAAGGAGACTAATCTTGTGCTCACAAAACGGAACAGAATTTAAGCTTATAAATTTTTTTCTTCAGAACATTTTAAAATAAAATGACATTACATATTAAAGAGAGAACCAAAGAAAACTGGGAGGCATCATCAAATATTAAAGCTAAGTACCCCAGCAAAACAAACAAACAAACAAAAAATTAATACGTTTTTAGTTCTTGCTTCAAAGAATGTAAGAGCTGTAATTCACGTAAGAAAAATAATATACTTACTGTATCAGATGTCTGCTTTCAACATACACTGAACGTATCTTTAGCACAACTTCAATCCATGTTGCATTATTTATTTCCTCCCTAACAGCAACAGAGATGCAGAATGTTCCAAAGCTTTACTTTCAGACAGTTTTCTTCAACTACAGTCTTTTACACGCCTTGTTATTTGCTTCAGTATCTATGAAACAACTCCATCCTTCAAAACAATCAAAACCCTTGAAGCAATCCACATCTGCTTCCTTATACTGAATTTCAAATCTAATCACACACAAAAATATCCTTTACTTTGTATTTGTTTCAGAAGTTTAGTGGGTTGAATATTCTAAACCCCACAGCATACCACTAAATGGTAAGGATGACATTACTGCAGCTCCTTAGATTATAACTGATAAGGTGAGGCTTTTGCATTTATATTGGGTTCTGAGGAGCTGATGCCATATCAGTCTAATAATTAATAATTCATGGAACCAAATTACAGCCTTAGAAGGAAACAGCTACTTTGACTAGTTCTTTCATAATCTTCTGATTTATGTATGACAGCACAGAAGAGTTCCAGGAGAGGTTAATAATAATAATAAAAAAAAAAAAAACCCCAGACATAACACTTGAGTTTTAAAATTAGTACTGCCTTTGCACAAGCTGGGTTTGTTGTGGCATCATGGGAGCTCTATCCTTCTAAGCAGCTAATTCAAAGGGGCTCATCTTTAATGAGGATCTGGCTCATGAGGACGTCGTCCAGAGCAAAGGACAGAATGCGGGAGGCTGGGTAGGGGGTAGTAAAGACAATGTGAGGTGTGCTTTAGACAAAAAAGGGTGGATTCCCCCAACTGTTTTCATATGGTGGTCTTTAACATGATTTCTGAGAAGATAGTATAGGTCCAATCTACCCTATATCTCATTATCCTTCATACTTAAGAACAGGCCAGGCTGGGCGCATTGGCTCATGCCTGTAATCCCAGCACTTTGGAGAGCCGAGGCTGGCAGATGGCTTGAGCCCAGGAGTTTGAGACAAGTCTGGGCCACAATACAAACCTTAATCTCTACAAAAAATTAGCGGGACATGATGATGCATGCTTGTGGTCCCAGCTAATTAGAAGGCTGAGGTGGCAGAAGCACCTGAGCTCAGGAAGTCAAGGCTGCAGTGAGCCATGATTGTGCCACTATACTCCACTGAGTACAGTGACACTGAGACTCTGTCTTAAAAAACAAAAAAACAAACAAAAAAAACAACAAAAACAAAAATAACAACAAACAGCCCCGTAAGGAACATGGTTCCCATGCATGCGTTATGTGGTATTCCTGTGTGTTTGTGCTCATTCCTATATGAGCATGTGGGTAAGCACAAGAATTCATATGTAGTAGTTTATTCAACACAAGAGCTACCTATAAGCTATATGGCTTAATAATCTTAAAGATTATTTTTATTGAGGAATACTTCACATATGGTAAACCACAAAAATCTCAAGGGTATAGTTCTGCCATACAATACTATACAGCCATAAAAAGGAATGAAATCATGTCCTTTGAAGCAACGTGGATGCAGTTGGAGGCCATTACTCTAAGAAAATTAACTCAGGAATAGAAAAACCAAATACCACATGTACTCACTTATAACTGGGAGCTAGTCATTGGGTGCACTTGGACATAAAGATGGGAACAATGGACACTGGGAACTATTAGAGAGGACAGGAAAAGAGTGGGGCAAGGACTGAAAAACTACCTATTCAGTACTATGCTCACTACGTGGGTGATGGGATCAATCATAACACAAACCTCAGCACCACGAAATATTCCCATGTAACAAACCTGCACAATGTACCATGTGATCCTAAAAGCTGAAATTTAAAAAGAAAGTGTATAGTTCAATCCATAATCCTATGAAGATATAAAATATATTTATCACTCTAGAAAGTTCCCTTATATTCTTTCCTTGTAAAATCCTGTCCCTAAAAGAATGGCTAGCCTCATTTCTTGCACTATAGATTATGTTCCCCTATCCTGGTGTTGTATGTGAATACAAACAGTACGCATTTCTTTGTGTATGGCTTCCTGTACTCACCATGTATTAAGATTTATTCATGTTGCTATTTTTAAACACCACATAATATTCTACTGTACGAACAAACAACAGTTTATGTATTCTCCTACTGACAAACACCTAGGCTGTTTCCATTTTTTGCTACTTTGAATAAAGCTATTAACATTCTTGCTGGGTGCGGTGGCTTATGCCTGTAATCCCAATACTTTGGGAGGCCAAGGCAAGCAGATCCCTTGAGGCCAGAAGTTCAAGACCAGTCTGGCCAACATGGTGAAATCCCATGTCTACTGAAAATACAAAAGTTAGTTGGGTATGGTGGTGGGGGTCTGTAACCTAAGCTACTTGGGAGGCTGAGGCAGGAGAATCTCTTGAACCCAGGAGGTGGAGGTTGCAGTGAGCGGAGATTGCGCCACTGTACTCCAGTTTGGGTGACAGAGTGAGACTCTGTCTCAAAAAACAAACAAAAAAACAAAAATTCTAATATAAAGGTTGTTGTAGACATGTTTTCATTTATCTTGGAAAAATTCCTTTGTGTATAAACATAATAAACATTATGGCTGAGTCACAGCATAGATGTGTTTTAGCTTTTTATAAAACTGTCAAACCCTTTTCCAAAGTAACTGCACCAATTTATACCCTGACTCATAACACATGAGAGTTCTAGTTGCTCCACATCCTTGCCAGTATTTGTTACTGTCAGTCTCTTTCATATTAGTCATTTTAGTGGATATATATTGGCATTCCATATGGTTTCAATCTTCATTTCTCTTGTAGCTAATGATGTTGAGCACTTTTTTCATGTGCACATTGGTATATGGCATAAGGCTCAGTTTTCACTAACTGTTAATAAAGTAGACTTTGGGTTAGCAATAGATCAAAAGGAGATTTTCCACATAAGTCTCAATGATCTTTGAACCAGTGCATCTATGAAACTCCATCTTCTCACCCAGTTAGGTCTAGCCCCATCCCTATGATCAGATACTGTTCCTGTTAACATGGAAACCCTAGAATCTGCCTACTCAGCCTCTAGTGGCTTCCTTTACTCTGGATTGATGATAATGTGCCTTTTTTTTTGTTGTGGGAAGTCAGGGACCCCGAATGGAGGGACCGGCTGGAGCTCCAGCAGAGTAACATAAATTGTGAAGATTTCGTGGACATTTATCAGTTCTCAAATAATACTTTTATAATTTCTTATGCCTGTCTTTACTTTTATCTCTTAATCCTGTTATCTTCATAAGCCGAGGATGTACATCACCTCAGGACCACTGTGATAATTGTGTTAACTGTACAAATTGATTGTAAAACATGTGTGTTTGAACAATATGAAATCAGTGCACCTTGATAAAAACAGAATAACAGCGATTTTTAGGGAACAAGGGAAGACAACCATAAGGTCTGACTGCCTGCGGGGTTGGGCAAAAACAGCCATAGTTTTCTTCTTGCAGAGAGCCTATAAACGGACGTGCAAGTAGGAGAGATATCGCTAAATTCTTTTCCTGGCAAGGAATATTAATACCCTGGGAAAGGAATGCATTCCTAGGGGAAGGTCTATAAATGGCCGCTCTGGGAATGTCTGTCTTATGAGGTTGAGATAAGGACTGAGATATGCCCTGGTCTCCTGCAGTGCCCTCAGGCTTACTAGGGTTGGGAAACTCCGCCATGGTAAATTCGTGGTCAGACTGGTTCTCTGCTCTTAAACATCTTAAAAAACAGAAAACAGGGTTCATCAAGACAATATGTGTACTGCTGAACACAAACTCTCATCAGTAGTTCTGCTTTTGCCCTTTGCCTTGTGATCTTTGTTAGACTCTTATTAGTAGTTCTGCTTTTTGCCCTTTGAAGCATGTGATCTTTGTACCTACTCCCTGTTCTTACATCCCCTCCCCTTTTTAAAACCCTTAAGAAAAATTTGCTGTTTTGAGGCTCAGGCAGGCATCACAGTCCTACCGATATGTGATGTCACCCCTGGTGGCCCAGTTGTTAAATTCCTCTCTTTGTACTGTCTCTCTTTATTTCTCAGTCAGCCAACCCTTATGGAAAATAGAAAGAACCTATGTTGAAATATTGGGGGCGGGTTCCCCCAATAATTTTTCATTCTCAATATTGAGAAAAAAATTTCCTTTTTAAACGACACACTCTGCAAATTCATGTTCATTAATATGCCTAAAATTTACCTTTCATTGATGAGCTTTGGATTAAAATAGACTGGTGTTTGATTATATGTGGATAGCCCTGACCAACACTGGAGTCTTACTTTTCTTATTTGTAAGATGAGAATAATATTAAAAGGAATAGTAAAAACCACAATTACTTTTGCACCAAACTAATAGCTGTCTCTTAGGGTTAGGAGGATTAAAACAGGTAATTGATATAAAACATATCTAGACCCACCAAGAGCGGTAACAATGATGGGAGTGGTAGCAATAGTGATTCCTACTATCCTGTCTAAAAGTTATCTCAGTTCATACTGGTCATTATATTCTTTGAGGAGCACAGTGGACTTATGGTCATTCTTCCCTATCTTTCCTTGATCTCTTTACGTATATAATTTATCTTGTCATAGCTTAAGTGATGAAGATGGTAATACTTAAAAACTTCACAAGATTTATGTAAGGATGATAATTTAAAAAAGAAGGTAATATGATTTGAAATGTTCATTATTATACTTTATATAATCTTACACATTAAGTTAGGCCCATACACATGTATTAATATTTTTAAGTGCATATCTCCCTAAAGATACATAATATTTCTCTATCTATATAACTATAGTAGACAGACATATATACATCTGTGAAAAACAGAAATATACTAAAAAGGAATGACCGATTAGTATCTGATGTATGCTATTAAAAGGTAGAAAGAAGGCCTCAAGACACTGTGGCAACATGATGAGTGTTACGCATTAAATTGTGTCTCTCATAATTCAAATGATGAAATCCTAATCTTCAGCACCTCAGAATGTGACCTTATTTAAAAATAGGGTCATTACAGGTATATCTAGTTAAATTAAGATATGGTCACTAGGGTGTGCCCTAATCCATTATGACTGGTATTCTTATAAAAATAGGAAACGTGGTGATAGGCACATGTACTCACTCAGGCAGAATACCATGTGAAAATGAAGGCAACAGGCTGTAACCCAAGGGAATTCCAAAGATTGCAGGCAAACCGCAAGAAGGTAGCAGAATGGGATGGTACTCACAGCCCTCAGAAGTAAACAACCTGCCCACACCTTGGATTTTGGCCTTCTAACATCCAGAAATGTAAGACAATAAATTTCTGCTGTTTAAGCCACCCAGTTTGTGGTACTTTGTTACAAGAGTCCTAAGAAACTAATAAATGGGTAAGTCAAGAGTTCCAGAAACAGGTAAACATACAAAATTTTAGTTAAATAGGAGGAATGAGTTTTGGTGTTCTATTATTGTTTAAGCCACCCAGTTTGTGGTACTTTGTTACAAGAGTCCTAGGAAACTAATATAATGGGTAAGTCAACAGTTTCAGAAAGACGTAAATGAACAAAGCTGTAGTTAAATAGGAGGAATGAACTTTGGTGTTCTATTGCACAACATGGTGATGATAGTTAATAATAATGCATTGCATATTTCAAGATAGCTAAAGAGGACTTAAAATGTTCTCACTGCAAATAAATATTTGAGGAGGTGGATGTGCTAATTATCCTGATTTAATCATTTCAGAATGTATACATGTATCAAAAGATCACACTGTACCCCATATATACAATTATTTGTAATTTAAAATAAAATAAAACAAAAAGAAAGAGAGGCTACAGAGGATCTCCTTAAACATGAAGACTGTGTGCATATTCTTAATCTGGTAACAAGGCATAATGAGTAGTAAGCCCACTAGAGACATTTAATAATCAGAATTTGATGGCTATGAATGTGGAGAATAGAGACTGCAAAGGAAGTGTTGGAGATTCTCAAGCCAGGAGAAAACAAGCTAAGTATGTATGAAATCACCAAATCTATACCAGAGGACAGCTGATTACAAACTTCCTGAAGAGATAGCCTGCCAGGGGATGGCATGAAAGTTGTTTTTGCTTTCTTGACACTAACTTGTCATTACAGAAGATAGCCAAATGGATTTGGGAAGGCTGAGAAACAGTGTGGCGGATCTGATTTAGCATTTCTGATCTGGGGTCATGTAGCAACATTTTACTTGGCTCAGCGCTGCTTAGCAGGGTGCAATTTGGAGATGGTTCAGTTCTAATCTGAGATACATAAGAAGCAGCTACAATAATTCTAATATATTGAATGAATGAGTTGAATAAAAACTCACCCCAAGTGCTTTATGCTGCTGTCCATATTTGTGCCATTTAAAGAGTAAACTGGAAGCCCCTATTTGAAGAAGCTTCACTACCACTTTTCCAAAACTGATGGGACATTAGAATGCATTCAATGAGCTTTCCTGCATCAAAATAAAAAAGCTAGCTACTGTAAGTTTTTGTGATCAAGGGTAGACTTTGATTCTGAGAAGTTTATGGGAGAAGCAGCTCTGAGCTCAGAATTCTTGCCAGGTCATGTACATTTCCAGTGCAAAGCTTTTGTAGTCAGTTCTCTTTCTCAATCTAAATTTTGAACTAATTAACTTGGCATTACATACAAGTATCACTTCTGTTTCATCCTTTATTTATTATACCTCCCAACAAAAAACAAGGCTCAATTCACTCTGATTATATTGTGTGGGGGATATGTTAGAAGAACGAGTTAGTAAACTAAACTGGTATATCTGGTTTTGATCTATGGCTGTATTGCTGTGAACAGCTACTTCATCGTATTCTTCATATAATACCAAAGCTTTTCCATCTTTCTTTGGGTTTGTCCTGGCTTCATACATTGTTTGATAATGACTCAGCCATGTAGAGCTGAGATAGTACAGTTGTAAAAATAGTCATAAAAGGGGCTAGCATGGATTTAATCAGAGAACAGGATGTCAAATGAGCTTAAAATCAGCACACACCAAATGACTTTAACACACTGTTATTATGCACTCTGTTTCACTCTTCTGCTTCAGTAATTTTTGATTGGATGCTGGTTATTATATTTGAAGATATGGCAAGTATCCAACCCCATAAACAAAGGTGCTTCTCGGATTCTGGCCATTTTATCATGTTAGCCTGTTGCCCACAGGTAGTGCAGCATGGGAGGTCAATACTAAGCCCATTACAAACTAAATCTGGTTCCCCTATTACAGTCCAGCTATTCGGAATCTGCAAGGAACACCTGTTATTACAATTTTATGCCAGAGAATAACCATTATGAATTTTGCTTTGCACCTCTTATTTAATAACCTCAAAAACATACTTGAAGAACAACATATTTTCTGAAAGAAGAAAATGCCATTTTTGAGTACACACTATTTAAAAGACATTCAATTGAAGGTTTGGGTCTGGCAATTCATTGAGCAAAATTTCCAAGTGCAAGAAACAAATAAAACATTATTATATAGAAATTAAAGTGGCTTAATGAATCTTGGTTATATGTTCAGCATTATTTCTTTTGTAAAACTACTTTAATTCTGCAAACGTTGTTTTACATCAAAGGAAGTTAGGTGGGAAAAAAATCCTATTGAGGTTATTAATTGATCAGTAGCTGTATAGAAAATATTTAACCTGTATGTTATTCTCAAAGTGGAACCTATAAGCTCTACTAGCTTACCTACAATTATTTCAATAAGAAAAATACAAGTCTTTGGTATTCATATCAATTCAACTTGTAAACAAGCAAAACATTAATGCTATATGTGTCTTCTTAGGCATATTGAATGTATACAAGTATTTGAAGCTGCTTCTGTGTGGCTATTTTGCCCTCTGATTATATATTAATGGATAGAAACTTTAACTAGGTACATCTTTCTTAACTTTTATGATCATTTCAGACTTACAGAGAAAGTTGCAATAATAGCATAATGACTATATGCTTAAATTCCCCAAGATTATCCAAATTTAACATTTCACTACATTTCCTCTATCATTTCTATGCCTTCTGTACACACACACACACACACACACACACACACACTTTTTTCCTAAACCCATTGACAGTAAGTTTCAGACATGACATTTAACCCTAAATAATTTACTGTATATTTCCTAAAATCAAGGAAATTTTCTTACATAATCACAGTAAAACTATCATCTGAAAATAAACATGTATATAGTACTATTATGTAAACACCTTATTCGTATTTTTCCAGTTGTCCCAGTAATGTCCTTTAAAGCCAAAGCAAATCTGAGATAGTTCATAGATACTTGACATGTCTCTTTAATCTCATTTAATCTTGAACAGTTCCTCAAGCTTTATCTTTTATGTTCTTGACACTTTTCAATATTACAGGACAATTATTTTGTAAAATTTAGCTTTGTTTGATGTTTTCTCATAATTAGATATTTCTGTGAAATATTTTTTTCTCAGTGCAACCTATCAACAAGCTCATAATAATGATCTGTCCCATTACTGTGATGCTACCTTTGATCACCTGATTCAGTTGGTATCTGCCAGGTTTCTTTTCTTCATTGTAAAGTTCCTGTTCTTCCCTTTTTAGGCAATGGGGATACATTAATGAAGGAGACAGATAAGATTCATTTTCTCATGGAATATTCATTTTCTAAAGGGAGATAGACCATAGTAAAAGGAAACAAAAAGAAGAAAAAGGGAAAGAGGAATGAAGGAGGAACAGAAAGAACAAACAAATGATAAAGTACAGTAGTGGGAAGAGCTATTAGAAAAATAAAATAAGGCGATTAGCAGTAGAATAGAGATCATTTACGAAAGGGAGTTGAAGCAAGGCCTCTCTGAAGAGTTATACCTTTCTCTGAGAACAACATAATAAGAAGGCTCCAGCCATGTGAAGATATATCAAGGGGAAGGGTATTCTTGATGGAGTAAACAGGAGGCACAACATGCAAGAATGAGTGGCAAGAGTTAAAATTGGGTTGCGTAGGGTTGGTTTTTTTTTTTTTGGAAGTGGAGTCTTGCTCTGTCACACACGCTGGAGTTCAGTGGTGTGATCTCGGCTCACTGCAACTTCCCCCTCCCAAATTCAAGAGATTCTCCTGCCTCAGCCTCTCGAGTAGCTTGGATTACAGGTGCACACCACCACGCCTGGCTAATTTTTTTGTATTTTTAGTAGAGACAGCGTTTCACCATGTTGGTCAGGCTGGTCTTGAACTCCTGACCTTAGGTGATCCACCCACCTAGGCCTCCCAAAGTGCTGGGATTACAGGTGTGAGCCACTGCACCTGGTCTGGTTTGTTTTGTTTTGTTTTGTTTTGTTTGAGATGGAGTCTAGCTTTGTCACCCCTGCTGGAGTGCAGTGGTGAGATCTCAGTTCACTGCAACCTCTACCTCCCAGGTTCAAGCGATTCTCCTGCCTCAGCCGCCCAAGTAGCTGGGATTGCAGGTGCATGCCACCATCCTTGGGTTAATTTCTATATTTTTTAGTAGAGACAGGGTTTTGTCACGTTGGCCAGGTTGGTCTCAAACTCCTGACCTCCAGTAATCTGCCTGCCTCGACCTCCCAAATTGCTGGGATTACAGGTGTGAGCCTCCATGCCCAGCCATTGGTTAGGTATGTTTCTAAATAAGACTATGCAGGCCATAGCAAGGAGTGTGGATTTTATTCTGAGAGAAAGCAAAGGAATGAAATAAGTTAGTTTATCCTCGAGTAATGAATAGCAAGGTGTGGCCAGAGTAGAGGAAGAGAGGCCAGTGTGGGTTCCTCTATTTGCAACAGGGTATCCCAAATCTCAGCTTTTCATCCACTGAGAATGGCACTGCATTGATTCCAGAAGAAAACAATTCTGATATACTTACTTCTTAAGCATTTTTGTATCCAGAACATTTAGATCATGAGAGACAGATTAAATGTGTATTTAGCAGAGTACAGCAATAATAATTGAAAATGTTTTAGCAAACGTATCTACAGCTCATTAAAAATAGTTTGCATTAGCTCTTTCAGCATGTAACTCTCCACTTTAAGTACCTTCTGCAGACAAAACACAAAAAATTGTTTCCAAAACATAAATTGTTTAATTTCATATATTGTTAATCTAGCTCTGCTAAGCTAAATTTGCAATAAAAGCCTTCCACTTAAATTATAATGCCACACTTAAGTCATTGTGTGAAAACTAAAAACAATGGATCCAAAATATTATTTTACACATGCTTTTCCAAGAAGCTGACTGTACTCTTCTAGAACTTCACAGCTTGCATGGCACAGAGCAATTTTAAAATCAATTTGATTCACACTTTGTTCTTGGGAAGACCAGCTCTTTGTTTTCTGTCTTCTGATGATACACATAGTTCACGTATAATGGGTGGAACATAAGAAATAATGAAGAATAATGGAAGTGTATCCCTAAAAACCAGTATCTCAACTCTTGCAGGAAAGCAGCAAAATAAAACAAGAAAACCTGATTTGAAAATTGGATTTTTGGAAAAGAGCTTAGAAATGAAAATCAAAGTGAATTTCATCCAGCTATCTTTAGGTTTATGATCACTACATTACTTATAATTTTTATATTTTTCAAATGTCTCTATTATTAAATATTCTCCTACATATTAAGTAACCAAATAGTAAAATAAACAAATTTCTTGAACAATAAAAAATCCAGCTGCATAAATGAAGGAGGATGTCATTATTATATAACATCATTGTCAAAACAAAATACAAAATCATACTTCTTTTGATAAAAAATAAATTCACAGTAGTAGCAAATGTTGTGCACTTATTTTATTTTTTAAATGTTCTTCTTTTTACTCTTAATAAAGATTTGTCTTCAGAATAATAAAACTAACTCATCAGGTTAAATATTTAATAAGTGATTTGCCAACTCCTTCACAAAGAAAATACTTTTGTGAAGAACCCTTGCGTTACCAAAAGCATTTTTGAGAGATATACAGCAAAAATAGACTGTGTCACATGTAAGTAACCTTAGATATTTTTAAATATTTCATTCATTTAAATTATTGTATATTTATTATCAGCTGGGTTTTATAAATTTGAATAATTCCAGATGACACACAAAATGAATATTTATTTATTACTATAGTAGACTATAACTAATATTGGAAGTCACTTTACATCTTATGGTTAGCAAGTTCAAAACTCTAACTTATATTTCTTCCCTTTAGGTAGTTTTCCTGAAGTAAAGATGCAAAGTCAACAGACGGAAAGAAACAGAGGTTCACGGGTTTGCTACATAGATGATTTCTATAATCTCTAAATTGAATGCGCTTAGTTGCATCTACATCTTATCTAACATATCTTCAATAATTATTACTATGCTCAATTAAATTTTTGCATTTCTCAATTTGTCACTAACTACCCTGTTTACATGTTTTAGTTATAATTTGTCTCAAATAATTTTAAAATACTTATGTAATACTTAATAATTTGTTGAAATGTTTCCCTTTTGTTTCTAAAGAGGAAAATGCCCTTAGCCATCAGTTTTTAAATCTAAAAGCTACAAACAGAAATTGCTTTGCAATTTTCATGTATCTCCTTAGAAATTTTCTAGCTTAAAATATGTGAAATTTGCTTCTCTTACATAAATGTCTCCAAAAATTACTGCTAAAAATGAAAACATCTTTTCCAACAAATATTTTCAATGCAATGTAAACACATATTGCAAACAATGATTTAAACTAATTCCAAGAAACCCGGCTATTGGCATTCTAGGATTTTGCTAGTTAGGGGAACTGGCCCCAGATGGAGAAAGCATTCTTTGTTGTCTAAAGCGATTATAGTATAACAGGCCCAGAGAGAAAAACTATGGGTTGTACGTCTCAATACTGCAACTTTACCACCTGGCCACTCTGCTGTCACACAAAGGTCAAGCAGACAGCAATATAATTTTGAGGTGGGGAAGGAAAATAATCCAGTCAGAATTCAAGCAAATGTTTAGGTAAATAAGCACTCATTTTGCCCGTCTGGGAACCATGTGAGGCAATGAGATATGAAGATAAATAATATATAGGCCCTTACTTGAGGAATTCCTAATCTAACCAATGTCATAGATATATGAACAAATATACTGTGGCATGATAATTAATAAGTAGTGCGTGCAAGATACAGTAAGATGTAATTCCTATAAAATGAAGGTGGGGTGATAACCTCCCTTCTGAACATAAAGAGGAGGAGTCTCAGGAGCGATCGCTGAGTGAGAATGCATGTATTCATTCATTTATCAAATATGGATGGAACGTTGTTATGGGCTGAATTGTGTCGCTAAAAAGATGTGTTGAAGTCCTAACCCCTGGTATATGTGAATGTGACCTTATTTGGAAACAGGGTCTTTGCAAATGCAACCAAGTTCAGATGAGGTCACTAGGATGGGCCATATCCAATAAGACTTATGACCTTATGAGAAGAGAAAAAAATTTCAATACACACAGGCATATAGGAAATGCAGCATGTGAAGATGGAGGATGAGAGATGAGTTTGGAGTTATGCTCCCACAAGCTGCAGAACAACTGGGGCTATCAGAAGCTGAAAGATGTGACCCTCCCCTAGAGGTTACAGCCCTACCAACACCTGATTTTGGACTTCTGGCCTCTAGCAGTGTGAGAGAATAAACTTCTGTCATTTTAAGTCACCCTGTGTATGGCACTTTGCTGTGGCAGTCCTAAGAAACTAATATAAGCATCTACTATGAACAAGACACCAGGAATATTGCTCAGGTAATAGTGGTGAAAAGGACAAAGACTCTGCCTTAAGTATGCTAATAGGTTGTTCTGTGCAACAAGAGTAATGCAAGCAAAATTATAAACAGGTGTTGTTTGTTAGGAGAGTTTTAAGTGATTTGATATTACTGTAGAAATAAAAAGTGGGATGAGTAGAAACTTGAGTAGTGGACAGATTATTTTTAAAAAGAGTTCGGGATTAATCTTGTCGATAGGAGTTATGGATTATGGTTTAAACTAGAAATGATATGTTTATACTTTTAACAGGTCACTCTGATATCAGCAATGTAATTGATTTGTTCTGGGTAATATTAGAATAGAACAGTTAGGAAGGGAGAGTAAGAGGCGAAGCAAAAGGAGGATCTGAATGGAGGCAGTGAAACCAACAATGACTTTCAAGCCAAATGATTTTTGAATGTCAGCCACTGTAGAAGGGGCTATATGAAACCAATGTTTTAAAAAAGAATATTGCTTAAGGCAGTGCACTAATAAAAAAAAGAAAAACCTGCAAAAACGGGTTAAAACAAGATAGGTAAAAATTAGTCCTTCTATTTAGAAACCAAGGATATAATGTAGAGGTAACATGAACACACACAGACACACACACACACACACACACACACACACGCACACATTGAGTTGTTCCTGGTGTGGGAGCCAGAGACAAATTTACATGTGAGAGCTGCCTGAATAGCTAGGCTAAGAGCATGGCAGATGTGAGAGTCCTATTCAGGTGTCATAGAAGAAAAAGAGATTTCCACAAAGGGATTAATTTTAAGTCCTGATTTAGCTGGGCATTTGCAATTCACCATGACCTAAGATTTGTTTTTGACAAACTCATGATTTCCCAATCTACTGTGTTAGAAAACCATTAAAATAAGCATAATAAATATGTCTCTTCTTGGCATTATCTAACATTAACTCTAAGCAGTTTCCCTTGCTTTTCCCCCACAATTTAATCTAGCAAGTGGATTTATGTGCTGTGAGTAATTAGGCGACTTTGGAAGAGGTAAGACTAGAACTTTGGTGGAAGCATGCTACTGCTAGACTAAAGCAACTTAAGCCAGGATTCATAGCATTTGCCCTCCAGGTGCTCAGAAGTAGTGAACTTATGCAGATCTATCAGTACACCAGGGCCTATGTTTAGGCTTTTTCCTGTACAACATGATATTAATGATGCTAATAATAATGATAGTAATTAAAGCTTATTGAGTCCTTATGATGCACAAGGCTCTATGCTATAAGCTCAATTCAGTAGCTTACTTGATTCACCCAACAACCCTATAAAGTAGGCTGTAATCTTATTCTCCTAGTAGAAAAGCCAACTTCAGAGAATATAATTTTTTCAAGTGGTGAATTAGAGATGTCAATACATTTTTAATTATTAAGTTATTACAGTCAGTCATAGGTATCAAATGGTTGTGATATATACATACACAGAAAGTCTCCAACTTGATGGTTTGACTTATAATTTTGTGGCTTTACAATGGGTTTATTAGAACATAAGTCAAGGAATATCTGTGTATAGAATCTATATATACATGGACAGCTAGGGAGAGGAGAGGGAAAGAGGGAAAAGAGAGGGAAAGAAAGGGAGAGGAGGGGAAGACAGAAGGAGAGACAACAGAAGGAGAGGGAGGGAAAGGAAGGGAGGGATAGGGAGAGGAAAGGAGGCAAAGGGAAATGGGGGGAGAGGGAGTGTGGGAGAGGGAGAAGGGGAGAAGGAGGAGGAGGAAAGGGAGAGGGAGGAGACAGAGAGAAAATAGTGCTGTCATTAAATTTGTAGATTCTTGACAAGATTCTCTAGGACCCAGACCTACTGGTGCTGTGTTACCTGGGACAATTTACCTAATCCCTCCAGGCCTCAATTTTCTCAACTGTGAAATGGAAAAAATAAATAGTACAGGTTGTGGGAAGATTAAGGCAGTTAAAACTGTGCACAGAAAGCATAAAGGAAGAAAACACTACTTAGCCATTATCATTCTCATTTTCATCATCATCACTGCAAATGGTTACTCATTACTGCAGATATTTAAACAGAGGTTGGATAAATATAAGGCAAGGGTATTATAAAAAGGATTCACATGCTGGATAGGTAATTGGATAAGATTATCATTATTCTGTAAGTTAGGTTCTATGCTCATATAAGTCTGGGAAATACTCCATAATGTATTATCTCCTTGGGCTTTTAAAATTAATGTCAGGCATGTTAAGGTCCTCAACTGTCAATGAAGCTATTTATCTTACTTTTTGTTTTTTTGAGACGGACTTTCGATCTTGTCACCCAGGCTGGAGTGCAGCGGCGCAATCTTGGCTCATTGCAACCTCCGCCTCCCGAGTTCAAGCGATTCTCCTGCCTCAGCCTCCCTAGTAGCTGGAATTACAGGCACCTGCCACCATGCCTGACTAATTTTTTGTGTTTTTAGTAGAGATGGGGTTTCACCATGTTGGTCAGCCTGGTCTCGAACTCCGGACCTCAGGAGATCCACCCACCTCAGCTTCCCAAAGTGCTGGGATTACAGGTATAAGCCACCACGCCCAGCCTTTATCTTACTTTTTAATCCATCATTTTCCAGTTCTGTCAGACAATGCTACCCTTCTGGCACTTTATACTGCAGTTTAACTCACAGCACTGGTGTACCTAACACGGTATAGGATGTGTCTAATCTGGAAGCAAAGGGAAGCATTCCTTATTTTCGTTCCTAACCTACTAGTAATTCAAATTCAAATAGCCATTCACTTAAATGAGCAGAATAAAGGTAGAAGTTAAGCCTTTTAGGAATTAGGAGAATTTCTTAGAAAATGTTACTGTTTAACTGATTACAGATTTAGGCTAAAAAATGCCTTCTAGTGTGAGTAATCTAAACTCAGAGCAACAAATCACAATAGGAAAAAAATGTAAGAAAAGAATGTTTAGGCACTGTCAGTAAGGTGTATACCATGTTTTTTATACGAAGCTGTATAGAGTGGTCCAGTTTAAACATATCTCTACCAGACATCACAGAGCCATATATCTTACGTCCCTAAGCAAATCAAAATTATTTTTTGTGTGTGAATGAAACAGGGTTTGCGTCTCTGTCACAAGATTTCGGAAGAACACCACATTTTCTTGCCAGTTTGAAATTTTATTTTTTTAATTTTGCACAGCTCCACAGAGACCATTTGGTCTTAGAACCTTGCACCTTCAGAGAAAAATTTCAAATTCTTGGCAAAGATATTAAAATATATGTTTTCTGAATATTTTCAATGAGCTAAAACCATTTTAAAAAAATGCAATATTTTATAAGAAATACATAATTTCTTAATTTATATAATTAAAACAGTACTAGAGCCTTTAATAGCCTTTGCTAAAGAAAGGAGAATTTTTATACATCATTTACAAATATTTAATTGGAAGAAAATCAGTTTGAAAGTCTTCAAATATTCATCTTAACCTACACACTTAGAAGGGAAAAACTACCATGCATTATGTGCCAGATATTCTCCTAAGCACTTTTACATATTTTATGTCTTTTGATTCTCACATCAACCATGTGACTTCAGATTTATTAATGCCACATTACAGAAAAGTATAGTTCCAACAGTTTCAATTATATTCCCAAGACCTCCAGACTAGTGATAGCTAAGTAAGAGACCTAAGTGCAGAAGGTGAAACTTGATCTGATTCTCATGTTGAGTGTTCTGTACATTATTCTAAGGGGGAAATGTAGGACAAGGCACAAAGTATTATAAGGCAAATATCAAAGCCCATTTGTCTCTAGAAAAAAAAACAAAACAAAGGAAGGGAAAGGTTTAAAAATTTGGAAACATCAATACTCAAGACAACAGAAAATAACAGTGTTGAAATCAGAAAAAAGAAAAACACATATGATTCAAATTGATCTGGTCAATTATAAACCAACTAATTCAGAAATTACAAAATAACAATCTTTGAAGCTAGAAAGACACACCTAGTTTGCTCTTTCCTCTCTTAGGCATCCCCTTTTGCAAATGAAGCTACAAACTCTAGAGAGAATAAGTTATTCGTTCTTATGTAAAATAGGGTAAGAATGGGGAAAAAAACAAAACAAAACACCCACTAAGCATGCATGATCAGCAATTCCAATCTGGATATACTGAATTTGGCAATAGTCAATATAGTAAATGACCTGGGTAAATTGGTCATTTTGTTAGATTTACTCAGTTGTAAACTAAGAATAATTACTTAGTGCCTAAAAGTGGTGTTAAGATAAACCAATTAAAATTTGCAAAATATCCTTCAAGAGTGGTAAGCATCGTTACTATTCAAATTCATACCAAATCTCACGTGTTCTGCATAGCTATATAAATGTAAAATAGACACATTTCATTTTCTTCAACGATTTCCTCTTTCCAGTCTACAACATCAGATCTTAGGGCTCTTTAATATTTTATCCAAATGACTTAAAGAATCAAAAGAGAAAAACAGATTCCTGGACTAACAACACAGAAGCAAACCCTAATGTTACCATCGAGGCTGACATATGCTGGCAATATCTAAATTTTACATAAAAAAGAAGGGCTGCTTTGGAAAATTCTCATCCCATTTTCCTAATTTCTGCGAAAACACAATGGATAGAGGAAAGAGAATGATATTTTTATTTCAAATGATCAAAGTTATTGAGAGCTTATACCAAGAGACACAGTATCTAATTAAATTAAATTATCACCAAAACCCTATGATTTTTATATATATATATATATATATATGGCTCACTGCAACCTCCAGCTCCTGGGTTCAAGCGATTCTCCTGCCTTGGCCTCCCAAGTAGCTGGGATTACAGGCATGTGCCACCATGTCTGGCTAATTTTTTTGAATTTTTCTTAGAGACGGGGTTTCTCCATGTTGGTCAGGCTGGTCTCGAACTCCCGACCTCAGATAATCCGTCCACCTCGGCCTCCCAAAGTGCTGGGATTACAGGCGTGAGCCACTACACCTGGCCATGATGATATTCTTATAACCCACAATAGTTTAAGCAAATGAGGAAACTGTAGCTTTGAGAGGTTATATAATGTTCCCAAGATCACATAGCCTGAAAAAGTCATGATAACAGATTCGAATTCTTGCAGTCTAATTTCAAAAATAAGATTTTAACAACAAATGATATCTCCTATCCCTGACATGTTTTATAAATACTCACCTAATGCCTATAAATAACAATTTATACTAATAGCAGTTACATAAAAAAGATAAAAGAGGCCTGTGGTACTCTGGATGCAATATCTTTATCTTTTAGATTAGGATATTGAGGTCAACCACATTAATAAAGTTATCTATCCAAGGTAGTATCAGAAGTTAGTAGCCAGAGTGGGATCAGTACCCAGAATTTGTAACCTTATGGTTTTCCCTTCTATAATAGGCAGATCTGCATGCTGCTTGAAGAATTTTAATCATACTGATAGCCATCTGCAGGGTAAAGCTTAAAAACAGAAGAAAAAAAGGAAAGAAGGGAAAAAGGCAGGAAAAAAGTAATTCAAAAGAAAGTAGAGGAAAATAAAAAAAGAAAAGTGAGGTAAAAGAAAAATGGGATATATGTTGTGATTATCAGAAAACTGTCTCGATCTTTTACGCTGCTTGTGTTGTTATTCCATATTTAAAAGACTATCATATGCCTATTATATAAGAAAACATGCTAGGCAATGAATGTGGAATATAAGAAACACAAGCATTGTATTTGACTTCATTTAACCTACATGGCAATGAAAAGGAAAATTGTTGAAGTGTGAATGGTGACTGAATAAACTGCCTTACATTGAAAAGCTTATGAAACTATGGTATAATCCTCTAATTGATAGTGGTATTGGTATTAGTATTACATTCCTCTAATACCAGTAGTAAAGGGAAGCATTCTTACAAAATACAAATAACAAGGACAACACAAATTCTCCTCTTACTATGGTTGATTCACAAGGGAGAAAAAAAAGAATACCACCACATTATTTGTAATCCTTCTTCAAAAAAAAAGTAGCTAAGTTTGAAGTGTCAAGTTCCCTATGTGTTTTAGTTAGATCTGGAGTCTCATTTATCTCATGAAAGGCATAACTTAATTAGCTGTTTCCCTGAAGTACTATGGGGAGGTCAGTGGGCCAATGAAACGATAAACCAAGCACCTAGCACAATGTCTAACAAATAGGTTGCTCCCAAAATATGTTGAATAAAAAATAAATGCATGAGAGTAGCAGAGATTGCTACCTGTCCATTAAGGTCCACGTTCTCCCGTTTTCCAGGGCACTAAGCTGGACTATATTCCCCAGTCCCCTGTGCATGGCCAAAAAACACCATGGGACTGACTTCTAACCAATGTGAGTGGACGTAAGGTTGGCATAGCTAGGACTGTCCTATAAAACCTCTCACAAGCTGCTATGGGTTCTTTCCCCCATCCTGAGGAATGGAATGGTGATGTCCAGAATCTGTGAAGGCCCATGTTGAAACAGCAGTGCCTGCATCCCCGAATAACTGCGGATCAGAGGACTCCCTCATTCCCCTGCACGTGAAACCGCCTAGGGTCTTTACGAACTTGAGAAATAAATTATATTTTGTTGATCCAATGTATGTTGGGCCCATTTGTTGCATCTATTTCTCCTACCCAAATTAATGAATTGGATACTCATAGAACTCAAGCCTCAAACCACAATGTGGCACTTAGTTTGTATTATTCCAAATATTTCAAGAGTAAGTAACTATTACATTTCATACAGACAACTGAAAAAACCATGAGGTGACAACAACTGTTGGTAGTGCTTGCCTTTCTTTTTATCCATTCTTTTGGAAAAATAAATTTTTACATTGGTATTTTATCGGCTTTTTAAAAATGCCTCATCCAGGAGTATCCAATCTTTTGGCTTCCCTGAGTCACACTGGACAAAGAGGAATTGTCTTGGGCCACACATAAAATACACTAACACTAACAATAACTGATGAGCTAAAAAAATAACAATCACAAAAAAAATCATGTTTTAAGAAAGTTTACAAATTTATACTGGGCTGCATTCAAAGCTATCCTTGGCCAAATGCGGTCCACAGGCCACAGACTGGACAAGCTTGCTTTATGCAAACATATGTTATAAATATTCTGGGTATCTTCAGTTTTACCTTCTCGGCTTGAGAGGAGCTCTCTCTCTCACACAGTTGTGTGTGTGGTTTTTTTTAAAGAAACTCAAATCTTAAATTAGTGTGATAGTGTGCAAAGACAATGAAACCTATTTGACCTTTCCTGTGAAGATATCCCATCTCTAGAAAGGAAAGCTTTCACAGGGCATGGCACAGAGGTAACACATCTCTTGGTGACTTAACAACCTGTGTGTGGGTGAGGAAGCTAGAGAAAATGACTGAGGCTTGCAGGTATGGCCAATCATTCTATTAATACTTTGTATAATGAAGCACTGCTGAAGACAGCACTCATATTAAAGAGAGTTCTATGCAACCCATTTTCTTCCTTCCTATTAGGGAGAGGAGCTACTGAAAACACTAATAATGCCATCATGCTCAACAACACAGTGAGACTCCATCTCCAAAAAAAAAAAAAAAAAAATCTTGGAACGAAAAAGCTCTCTTTTTCTTTCTTTCTTTTTTTTTTTTTCTTGAGCCACACACCACCACACCCAGCTACTTTTTGTATTTTTAGTAGAGACGGGGTTTCACCATGTTGGCCAGGATGGTCTCCATCTTTTGACTTCGTGATCCACCCGCCTCGGCCTCCCAAAGTGCTAGGATTACAGGCGTGAGTCACCGTGCCCGGCCGAGCTCTGCCATTTTCTTTTTGTGTTAATTCAGCTGGTGCCTTAACACTGTATGAGAAGTACGCATCAATAAATAATGAGTCAATGCACGGTCAGAACACAACCAACATGAAAGAAGAAAGCAAATGAAAGCAAATATCAAAAGTGGAAATAGTAGAGCATATTATGTGTTAACCCGACCTTTTTTTTTTTTTACGTACAAGAGCCCCACTCCACAAAATTATACAGAAACAAACAGAATGTGAAAATTGAGAACTGGGAAATACTCAAGGTAGAAAAACCTACAAACAGTGACAACTGTGTACTGCGCTTAACGCATCAGAAACATTTACCTTTATCTCAAGAATCACCTAGTGATATAGAAATACTGATACTTCAAAGACCACTTCAAATATTACCACCTCTGTGAATTCTTTCCTGACTGCTCCTGCCCAAAAGGGGAAAGTAATCCACCTAGTGTGTTCCCATAATTCTTGGTTCTTACCATAAAATACATCAACACCATCATCATCACCGTTAACACTAATATTTATTGTGCACTTACTAGGAACGTTAAACAAGAAAAGTGTTCTAATTTGGATCAGGGAATAATCATTATTATTCCATTTAATTAAACAGTTCAATAGAAACTGTTAAAGGGGAAGTGCAGCACAGAAAATCATTTTCTGCTTGATACATGGGTTACGGGTGTCTTCAAATTCATAGTGGAATCCCTCAACATACTTCTGGGACTACAAGACTTTACTCAGCAATTAGCACTCTATTGTTACCTTGTAACAGAATAGTAAGTGTTTATCTCATATTTTTTTCTTTCACAAGCAGTAGGAAATAGCTTTTGTGTAAGATAGGGCACCCGTCTATGCTTCAATAAATGGCCAAGTCAGAGAAGAAAGAAAAATATACCAACTATTAAGCTGAAAGAGAATAGCAGAGGGTTTGCAGAACCAGCTGCTCTCTCTCTTTTTTTTTCTTCTTTCAACTGATGTATGTCAGGCTGGTATAAAAGGGGTGAGTTGAACATCTGGACCAAAACCAAGGCATTTAACATTTTCAAGCAATTCAGAGGCATGGATGATTTATGACACTATTCTTAGATTTTTATCATGTGTCCTCTAACTTTATGAAATGTGGACAGGCACATAAACCTGGTGACACTTTATGATATAAAAATAGTGATTGAAGACTGATAAAGAAAAAAGAAAAGAAGAATCATTTCAGTTTGGAGATGTTCAGAACAGGGCAGGCCCCTAGGAAGATGAGTTGCATTTTGCTCCAGCCACTGTGCCTTTCAGAAATTGGCAGGAGCTTTGTGTTTAGGCAATCACCTGCCTCCTCTATTGCCAGAGAAAGCAGAGTAGGATCTGTAACTTAACTGATGTACCCAGGTGGCCTTTTCTGCTAGAGAAGCTTAGGCTGTCATATTATGGAGTATTGAAAGGCCCTTAGAAAACAGGGCCACTGTAATATCTTTTCTATCTTCAAAATGATCCATCTCCATCAGTTTTAGGGAGAAAAAGAAGAAAAAGAAAGAAATGAGAGGGGAATGTTGGGATGACTTGTGACATACCAAAGAAAATAGAAACGGCATGACACTTTGGCAAAGCCAAAGTTTGTTTAGAAATAACTTCTCTAACAGATACCCTCCACAAGATAAAATAATGCCTCAAATAATATCTGAAGGTAGCAATTGCTATTTTATGGCAAAGACATACCATATATTTAGAGATACTAGAGACTGTCCACTGTCAACTTGTTGATTAATTTCAAAGTTAATATGCAAGCATAAAACTTTTTTTGACTGAAGCAGATTTTTACAATGACTTTCTAAGATATTATATTATATGTATATTGTCAGATGGACTTTCCATTTTTTTGAAGTGTATGACACAATGCAACATAATCAATGGATTGGAACTTTGCTAAAATAAGTAATAGATTATGGTACAAAATGGTAAATTATATCTAAATATAGGTCTAACATTTTGGGAAAATCATTAAGCTTTTTCTCATTTATTTGATCACTATTTCAACCACTGACACTTGATTAGTATTGCTGAGGGTAAAGAATATGATCTTCCTTTCATTTCATCATTAAATGAAAATTTAAACATTCATTTATATTTTCTGTATTTATGATAGTTTTGGAATTCAAGACTTTTTAATTTCCTCGTGGTCAATGTGTTTAATGACTGGAATATAAATATTTTATTGCTTCCAATAATTATTTCTCATTAGAAACATAGCCTTTCTTTTTCTTTTTTTCAAATAAGTCTTGCCATATTAGTGAGGTCCATCAGGAATGTATGATGTCCCTACTTCACACATAGATGAAAGACAAGTGAACGACACCACTGGAGATTTTTAGTTTATGTGAAAATGAAATGGACTTCTGAGGACCTACTCTGTGAAGTATACTGGGTAGTTACAGATCACTCTCAAGCAATCTAATGAAATGGGTAACATTTTTAAGTTAAACTCTTAATATAGACAGACGATGTGACATCAAGGGAAAAGAACAACTCTTCTTTTTAGGTATTAAAGTTAAACTGCATGAAGAAGCATGGAGGTGAACTTCCCTATAGAATGATTTTAAGGGAGCTAGGTGACCTTCCTTGCAGAGACAACCTGTACTATCCAAAACTCTGTCTGGGATCCAGGGATAGGTAATTCTGTATTTTCCACACAAGCCAATTCATTTCACAATCTATGGATAGACAGTGGTAAATAAATGTCCGCGAATATCACCTTCTACATGAGAAGCCCATTTCCTTTACTGAGTTAGAACAGCACTTGCATTACAAAAAAACCCTTTTCTTTAGGGGTTCTAAAATAGAGCTGCTAAATATTCCTACCATGTATCCCAGAGAACAAAAGTTCTCCTAATCGTAACAAAGAAATCATTATTATTGATTAAAATGTCATTTCAGTCAGAGATCAGGAACCCCAAAAAAGATCATTTTTGCTTTCCAAATTAACCATAAAAAGTTTAAACTGTAAGTGAAATGCCACTCTGTGCTGTTGAAATAAATTTCCAATAATTGTATCTACTTTATACTGGCTCAAAAACGTTGCCTTAATTAGGTTGACCTTTAAAGAGCTTTTCTAGAACTGAAATTCCTTAAAATGCTTCCACATACCATATCTGCATGTAATGTATCTGTCCAAATATGGCTATAAAAGCTTTAAAATCACAATTTAATATTTGTTTTAGGCACCAATATTATTGATACTTCTGCCAAACATCAAGATCCTATTTAAAACCCATTAAGAGGTTTTAAATTTTAATACATGCTTGTACTAGAAGCATTTGCCTAATGATAAAAACTAGATTCTTAGGTGGGGAGAAGAGTAGACCAGAACTACAGCTTGCTTCACAATATCAAGCAAACACTAACTCACGTATCCATTTAAAGAGTGTTTATAAAATAAGTGTGACATCCATACTTTCTAATTATTACCTTGGCTCTCAGTGTTCAAAAAAAACAGTTGTACATACTTGATTCACAGCATTCCTGGGAAGTACAGAAGAGCAGTGCTCCCTTCTAGGGATGAGAAAAGAGGTGCAGGCAGAGTAATTATTTCATTAATCTCTAGGTCTTCAAACAGCCACTACCTCCTCCTACCCAAGGAGTGCAACTGTGCTTAACCCATGTGGGGCATACCTCACAGATTTTCTGAGGTTAACTAAAGAACAACAGCCATCACTGAATCTCTAATTACTGGATGAATCTTTGAGATTAATTGGTCTAACCCCAGTCTTCTTCCCTACCTTAAAAAGTTTTGGGAACCCCGTGGGGATTAGAAACAAAGCCCTTTTCAGGTCAATCTATTTATTTTATTTTATTATGATTTTTGAGACAGAGTCTTACTCTGTCACCTAGGCTGGGGTGCAGTGGTGAGATCTTGGGTCACTGCAACTTCAGCCTCCCAGGTTCAAGTGATTCTTGTGCCTCAGCCTCCCAAGTAACTGAGACTACAGGTGCACGCCACCATGCCTGGCTAGTTTTTGTAATTTTAGTAGAGATGGGATTTCACCATGTTGGCCGAGCTGGTCTCAAACTGGCCTCCAGTGATCTGCCCGCCTCAGCCTCCCAAAGTGCTGAAATTATAGGTGTTAGCCACCACAGCTGGCCTAAGTCAAACAATTTATTACAGCCTACCTGACACTAGATCCCACATCTTCTGACTCTCACTCAATTGGTTTTTCAACAACCTCCTTCCTCTTTTCCTTTTCTAGAGCCGAAGAAATAAAAACATTCCTGTCAGGCTCTAAAAGCCAGCTAGCCAGCCCCAAAAGACAATGAATTTACTTGGAAACATTGCTTTCCTTTATAAATTCACACTTTTCAGATGACATTAGGGATTGGAACCTGGTGCAAATTTCAACTATGTCCCTGATTTATAGTTTTGGAAGAATGTGTATACTTCCTATATAGGCATAGACAATCATCTTGTGGCACTGAATGTGTCACATCCTATATTAAACAAGGAAGAATATACAAATTAGAAATATTTATATTTTATTGCCCTTGGATTTTACATTTTATCACATATTTCTAGCCATAATGCTCATAAGTCTTTAAGGTTATCTGCTTTCAGCAAGCATTAAAAGCCATTTATGTCTCCTTTATAATACTGCTTCAATCTTTTAAGTTTTAAACCTCTGAAGCATATGTCCTCAATAAAAATGAATAAATAAATAAACAAAACTACTGCAAGTGCTTGTCATTACCCCCTCCCCAGGATGTAACAAAAGATTATTGTGAGAATGATCATATTTATGCAACTTTCCTATTCTAAGCAATAACATAAGCCCTTATTACCAGAGCTTATAACATCATTTATATGAAAAATATGATGATTGTTTATTTAAATGAGATGAAATTGTTTCTAAGCCAAACAGCACAAAGTAATCAGATGCTGGTTTTGAATCATCTACTGAAAATATGTTTGTATACTCACAGAACTTGGACAACTGCTGTATTGTAAATAGTACAACTACATGCACTGATTATTTAGCATGTTTCCCAATTATTGCCTGCCGGAGGAAATTATTGAATAGAAATCACATCAGCATCAGTTTAGCTTTGAGTTTCTAACAGCTCTAGTGAGAAAATTTTAACAGACAGGTAAATATTAAAATTATTCCAGAACTTTTTTCTTGATTCATTCATTCATTCAAAAGTATATATTATATGAAAAATAAGTGAAAGGCACTGGGGACATAATCCTGAACACGAATCTAGTGGAGGAACAAAAAATAAATCCAACTCATCCAACAAATGTTATACTGAGAGCCTACTATGTACAAAACACTATTATAAACATTTGAGTTACATCTTTGAACAATATGGACAAAATCAGGTGCTCTTCGAGATCATATTCTAAGATGCTGAGAGAGATGCACGGATAAATGCTGGAGGAAAAAAGGAAAAAGCGAAGGGCAAAAGTGAGCCAGAGCACTGCAGTTGAGGCTTGTAATTTTAAATAGGGTGTTAAGGGTAAATTGTGTTGAAAGGTGACATATGAGGAAACTTTAAAAAGGCAGTAAGTACCTTGAATAAGTGCTACAAAAGAAAGAATTGAATGGCACACTGGCATGTGTGAGCGACAAAAAGAATGCTAGTCTTTACTCCAAGTGCAGTGGGAACCTAACCTCAGGGGATATCGAGGTTAACTTAAATTTCTGGCTGGCTTGATGAACTATGTTAGAAGGAACCTCTGGGTATCAATCCATTCTCCCACAAATGCAGCATCTGGGATATACGATCAGCAACCATTCTCCACATTCTCCCACTTCCATATCAAATTACACCCCAAAACAAGTAAAGACCTTTGCATTTTAATTCTCACTCGATATAAACCTGAAATTATGAAATTGCCAAGCAATGCAACAACTTTCCTATACTTAGTTTGGTGTTTTTAAATCACGCTTTTCAGGTAGAGGGTAGTGAAACTTAACACTATCAATAGATTGATTGGGTCTTGAAAACTGCATGCCTAATCTTCCACCAAAAGAGGGAGTTGGGGGGGTGCACCATGTAATCTGAAAAATTTGTGTATATTCACCTCCTGCTTGAGAAAAATTGGGATAAATCTCTAAAATTTTATCATTTTTTGGATCTATAATAAAAATTCATCAATACTGGTTAACAATAAGTAACACATTCACTTACACAAAATATCAGAGGATGCCTTCACTTGAAATTAGCACCATATTTAAAATAAGAGACTCATTCCATAAACTACAAGTCACTTTCTCTGATGAAAAATATGCAAATCGTTTGAATCAAATTGTCTCATTAAGCAGCTATCATTCCAATGTTGTCAGATCAAACAGGAACAAAATCAGTAGGGGGCAATTCATTACTCTGTCACCTCTCCCTCCTCTACCCATGCTCATTTCATTCTTCTGGATGTCATTATACTTGACTATGGTACTCCAGTACACTCTAACCCAGTTTTTTTGTAAGTCGTTTTCATGACCATTTTATGATTTCAGGAAAACCAAAGTATGACAGTTACAAAACATTTCTCTTCAACATAATATCATTACTGAGCTTTTTTCATTTTGATTCAATCATACTACAGAATGGCTAACACTGGTCTTAAGTGCTTTTAAAGATATTAAATATCAGAAATAAATTTTGTGACATGGGGTCTTTAGATGTGGATAACTAAGCTCTCTGCTGGCCTCGGGCTGTGAATTCAGTTGTGTGTATTAAAGAGAGCAGAGAGAATGTGAAAGCAAAATCATATTTTTCCCCAAATTTTGAAACCAAAAGTGGTGTAAGGACTCAATTAACCAGGGCTGGGCACTTTGTTGGCAAGGCTGTGTTGCTGCACTATCAATCAGTTCAGAGGTTCTGTGGAAAATGAATGGTAAAAACAGACTATCAATATGGACAACTGTGTATCAAAAGGATAGTAACTAATAGGGAAGCATCATTTTACTTAGGAGAAATAATTAAAACACTACTCCATCAGTGTGGATAAAAGAAAGGAAGCTGGTTCTAAATCAATGTAATTGTTACTATTTCTTTTCTTTTTTTAACTTTCTGACAAGTTTTGTAATTTCTACAATTAGATGCAAGGTAGGGCTCTACTTCATAAAAGAACCTTACCCTTTCTTGACAATATAAATATATTTCTAATTTCCAAGCAGGAGGAAGGAAGCATCTGGTTTCTAAGAGAACCTGGACATTCTGCTGCATGGGCTCAAATTCTGAGGATAAAGTCATTATGTGTAATGGGGGGCATCCTATTCTCCCTAAAATTAGGAAAATTTTGATTTCTGGCAACTTTCCTAATTGCTGCAACCTCTTGCTCACCTTTGTACAGATGAGGCTTCCTTGGAGAGCTTCTTGCTCTTCATATCAGTATCTGTCATTTAATACTTAGAAGAAATAATATAGGCTGCAAAATAATAATGGCTATGATTTTTTAAAAACTGATACAAGACCAAGGATAGTAATATGATTAGCACAATGAGAGGGCAAAGTCCCATTTTCACCTGTTTTGTGAACAGGAGTTTAAAATGTTAGCTTTCCAAAACTCAAAAACAGGGACAATGCCTAGGTTTTATAATCAATAAAAATCACAATTTTGGGGCTGAGCGTGATGGCTCATGCCTGTAATCCCAGCACTTTGGGAGGTTGAGGTGAGTGGATCATGAGGTCAGGAGTTCAAGACCAGCCTGGCCAACATGGTTAAACTCTGTCTCTACTAAAAATAAAAAATTAACCAGGCATAGTGGCAGGTGCCTGTAATCTCAGCTGAGACAAGAGAATCGCTTGAACCCAGGAGGTGGAGGTTGCAGTGAGCTGAGACCTTGCCACTGCACTCCAGCCTGGGCAACAGAGTGAGATTCCATCTCAAAAAAAAAAAAAAAATCACATTTCTTATTGACATGTTTCTGTACTTTAGCCTTAGGATTAGCTCAACACACAACAAAATTTTAATTCACCATTCAATTTTACATTATTATTTTCCTCTTCACTTCTTTATAATGCTTGAGGCATGGCTGTAAGTTAACCAGAGAAGAAAACTTATTTTCTTGCTTTATAGTCACAACTATATACTTGAACACTACAATAGTGATCTCCTAATGCAGTCAGAGATTTTATAGTCTTGCACTTCTGTTCAGTTACTTTTTATTATTTAAGAAAACGTGAAGGGTCCAGTTTATTCATATTTTTATCTCAAATACCATCCCTAATAGGTATTCATAGATCTGAGAGAACAGACTCAATAATCTGCTGATTTAGAACTGCTTTGGAATTAGTAGTCTATTAACCCTATAAATTTGTAGGGTGTCAAAATAAATAGCAGGAGAACTTGCAGATAGGATAGGTAGAGAATGGCAGGTTCAAGTAAAAGACGGGTTTTGAGTCCAATTGACCTACGTAAATGGCTAGACACATCCACATACAAACTCAGACTAATGAAAGCACAGATGAAAGAGAAGCCTCAAAATGGGAGGTTAAAAAAAAGAAGCATTCTAACTGTATTTGGATAAAGTGCTGAATTGTAAAGCTACAGTGAACCATTGAGAAGGTTCACGCTTAAATAAATCTAGAGGTAAGCTCAACAGAAAATTAATAGTACTTATGGATCCTGAGGCCAATCTAATGACACTCAGTAGGGCCAAATGGTTAAAGACTGAAATAGTCTGAATGTTTTTAGGAGTTACAGAGAAAAATCGTTTCAATGGATTATCTCCCTGTGTTAAAAAGATGCCGGGTGCAATGGCTCATGCCTGTAATCCCAGCACTTTGGGAGGCTGAGGCAGGTGGATCGCCTGAGGTCAGGAGTTCGAGACCAACCTGGCCAACATGGGGAAACCCCTGTCTCTACCAAAATTACAAAAATTAGCTGGGTGTGGTGGTATGTGTCTGCAGTCCCAGCTATTCGGGAGCCTGAGGGAGGAGAATCACTTGAATCTGGGAGGCAGAGGTTGCAGTGAGCTGAGATTGTGCCACTGCACTCCAGCTTGGGCAACAAGACCAAAACTTTGTCTAAAAAAAAAAAAAAAAAAGGAAAGGAAAAGACTCAGTTCAAAGTCAAGTGACATTTTTCCATCGGTAGAAAGATATTCTAACTTCACTTATCCACTGTACACCGTAACTATAATTAAGATTTTTGTATTTTCAAGGGGGGGTTGTGTTTTTCATTTCATGTAAATAACCCAAAAATCTGATGGGGAGTAGGCAGTTTAATCTTACAAATATATCGCTAGTAATTTGCCTTTGTATTTTAAAAATAAAATCTGGAAAAGCAACTTATATATATTGCAAGTCTCATTTGATAAGCTTTTCCCAAGAATAATAGTTTGCTTTTACAGGTCTAGCATTTTTTTCTTCTGTAGATCAGTGTGTTTTCTGTAAATTTGTGTACTTTTTTCATTTTGTTTTTATGCTAGAAACTGCTCTTTATTATATACCATTTCTGTACTCATACACATACATACACACACACCACAGAGACAGAACTGCACAATAAATATTAGAAAATGAAGGTTCAGTATAGGGAGATTCAAGAGACCACATATATTAAATCAGAGGATCATCCCACAAAGTACATATATCCTTAATATTTTGGGTTTCTACAAACTGTAACCAAGCATGAATATTTTTAGTTAAAATTGTTTTGAGTGCAACATACTAAACATGGTATTCTTTAGCTCTTAAAGTTATGCGAACACAGTCAATAAGATAATGCTTACAATAAAATCTCTGAAAGAAATGGACTTTGAATCCCAGGTTTGAGAAATATGAACAGTGTCAAGGTAGATTTTGTTCCACTTACTTTTATTTTTTAACAAAGAGGAAAATTGTAATTAGACAAGAATTATCATGAATGAAAATGGGCATAAGTTTTAAGTCAGAATCCCAGAATTTAGGTCCTGCTGTTTAATATTTTGTGGATCACTTATAAAAATACTTTACTTGTATGAAACTGACAACATTATTTGATGAATTTAGCTTCCTGGATTCTGAGTTAATTAAAACATGTGAAAATGTACCTTTTTCTACCTGTATAAATTCACTTTTTGGAAATTGAAATAACCAAGAAATGAAGAGGCTTTCTGAACATTGGTAGGCTGGCAGTAGAGAAAGCAGTATAGTTGAGAGCTAAAGTTCAATGAACAAGTTGAAAATATCATGTAATAAAAATTACCCAAATTCATTATGGAGTTGCCATGTTGGGTATGGATAAAATATTATAATGTAACTTCCTTACCCCCAAAGGATAAATAAATGCTTTCAAAAATGTCTCCAATGCAAAGTTAAATTGCACCATTATTAATATAATTTTGTAGACTAGGAAAACTGTATTTGAGGAAGAACCAAAAACAAAAATAAAACATTTTACCCTCTTTTCATCAAGTTCAACATAGACATATTTCTGTGTTTTGCGTTTATGTTTTGTTTTATTTTTTTCTTGGCACTGAACTAGGTCACTGTTTTTAAATTCAGCAGTATATGTGGATGACTTTTGACCTGTGTTTAGGGACTACATGGTGTATATATATATATATATAAATATATATATATATATATATATATATTTTACTCTAGAATCACACTGAGAATTATAAGATATTCACACAAAAGAGGCAGATGGGAACTTGGAGAAGGGAATCTCACATCTCATCTCAGCCTCACCCTGGCAAAAAGGATCACCAGTGGAACGTGAGAAAGAAATACATGTACATTCTATTGTCTCTTTCTCCCACTTTTTCTCTCTTTGCATTTCCCCAATTCTTTATTCCTTTATTATTGACTGGGTAGAATAGACTTTGAAAAGATAAATTTGTGTTCAGTGTAATTCAACATCATTAAGATTAATTTGACTGGGCCTGGAAAGTAATGGGAAACATGTTCATTCAGAAATTAGAAAGTCAAGTTGAGGACAAATCATGAAGCATGCTGAATGTCAAGATCAAACTCATTACTCCAGAGAATGGGGCTGACTTTTGCCCACATGAGGGACCGAGAGACACTGTGTTTCAGGCAGATTAAACCTAGGAACTACTCGGAGAGTGCAGATCAAAGAAAATGCCAGGCTGAACCAAGTAAGGTAACTTGGCATTGAGGAGAAGAAAAGAGATCACGGATACATTATTACCTGTACTTATTACAAGGGCTTCAAATCCCATTGCAGTCTTTTCTGTCATCATAAAAAAAAATATTAAACCAAAGAACAACTGTAGGAGTTTTCAAAATTGAAAATTTAGAAACATGCTTAAGTTACCAGGTGAAATACACACGAAATATAAAATATTGTATTGTAACTTCCTTATCCCCAATGGATAAATAAATGCTTTGAAAAATGTCTCCAATACAAAGTCAAATTGCACTTTTATTAATATTATCTCGTGGACTATGAAAACAGTATATTTCAGTGAGAACAAAAAGTAAAATAAAGAAATGACAAGACTTCATATTGTCATGGCAATGGCCTAGATTCACCATAGAGAGGTGTCTCTTTTTAAAAAAGTAACAATAGAATTTTTTCCCTTAACTTTGTTGGAATCACTAATAGGTGCTTTCAATTACCAGGAAACCAAGATTCATTGGGCCACATTTGGCATATTTTTTTTTTCCTTTTACTTGTAATTTATCAAACACAGTGCAATAGAGTATGCATTGACTTTGTTTCATATGCAAGGCCTGCATTATAACTATTTAACTGTCTTCCAGGGACTCAACTAGATTAAAAGAGATCTAGTATGGCTCTATTGTCAACAAATGCCAGAAGGTTCTTTTGAAATGATCCTACCTCAGCTAACATTTGAGAGGTTTGTTAAAGGAAATTCTATTGTAAACACTTTCAAAGATTCCAGTAGGACCCCTTTCTCCCTGCTGTGCCAACCCTTAGTGGTCCTTGGAAATAGAAAACACAACATAGAATAAAAACAGCAAGTGCAGTAACTGATTATGACTATGTTGGAACTTTCCAATTTAATGAATTTCTATCTAACACTGTGCTAGGCACCTTATAAATATCCGGACAATAACTCTGAGATAAATATTATTTCCATTTAATAAAAAATGTCTCCACGCTAATCAGAGGGTTAAAGTTGTACTGCCAGCTGGTTTTAGCACCAGAGTTCAAATCCAGCACTGTACGATTCCCAAAGTTAATTTAATTGAAATATACCATGTTGCCCACCCCAAACCAAGCCCCCAACTAGACAAGGTTAAGGAGTCATATTGAAATATTATAGCACTACATCCAGGCAAAGCTCTAGCTCTTAGATGGCTGAAACATAAAGTTGCCTAGTCTGTTATAAATATTCTATTCTTCAATGATTGTTAAGAAGAGATCACATAACTGGAAATATGCAATAGGCATTCTTTATTTTCTATTTGTAGGAAATCACCTACATTAAGGCTATAGATTATGTGTTACCTTACTATTTATTGTTTCAGTCTTTGGCAGAATTACTACAGTCCATGCTTTATGAAGCTTGCTATCAATACCACCTTGAAGATGACTTTAAATTATACAGAAAGCCACTTTGAAGAGGATGCTGACCAGTTATTCTCTATCTTTGTGAAAGTCTATAAAAGGAGGAAAGATGTTAGACTTTGGTAATTTTTGGAGACAGTATCAGAGTGCAGTCAAAAGAAGACAGTTTTCAGAGTCAGGTAGGTCTCCATCTAAATTGCAGCTCCCAGGAATTACTAACTAACGCCCTAGATAGAGATTCTACACATATAAAATAGGTGAATAATAATGTCTGCCTCACATGGTTGTTATAGAGCTTTAAAATGAGACATATGAATGACCTATCTCCTCTATGTTGCAGAGAGAAAAGTTGCAGCCTTGGGAGTCAGAAAGATTAATTCTAACAGCATGTTTACCAATTACTAATTGTAGTCTTAACCTAGTAGGGCATTTTAGAATTTCTGAGACCTGGTTTTCTAATCTTTATGAAAAATAACACCTGCTTTAGAGGAAGAATAGAGATGACAGCCTTAGCTTAGTCCTGGCACTTGGTAAACAACCAATGAATGTTACTTCCGTCCCATTACATAGGAGACGTTTGAAAAATACTAGTTTATTTTCTTTAGTAACAAAGAAAAATATTTTGCCACAAGGTGACTAAAAACTTGGCTTACTAATGGAGAGGTGCAGAATGAAGACACTTTGACATTTTACCACATAAAAGATTCAGCCAGGTTTTGATTGGTTCAGATATAGACACCTATAGTAATTCCATCCAGTTGGTGGATCATAACATCCTCCTGTAGAAACCTGGACTACTGTCTCAGCAGATACATGAAAAATAAGAAAATATGAAGAAAAAAGAAACAGTATATAATGTTCTTCAACTGCTTTATTTAGGCTTTATGTAGGAATCTTATAGTTATTCTCCTTCTTAAAAGTCTTCTCCTGTTTTCATTATTTCTGCATGTATTGACTGATTGATTGTTTTTTGGGAGACAGCAGTTTTGTTAACATCACAGCTTCTGTTTTTCTCTTCCCCATCCAAGCACCCAGGTCTAGGGTCCTTGGTCAGTTCAAAGGTTAAAGCTGGAAGCCACTGAAGCTGTCAGATCCCAAGTCAGTGAATGTGCGGGTAATTTACAGATTGTTCACCCAGCTTCTCATCATTAATCACAAGTCGGTATCCATGTCCTAGGCCCTCAGCCTTTGCTATCTTCTTAGACACAAGGAGTAGGTGTCCAAGAAGCTGCTGTCTTCTTCTTCAGCCTGGTTAATCTGAAGAATGGGCTTCTTAGGAATGACCAGAAAGTGCACAGGAGCCTAACGAGCCACATCAGGGAACACAAGATACTGCTAGTCCCTATATAGAAGAATGTAGGCTGGGAGGCGATGGTCCAGGATCCCACAGAAGATGGTTGGGGCTACACCCCCAGGAATTGCCCGCTGGGCCTTGGTCATTTCATTCCCACCAGTCACACATACAGCTCCTCAGATGTGTGTGCACTGTGCAGCCCCATGGCCGCCATGGCTCTGCACAGGGCACAACCCGGCTGCCAGCACCATGGCCACCATCTTCCCAGAGCTGTGATAACCTCCTTCTCTTGTTTTTAGAATAAAGTTAGAAATCCTTTACATGGAATATAGGGACCCCTGATAGACCTGGGCCCTGCCTGATTCTCAAGCCACTCTCCTTAACTGCTGCACTTAGTCATACATGGTTCTTTACAGTTTTTTGAATGCACTAAGCTCATGCCTATGGTGGTCCCGCTCCCTGGAATGCTTACTCAATCTGCACAACTCTTAACGCCTCCTTTTTTTCTACTTTAATGGAACTTTTACTAGACCCCTCCAACTCAGGTCTTTCTATAGTTCCTGTGTTTCTGCTGACCATAAATCACTTATCTATATTAAAATTTTAATATGCATTTATGTAATTATTTGTTTCACGTCTGTCTCAGATCGTGTGGAATTACAGAGCTAATGAGAACAATGTGTCTATCCTGCTCCCTCACAGATTTGCAGGGCCTATCAATAAGCTCACTGCTCAATGTCTACATACAGTGAATGAAGTCACTAACGCTACAGCCACACAATAGTACAAGAGAAGTTATTTCTTCAGCTTTTTTATGTAGAAAATATTTTTATTTTATAAAAGGAAAATTTTTTTATAGCAGCAGGGCATGTAATTTCCAGCCTAATTACTCAGCTGTTATTCCAATACAGTTGGATAAGCATATTAGGTAATCAATTTCTCCTTTTTAATGGGGGCTGAATGTATGAGCTAACAATGCCCAAGTCACAGAATGACCCCAGGATATAGTACAGAGCTGGGTTTCTTAACCTTGACACTTGACATCTTTGGCCAGATGATTCTTTCTTGTACAGGCTATCTTCTGCGTTGTAGGATGCTTAGCAGCATACCTGGCAGCTACTCACTGGTTACAAATAGCACCTATCCTCCCATCTTGACAACTAAAATGTCTCCAGACACTACCAAATATCTCCTGAGGGACAAAATTGCCCCTGGTTGAAAACCACTGAGTTAGAACAACTGTATTAATACAAAAGTCCTTGTTCTCAGTGAGTTGCCAACCAAGGTGGGTGACATTAATACAGGTACACACATAAAGTTAGGTTCTAGGAAGGAGATACAAAGAAAATGCTATTAAGATTAAAAAAGAATCTCTCCTTCTTCAAGGATTTAGCATTTCATCATGTATTGTCTAATACAATTTGTATCATAACCATGATACAAGTCACTTCCTTACTGTATGAACTGCTTAAGAAAAGCAACAACACATTGTGTAATACCCACAACAGAGCCACAGTAAACATTTATAACAATCAGTATTCTGACTCATTACACTAGAGGAAATCCTGAACCCCACACCAGTCTTTCAGACAGGTAAACATGGAGCATTTAGAAATTTTTTAAATCCCAGTGATATGGTAAGGATTTGTGTCCCCACCTAAATCTCATCGTGAATTGTAATCCCCATTATCCACATGTGTCAAGGGAGAAACCAGGTGAAGGTAGCTGAATCACGAAGGTGGTTTTCCCACACTGTTCTCCGGATACTGAGAGAGTTTTCACGAGATCTAATGGTTTTATAAGGGGCTCTTCCCCCTCTTCTTGGGACTTCTCCTTCCTGCTGCCTTGTGAAGAAAATTCCTTGCTTCCCCTTAGCCTTCCTGCATGATTTTAAGTTTCCTGAGGCCTCCCCAGCCATGAACTGTGAGTTAATTACACTTCTTTCCTTTATAAATTACCCAGTCTCAGAAAGTTCTTTATAGCAGCATGAAAATTGACTAATACAGCCAGTTTTTAGTATTAAGCAATATTGTGTTCATATTTCATTGGGCAAACATATTATAGAAGATGGAAATATGGACAAAATTGTATTTTTTTTCAGTATTTACAGTTCACTGAAAGATGAAATAGAATTGTTTAAGGGGTGGGGGGAGCAAAAGGAAAACCCTAAGGATTCCAGAAACATTTTTAAACTGAACAGTAAAATATTGTTTTACTGCTAAAACTAAGGGAATAAAAATTAATCATTAATTTATGCTTAAACTGACCTTCTGTTTAGAAGTTCTCAAATAGAATAGATTTCTCTTGCAATCTCCTACTTACTCTTTACCATCCTGTTCCAATGTCACCTTTCCTGTGACGTTTTCCATTTACTTCATGCTTCAAATAACACAGGTCTTATCACAATAAATAGTCATAATCTGTTCATATGATATAAAATATGTAAAAGTGCTTATAAGAAGATCTGGCATATAATGCGTGGTAGTTTTTCCTTCTAAATCTGTAGATTAAGATGAATAATCTGTTCATCTGGTTTTCACTCTGCTTTGACTATTACTTCCTTTGAAACAAGGCTGTGCTTAACAGTATACTGCACAATACTTAGAATTTGGTAGAAACTCCAAAATATCTGTTTAGCAAGTGAAGGAACTGGTGAATAAACAATCATATATACGGCCGGGCACGGTGGCTCACGACCATAATCCCAGCACTTTGGGAGGCCAAGGCGGTCGGATCACGAGGTCAGGAGATAAAGACCATCCTGGCTAACATGATGAAACCCTGTCTCTACTAAAAATACAAAAAATTAGCCGGGCGTGGTGGTGGGCGCCTATAGTCCCAGCTACTCGGGAGGCTGAGGCAGAAGAATGGCGTGAACCCGGGAGGCGGAGCTCACAGTGAGCCGAAGATCGCGCCACTGCACTCCAGCCTGGGTGACAGAGGGAGACTCCATCTCAAAAACAAAACAAAACAAAATCATATATACATGATTTCGGTTAAGCACATGCGAGTTTGGATTTGACTCAGTCTTAAGGTAGAAAATGATGTGTCTTAAATCATACCAATAAAAATCTCTCCATGTTTATATAACTTCTATCAGAAACTACAATTGTTTATAACAGATACAACACCAATTCCAGAGAAGAACTCCTAAATGAACATTGGAGTATTATACACTACATATATAATGTTGTGCATTAAACGTTGTAATAATTACATAGCTGTGTGCAGTTCTCTCCAATCAGATAATAAGCCCATCTGTAAAAACTCAATTGACTCTACCTGTAAACTCAGATCCAGCTAATTAAATGGTGCAGGTGTATCAAATCTTACAAAGTTACCATTTTATTTCATGAGAGGGCTGTCATAGGTTGATTAAAATCTGCAAATAAATATTTACAATACTTCATTTGGAGAAGATAATTGTTTTACTTGGATGAGGTGAAAAGGCTCAGAATGATTAAAATATTTGATATAACTATGACATACTCATAAATCCACCAGTAGCACCTAACCGCAACTGGAGGCCAGGAAAAAGTACACTGTAGAGGCTCACGTAATTGTGAGAGAGAAAACCTCCTGCTCCTGAATACACACCCTGCATCGGACTAGCCATATTTCTTCATTTATGACATCCTCTGGTAAAATATAAAAGGAACTTAGTCTCCTTGATCAAGTACTATATTGGGAATAAAAAATAATTTCTACAAAACTCCAGTATTGTAGTTCATTATATATAACCGATAAATTGACACTAATAATACCATTTTAGCTGCTTGATGAAAAATGACTATGCACTTTAGTGCTGATTTGTGTTGCCATTATTTACCATTAATTTTCACTTATACATGGTAATAGGAAAAGCAATGGTGTGGGGAATATGAAATAGGAGATCATCTAAAATCATTTTTAATTGGTTCTGGAGAGGATGTCCTCCTTATTTTTCCCTCAGCAAGTTTACACTATTAATTGTTCAGTTTTCATTACAATTAAAACTTATTCCAGTCACCCAAGAGCATTCTAGGTGCCAGAGGTAAGTAAAGAGAATTCTCATTTTGCTATAGCTTAATCCTAAAGATATTAAATGCTTCAGGAAATAAGAAGAAAATAGTATTTGCTGAGTGCTTCATATGCCAAACACTGGTTAAGTGCTTTTAAATATGCTGTCATTTCATCCCTGTTATCCTGCAAGGTAGGTGTTACTGTCTGCATGTTGTAGTTGCAAAAATTGAGGCTCAAAATGGAAAGCTTACTCAAGGTCACAGAAACTACCAAGACAGTCCTCAAACTGTTAAGTGGACTGTGATATACATCTTAAATAGATAGAAATATTGTATCCTTTTTTTTTTTTTTTTTTTTTTTTTTTTTTTTTTTTTTTTTTGTCAAGTATCCTATAGATAAGGCTAGAAGAAATTGTTAGAAATCAAAAGAAATGATTTTGGTGCAGTTGACTTTCCCTCACTAAACTAAGTAAAATGTCACATAGGGGGACACGGATGTTCCCAATCCACTGATGCTGCTGCATAGGTTTATAAAACCAAACAATACGTGTAGAATTCATATATTTTATTACATAAAAGACAGTAACTGCAGTTATTTTAAAAACTTCTAAATGAAATATGATGTATTCTGCAGAGTATTATTTTGGAAATTCATTCAGTACCCCAGTATTTAAATTTATAGGTATTAAAGCATGATACCAAATACAGGATCAAGAAGATGATAGCAGTTTATAGCATTTAATCGAAGCTAAATTACGTGTTGCAGGATCATATAATTGGAATTGGACACTATTTATTTTTGCATTGAGAAAGGACACAGACTGCTCACTGGAAAGGTCCTTAATAAATCTAAGTTTTATTCTCATCAGTCCCCTTTAGCCCAAGTTACTCATCTTGTTGCTGAAAATATACTCTCAGCTGTCAAAATTTTAGTATCAATCAACAATCTCTCTGCAGCCTGGATTTTGCTTTGCAAAAGCTTGGCTGGAAAATAGATAAATCTGTGTTTCTGTGTATGTTTATGTTTACAATACCTACTAGAGCGGAAAACTAGACAGCGATAGTGAATTAAGGCTATGTATGCAGTAATTTTCAGTTAAGTGAACAAAACAGCATGGAATCAACATAACAAATATTAGTCCCTTAGGTTGGTATAATACAATCAACAGAATTTAGCTTTTAATTCCAACACTGTTACAAACTATATTGTCCTTAAGCAAGTAACCCACCTAAACTGAAGTTCATTTTGTTCAGGTCTGAAATAAGAAGGTAGACTATTAATTTCTATTCTGAAAAGTACAGTGATTCTGGATATGAAAACAGTATCTTAACATCATTGCTACTTAAGTATGGTCTGTGGGTCACCAGCATCAGGATCACCTAGGTCTTGGTTAGAAATGCAAAATCTCAGGTACTATACAGGCTTCCTAGGGCAGAATCTGCATTTGTAACAAGATTCCTAAGTGATCTGTAACCACTTTAACTTTGAGAAGTACTGGTCTAGTTATCAAGTTGTAGTAATAAGCACCATACCATCTAATCTGCATAAATCTTATTGTGTTGACAGTCCTGGAATTTCTAGTAAAAATGTGCTAGTCTTTAACAGTATCTAAATGTCTCTTATAAAAATTTATTCTGCTTAGTTAAGAAGCTAGATATTGCGAAAAAGTTCAAAGCCAAAGACAGCATCTATTCCCTTATCCCTGACTTTTTAAGCTGTAAAGCACTTTGCCTGCAATAAATTCCTGACCAGAGCTGAAAAAACAAAGCAACTGTGTCACAGGTGTTTGAACAAGAGAAACTCCATCTTGAAAAGGGGCTGGGTAAAATAAGGCTGAGATCTACTCGGCTGCATTCCCAGGAGGTTAGGCTTTCTTAGTCACAGGATGAGATAGGAGGTTGGCACAAGATACAGGTCATAAATACTTTGCTGATAAAACAGATTGCAGTGAAGAAGCTGGCTGAAATCCACCAAAACCAAGATAGTGAAGACAGTGACCTTTGGTTGTCCTCACTGCTCATCATATGCTAATTATAATGCATTAACACGCTAAAAGACACTCCCACCAGCACCATGACAGTTTACAGATGCCATGGCAACATCAGGAAGTTACCCTATATAGTCTAAAAAGGGGAGGGACCCTCAGTTCCAGGAATTGACCATCCCTTTACTGGAAAACTCATGAATAATCCACCCCTTGTTTAAAATATAATCAAGAAATAACCATAAAAATGGGCAACCAGCTACCTATGCCACTGCTCTGCCTAAGTAGTAGCCATTCTTTTATTCCTTTACTTTCTTAATAAAATTGCTTTCACTTTATGGACTCTTCTTGAACTCTTTCTTACGTGAGATCCAAGAACTCTCTCTCACAGTCTGGATTGGGACCCCTTTCCAGTAACAACTGTTCTCCCCACCAATAGCTAGAAATGACATGAGCAACAAGAAATGGAAACACTGATACCTGTATTGAATTTTCTTTGGTACAGGATTAGCAGTTGGGAAACACCGAGCCAATCAAGGTAAAAAGCACCCAGGCAACAACTGAGGGGAGGTCTAGAATGCAGGAAGGAAGTGGCTTCCAGATGTTAATTGTTATATACTAAACAAGGATAAACCCTGCCCCTGCTGCAATTTGAATTAGAACACAATTGAGCATTGGTGGCAATTTCCTGAATGTATTTTAAAAACCTTTGGGTTGTCTGACAAGAATGCAACTCTTTCTCTTAGGAGGTCCCGGTTTTTCTTTGTACTAAAAACTGGAGCAGGAGATTTTTCTCATTGTGGAATTTCTGGTTAGGATACAGAGACCCAATCCAGTGGGTCATGTTAGTCCAGAGCTGGGATGGCCAGTATCAACTGAATATATACTAATGTAGAAAGAAGAAACTGCAAAGATAAAAGAAAATACCTTCAGGGGTTGGAGGAGGGTGCAGGAGGGGGTTGGGGAAGAAGAGAGAGTGCTAATTGCCCACAGGGTCCCTGAAATAGGTCCCAGAAATACAGAAAGGTAACCTTTGCTTCTGACCTGAACAAAGCTGTAATTCATAGCTGTAAGTTATATGAGATTCCTTGTATCCTTCCAATAAACTAAATTCTTGTTTGGACTAAATTAAGAGAGTTTCTGTTTCTGACAACTGAGATTTCTTGGCCAAGACATTGACCAAATGTGTGCAATGACAGCATATTTATGTTCCATATTTTTATACAGACCAAAAGTTCCTTGAGATCAACACTGTAATTTTAGCTCATTGATTACTCGCTAGGTGATCTTGAACAAAACCTAATTCTTTACATTTCTGTATTCCTGTCCTTAAACACGAACAAAATTCTATCACAATGCTTTGACATAGGTCAGAAGTTAGGAGAAATGCTGAAGCTACTTGAGAAATAGGCATACTGCGCATAATTCAAGGATGTTACTAAGCAGATGCTAGCTTTGGGGCATTCACAGCAGTTCTGGCAACTTTAAATAGCTAATACAGCTTCTGAGGCTGCCCGGCTACTGACACAGCAGGGCTTATCCACTGGGAGGCTATGACTCACTTATTCTCCCAACTCCTGGATGTAATCTGACACAATGTATCCCCAAGACACTTCCTGCTGCTAATGCTTCTATTTCTGTCTTGGAGCCTTTTAATTTGTATTTTCCTCAAATGGTTTATGCCTGCTTGTCAAGTGGGATTCTCACCTCACTTGGAACTCCTGGCTCTTTGATAAGGAAGAGAGTAGGTGGCAGGGAGAGCTGACATGCCACAGAAACCCGTGTAAGCAATCAACAGCTTCCTTACAGCCAAGTGTGATTTTTTTTTTTTCTGCAATACCAGCTGAAAGCACTACAGCACAACTGTCTCCTGCTAATATCAGATTCTCATACACAAAGTCCCTATTAGTACTTCACTACAACTAGTTGCTCTGACATCACTCTGGTGGCTGCATTTCTTGAAGCCTATTTATGTAACTCCTTGCACTTAAGTAAGGTTCAAAATATTCAGGTTTTTGGGTTTTTTTGTTTTTGTGTTCTTTTTTTTTTTTTGAGATGGAGTCTCGCTCTTGCCACCCAGGCTGGAGTGCAGTGGCGCCATCTCGGCTCACTGCAACCTCTGCCTCCCGGGTTCAAGCGATTCTCCTGCCTCAGTCTCCTGAATAGCTGGGATTACAGGTGCCTGCCACCACGCTCAGCTAATTTTTCTACTTTTAGTAGAGACGGGGTTTCACCATGTTGGCCAGGCTGGTATCAAACTCCTGACCTCAGGTGATCCACCTGTCTCAACCTCCCAAAGTTCTGGGATTATAGGCATGAGCCATCGTGCCCAGCCCAAAATATTCAGGTTTTAGTCAACTGTAGCAATATGAGAAGTGATTATGAATTCTGACCCTGGAGTCAAGATAGAATTGAAGGGGAATCCCAACTCTGCCACAGATTTACACTGAGATATTGGGAAGCTTATGTAACCACTCTGAAATTCAGGTTTTTTAATCAACAAGATGAAGAGATGTTATGAGATGTTGGAACCCACCTTAGGTTACATTGTGAGAAAATGTGTTTATAACGATTAGGATTAATCCTTATATGCCTAGTATATCATATTGAAAGGTGACAACATGCTAGCAGCCCTCACTCTTGGTGCCTCCTCGGCCTCAGCATCCACTCTGGCCGCACTTGAGGAGACCTTCGGCCCGCCATTGCACTGTAGGAGCCCCTCTCTGGGCTGGCCAAGGCCACAGCTGGCTCCCTCTGCTTACAGGGAGGTGTGGAGGGAGAGGCGTGGGTGGGAACCAGGTCTGCACTCTGCCCTCACAGGCCCAGTGAGCGGCTTAGCACCCGGGCCAGCAGCTGCAGAGGTTGCGTTGGGTCCCCCAGCATTGCTGGCCAGCATGCACCGAGCTTGAATTCTCGCAGGGCCTCAGCCACCTTCCCGCAGGGCAGGGCTCAGGACCTGCAGCCTGCCATGTCCCAGCCCCCGCCTCGGCCATGGGCTCCTGCACAGCTTGAGCCTCCCCAAGGAGTGCTGCACCACCTGGTTCCATCAACTGCCCAGGGGCTGAGGAGTACAGGTGCACAGCACAGGAATAGCAGGCAACTCTGCCAGCGGCCCTGCTGCAGGATCCACTAGGTGAAACCAGCTGGGCTCCTGGGTCTAGTGGGGACTTGGAGAACCTTTATGTCTAGCTAAGGGATTGTAAATACACCAATCAGCACCCTGTGTCTAGCTCAAGGTTTGTAAATAGACCAATTGGTACTCTATATCCAGCTAACCTAGTGGGGACTTGGAGAACTTTACTGTCTAGCACTCTGTCTAGCTACAGGATTGTAAACGCACCAATCAGCACTCTGTATATAGCTCAAGGTTTGTAAATGCACCAATCGGTGCTCAGTGTCTAGCTAATCTAGTGGGGACTTGGAGAACTTTTATGTCTAGCTAGAGGATTGTAAATGCACCAATCAGCACCCTGTCAAAACGGTCCAATCAGCTCTCTGCAAAATGGACCTATCAGCCCTCTGTAAAATACACCAATCAGCAGGATGTGGGTGGGGCCAGATAAGGGAATAAAAGCAGGCTGCGCAAGCCAGTCAGTGGCAACCGCAGTACCCTTCCACACTGTGCAAGCTTTGTTCTTTCACTCTTTACAATAAGTGTTGCTGCTGCTCACTCTTTGGGTGCACACCACTTTTAAGAGCTGTAACACTCACCAAGGAGGTCAAGAGTCTCACTCCTGAAGTCACTGAGACCACAAACCCACCAGAAGGAAGAAACTGCAGACACATTTGACCATCTGAAGGAACAAACTCCGGGCTACCATCTTTATGAACTGTAACACTCACCGCGAGGGTCTGCAGCTTCATTCTTGTAGTCAGCAAGACCAAGAACCCACTAATTCCAGACACAATACATGCTCTGAATATATAAGCTGTCATTATCATCATGAAGTGAGGACTCCTTTATGTTTTGTTTTGTTTTTGTTTTTTTGAGACGGAGTCTTGCTCTGTCGCCCAGGCTGGAGTGCAGTGGCACGATCTCAGCTCACTTCAAGCTCTGACGCCCGGATTCACACCATTCTACTGCCTCAGCGTCGCAAGTAGCTGGGACTACAGGCACCTACCACCACACGTGGCTAATTTTGTTTTTGTATTTTTAGTAGAGAGGGGGTTTCACCGTGTTAACCAGGATCGTCTGGATCTCTTGACCTCATGATCTGTCCACCTCAGCCTCCCAAAGTGCTGGAATTACAGGCGTGAGCCACCGCACCCAGCTTGTTTGTTTTTATTATTTTAATTGATAAATCATAATTGTATACACTTATAAGTAAAATGTGATATTTTGATATATGTAAAAATCGGAAATGATTAAACTGAGCTAATTAACATATCACGTCACCTCTATTTTGTGGTTAGACATTGGAAATTGACTCTTACGTTGAAATATACATTAACATTGATTATAATCGCCTCGCTACGCAATAGATCTCAAAACCTATTCCTCTTGTGTATACGTGAAACTTTGTACCTTTTGATGAACAACTCCGCATTCCCTCCCCCTTTCAACCCTCAACCTCAGTAACCATCATTTTACTACTTCTATGAGTTCAGTTTTTTTAGAGTTCATAAACAGTAGTCCCCTCTTATCTATGGTTTGCTTTCTGGAGTTTGTTACTGCAGTCAGCCACATTCCAAAAAATATTAAGTGGAAAATTCCAGAAATAAAGAATTCATAATTTTTAAATTCTACACCATTCCGTGTAGCATGAAGAAATCACACTCTTTCCTACTCCAGGGGGAATGTATCTACCTCAGATAAAGGGGAATAAGTGAGATAATACATATTTGCTTTCTGTTTTCAAAGCATGAGAACTCCGTTTTCTGTTTCTTTCGAATACAACTAAATATCCACTTCTTTAGTGCGATTAAGGTCACCCTTGTCCCATCTTTGAGGGAGAAAAAAAACTGTGGAAAAGTATGTTCTCTCCTGCATGCTGAACATCAAGACTTTGGTTTTGTGTGAATCTGTACCACTTTTAACCAAACATTTCTGCACCTAAGTTTCCTGCACTACAAAATGAGATTTGGTCTGGATGTTATCTGGGGTACATTTTACTTATGGTGTTCTATGAGTTTACTCTTTCTAGTTTGACTATTAGATGATCTCACATTGATGGCAGAAGTTGTATGATATAGTTCTCCAATTATACAATAAACAGAACTTGAGCTTCAACAGTCAATATGGTTGAAGCAAACTCAATCTAGGAACGTTTACAAACACAGAATCACTAAAACAAGGGACATTGTACAGAACAAGTACATTGTACAGAAATTAAAGTATATATGTTGGGCCATTTTCATTGCAGATTATATCGTGTGTTGGGAGGCTGCATTAATCAGAATTATTTAGGCTTTGCTAGAGTAATCCAGGAATATAGTAAATGGCTTCAAACATTAAAGTTTTCTCTCTCGTACTCATGCATAATCTGGTACCGTTTGCCTGCTTTGCTCCCCATTTTCCTTTGTTACATTTGCCTTGCTTAAATTTTCGTTGGTTAGTGAGACATTTAGATAGTTCCTAATTAAATTCAATTTATAAGCATCAATTAAATATTGATTGAGAGCTATTCATTTCTCGCTATTTCATGAACAAAAACTTAATGAAGAGACATTACAAGGTATTTAGGCCCTCAGTGAATAACAGCTTTAGAAGTGCCTGGAAAAAAGAAAAAAAGAACCACTCCTAGAATTCTATTCTATTCTTTTCTTTATTTAAGTATACTTATTATGTGTTTATCTTACACTAGTACAGAGCACTTTACAGCAATTGCTTGGCCCTTTTGTTCAGAATTATTAGCGTCAAGACAAATCTGTCCTTGTGTACCTTTTGATGCTCCTTTTATTTCACTGCCATCAACCACTTGGTGGAAATTTTTATTTTCCTGTTATTTTTCTCCCTGCGGAGTAAAGATGAGGTTAAGAAGATTATTCAGCAGCTGTGTCCAATCACCTGCTCTCCTAATCCTTGGTTTTTACACTCTTAAAGAACACTGCTGGGGATACCTTAGGTTCTGTCATTACCAACATGGTTAATCCTGTACTTCCCTAAGACTTGGCATCTACCTACTTTGAAGACAGCTGTGACTATGGCTCTCCTTTTAAAACTTCATTCTCCTAGCAAGGATCTAGTTAGATTACATCTTATCTCTAATCTTTTATTTCAAAGGTGGATGAAAAGGTAAAACAACCACAATGACTTCTCTAAGACACATTCAGTCCTTGACCTTTGAGACAAGTGCCTGTCTCACTTCAAAATACATTTTAATGGGAAGGGTGGATTGCTCTAAGTCTATGCCTTGTCCCTCACAGGCTCAGAGACATGTTAACATCATCCTGTTGTATGATATTTCATCCTGTTCATGTAAAGTTGACTGTTGTTTCTCTTCAATTTCAGGGCACCAATCCTCAGGTTTAAGCTTCTCCAATTTCTCTAGCTTGTTTCAGGTTGTTTCAGCATTCTCAATGTGATATATAGGTCCATCAGTACTCCAAGATCTTAGTCCACTTTGCATTGGTATGTCTCCACTGGGTAAGATTATCCGAGTCCATGTGTTTGCAAAATCATAGCTATGCTACTATTCTGCAGATAGTCCATCATTCCCTACAAGCTTGGATTTTTAATAAATTTTCTCTACAAGTTCAAACAAACGTATCATTTTTACATTTTCCTTAAAATTGTGATGGATAAAACATGAACTGACAGCAATTCATTGGCAACCTGGGTAATATCTGTTAGTATATCTTTGACTGTGATGCTCAAATCATGCAGTCTGATTCTGTGACCACTTTTAAAGAGGATACTCCAAAGGGAATTACACTGTGTTCTTCTGGGTGATTTATGAAGTTTACAGTCCTTCATATCATGTGCAATTAGAAGAGTTATTTTGTACTAAATGTTCCAAAGACTGTTTTGCAATTTTGACAAGCTACTATGTGTCTTAGTTTAAACATGAAAAGGTTAAAAATGCACCCTAATTTATTTTTCTATATGTAAAAGGCAGTAGTGCAGGTTGACTTCAGAAGGCCATTTGAAAAAAAAAATATGTCAACAAGCAGTTTGTTAATACTAACTCTTGAGACTCTTAAAATGACAAACATAATTGCATTCATTTCTAGGTATAGTAAGATATGATGGTTCTTTACATACAGGTACATATAAAATATTGCAAACCAAACCAGTTGGGGTAAAACATTTACTGCAATAATGTAAATTTTAAAAGATTTCAGCTGGAAATAATTAAAGAATCAAATATTACAGTACTGGATACAAAGTTGTATCTTTCCTGAAAGCTTGTCATATTTAAACTCGCTTAGCTTGGAGAAGAGAATGTATTTATCTAAGGCATATAGTTTCAACTTCTTATTTTATAGATGGGGACACTTGAGCCCCAGAAAGTTTAATGATTTGTCTAACAAGACACAACTGATTAATATCAAAACGGAAAGACGACAAGAGACCTGGTATTCTTGTTTTTCTTCCTATTCGTTCATATTGAGATATGAGTCATAGGGTTAGAAGAGCATTGTGGATAATGTAATTTGAATTTTTTTTATAGGCTAGGAAGCTGATGTTAGAAACTTCCAGTTTTGAAAACATAATGAACCCAGCTAATATAGACCAATGACCACCTAAAGGCACAGAAAAAATAATGAACATAATATAAGTAAAACAATTTTTAAAAATCTATCAAATTTAAGGAAAGGAAATGGAATGCTGAAGGTCTTATTAAGAAACAGAGGAACTGAAGACTCTGCAATAAGTTTTAGTGAATGTGGTGGTGGTTCAGGGACAGGGTGGTTCTCACTACAGGACTGAGGGCTGGTGAGCCAGGGTATTGATGTCTAAGAAGGGACAGGAGACATAATCTTCCAAGCACAGGGAGATTAATCTAAAGTCCCTATATAAAACACAGATTCCCTAAATCCATGGAAAGAAGCTAGAAAAATGATGCAAATGGCCTCAACAAGAAATAAGGAATTCTGTTGTCTTTGGACTCGATGTGACCCCTGTAAGAAATAAAAACCTCATGCCTGGGCCAAGTGTAAGTATATGATCTAATTTACTGTACTTATAAAATGCACAAAGTTAACAAAAACTGATATGTTACCTTTTATATCCTAAAGACTCAAAAAAAGCACAAGCAGAACCACTCTTGGGGAATGCTGTCACAACAGAGTTCACAGCATTCCCAAAGGAAGGAAATATTTAAATAAGGTGGACTCAAAATACAAAATTACAAACTATATGTGGAAGAAAAAAAACCTAACATGAAAAACTTCAGTTGGCACAGTAAAAAGAAACATACAGTATAAGTACTAAAAATAATAAAAGATTAATGAACATGAGGAGAAACTAAGAGTATGTAAAATAATTACAAATAAAAAGGAACTGAATTCATGATAAAGCAAGAAATCATGACTTAAAAAAAAAGATAAACCAAAAACAGCTTCTAATAATTAAAACCAGAAATTGAAATTAAAAAAAAAAATGAACATTTATAATAGCCATGCAGTGCTTTTCATAAATATTACAGTTCTCCTTTGTTTCCAGGTGCATATTAAGATTGTATTTCCTGGCCGGGCATGGTGGTTCACGCTTGTAATCCCAGCACTTTGAGAAGAAATTACGAGTATGTAAAATAATTACAAATAAAAAGGAACTGAATCCATGATAAAACAAGAAAACATGACTTAAAAAAAAAAAGATAAACCAAAAAGAGTTTCTAAAAATTAAAACCAGAAATTGAAATATATATATATATATA
>NW_012105642.1:855357-988468 GCF_000951045.1 Mandrillus leucophaeus | reverse complement strand
AATTACGAGTATGTAAAATAATTACAAATAAAAAGGAACTGAATCCATGATAAAACAAGAAAACATGACTTAAAAAAAAAGATAAACCAAAAACAGCTTCTAATAATTAAAACCAGAAATTGAAATTAAAAAAAAAAAAGAACATTTGGAGTAGCCATGCAGTGCTTTTCATAAATATTATAGTTCTCCTTTGTTTCCAGGTGCATATTAAGATTGTTATTTCCTGGCCGGGCATGGTGGCTCACGCTTGTAATCCCAGCACTTTGGGAGGCCTCGGTGGGCAGCTCACCTGAGGTCAGGAGTTCGAGACCAGCCTGGCCAACACAGTGAAACCCTGTCTCCACCAGAAATACAAAAATTAGCTGGATGTGATGGTGGGCACCTGTAATCCCAGTTACTCGGGAGGCTGAGGCAGGAGAATCACTTGAACCTAGGAGGCAGAGGTTGCAGTAAGCCAAGATTGTGCCACTGCACTCTAGCCCGGGCGAAAGAGCGAGACTCTCTCAAAAAAAAAAAAGAAAAGAAAAGGTTGTATTTCCTTACAGTCTTTGGAGTCATCTATTGGCTTCTTCTGCTGGTGGAATATGAGGAAAAATGATATGTGTCAATTCTGGGAGGAAGCTTTCTGAGCCAGTTTATGATTCCACAGGTTCTCTTTATTTTGCCTTCGCATTCCCAGATGGTGCCTCCATCAACACAGAGGTCCCCTGTTAACTTTCATTGAGAAAGTTGCATGAAAGAGAAATAAACTTTTCTTGTTTTAATCCATGACACTTGGGGCTGTTTGCTAATGCAGCGTGAACAAGGCATCCTAATGATACAAAAGTTAAGTAGCAGAATAGACACTGATTAACAACATATTTAAAAACTGAAGGAATCTAGAGGGATTTTCTTATAATGCAAAATGAAGACAAAGAAAAAAGTGAAAGGGTAGCTAGGAGTTATGAATAGGAGAAAGAAACAGACCGAAATATGTTTAAGAATGCAGAAAAGAGAAAACAAAAATAATCTTAGAAATACCAATATTCACATAAATAATAAATGAGAATTTTCCACAACTGGAAAAAAGAAGTGTGTACTGAGGTTGAAAAACAGAATAGCATAAGAGAAGAACTAAACATAAATGCATACTTGGACATATCATTGTGGAACTGCAGAACTCCAAATGTAAGAAATATCTTAAAAGTGAACAAAGAAAAAAGATCACATACATAAGAATATCAATTTGACTAACAGCAGATTTCATTATCTGTAGTAATAAAGGATAGAAAACAATGGAACAATATATTTATGGTATTGAGGGGAAAATACCATCAACTAAGAATTACAATCCTAGCTTAACATTATTCAAAAATAACAGCAAAAGAATAATACTTAATGATACACAAAAATTAAAGAACTTACCATTAACAGAAGCTACTAAAAATTTAATGGGTACCTTGAGCAAAAGAAACTTAACACTCAAAGGAAGTGAGATGCTGGAAGCAGTGATGAGAAATAAACTGGTCAATATATAAGAAAACCTATGTAAGTTAAGCGTTGACTGTATTAAATATAATAATAATTACTAAGAGGAAGAAAAAGTTGAACTAAAATAATATGCATAGAAGAACAACTTGGAACTTTGATACAATTTGAGTTAAAGAATGTTAGATCTTATTTGAGAATATTATTAAATTTGACTTTGCTAAGGTTAAAATTTGGTGGAGCACACTAAAAATGGAAACAGTGAAAAATCCGAAATAATAATAAGAAATAACGAAATTAAGAAAATCAGTTAATTTAGTAGAAGGTGGAGAAACATTTAGAAACAAAAAATCTGATACAAAAATGAGGTGATGGAAAGAATGTTAACAATATTTCAGGAATCAAAATAAGTGCAAAAAAATTCAGCTCCCTTAGTAAAAAAAAAGGGGGGAGAATTCACACTGAAAAAAAATCCAACTACATGCTGCTGAAAGGAGAAACACCTAAAATTACACATAAAGGCTGGAAACAAATTAAAAGGGAAATCTCAGGCATATTTAATTTAAATGAAGTAATATTTTGTCAACAAGCATTACCAGGAATAAAAACAGGATCATGCCATAATGGCCCAAGGATTAATTCGTCAAATTAATAGAAACTCGGTGCCCATTCATGATAAGTAGCCTATGAGAGGGTCACACAATAAATTAGTTGTGGTGCAGAACTATAACCTCTGCTTCCCGATCATAATATTCTCTTCCTTTCCTTTACAGCACTTAGCACAATATGTATTTTTTCTACTTGTATGTTATTGGTCCCTCTATTAGATAGCAAACTCAAAATTCCAGGGGATTTACATATATTATTTGGCACCATATCACCTGGTCCTAATACATGTTGTGGCACCTACTTAGCCTCCCAAAAAATAGTTTTTGGGAGAACAAATGACACTCATGCTCCTGATATTCTAGCTATTCAACATAGCATAAACTTTCCATTAACCATAAGGAAAAGCATAAACATCACTTGGATCAAATGGAGCAATTCATATACATACTTTTTTCATAATTAAGATTAAAAATTTCTGCTTAACATTACAGCTTATAAAATACTTCGCAGAATTACACAATTATCCTTTATATTTCCAATTATAATTTTCATTTCAATTTCTAAAAACAAAGGTTTTTTAAAAATAATCTCTAAAATGTGACTGAAAGGATAAAAAAATCATAAATAATAATAATGATGGACAATCGAATCACATTTTCAGGCAGTGCTTATTTTCTTATTGGCAGCAGCTTAAATTGTATTCAGAAGCATATGCATGAAACATTCTAATATAAGGCCACAGGGATGTGTTCTCTTAGTTCTAACATCTCACTTACAGTATGTTAATACTCTTCTCTCAGCACAGGTAATGTTACCTCTGCTAGGGAAGGCTCTGTCAACTACCAAGAGAACATAGAAAGAATAAAACTCATGTTTCTCTGTCACCTATTTCCCTGTTACATCAAAAGTCCCTCGGGGGCTGATTAAATTAATTAAGTGCTAACAGAAATTCTAGCCATTCTTTTCTTTCTGGCTAAGATGCCAGAAAGAGAAAAGCCAACCCTGGAACAGTTGAGCTGCCAAAAATCTAATGTGATAGCCTAATATTTACAACCAAATAATACTAATTACAAAAGTATCAATTATGGAGGGTCTATTTCCTAACTGGCACCACAACAGGTTCATGACATTTATTTTTCCTAAGCTAACAAAAGGGCTAATCAGTACCCTTATTTCACATTTTGAGAAATAAGAGAGAGGTATTCAGTGAAATATTTAGAATACAAACTCATTCCTGTCTGACCCCATCATTCAGAATCTCAGCATGAAACTATGAATCCTGACATTTAAAAATTTGACTTCGGCCAGGCACTGCGGCTCATGCTTGTAATCCTAACACTTTGGGATGCTGAGGTGGGCAGATCATGAGTTCAGGAGTTTGAGAGCAGCCTGGTCAACACAGTGAAACCCCATCTCTACTAAAAATACAAAAATTAGCTGGGCGTGGTGGCAGGCACCTGTAATCCCAGCTATTCAGGAGGCTGGGGCAGGAGAATCGCTTGAACCCAGGAGGCAGAGGTTGCTGTAAGCCGAGATCACGCCCCTGCACTCCAGCCTGGGCAAAAGAGCTAGACTCCATCTAAAAAAAAAAAAATTTGACCTGGCCTTTGACCTTGGCAGTCAGGTCGGACAGGACTCTCAGGCGGGCAGTGTGCATGGATTTGAATGACAATCTGCTTATTTTGTTATATCGCTGATACAGTTTGGATGTTTGTCAATCCCAAATGTCATCTTGAAATCTGACACCGAGATTGGAGGTGGGGCCTAGTGGGAGGTGTTTGGGCCATGGAGGAAGACTGTTCATGAATGACTCAGTGCCTTTCCATGGGTAATGAGTAAATTCCTGCTGTATTAGTTCGTGCAAGAGCTATTTGTTTAAAAGAGATTGGCCACTCTCTTCTCTCTCTTGCTCCCTCTCTGACCTTGTGGCATGCCTGCTGCCCCTTTTCCCTCTGTCATAATTGGAAGTTTCCTTTTACCAGCAGTTGCTGGTGCCATGCTTCTTGTACAGCCGGAAGAACCATGAACCAAATAAACCTCTTCCCTTATAAATAGCCCAGCCTCAAGTATTCCTTTATAGCAGTGCAAAAAAGACTGAGAATGTCACCATAGCTATGTTACCAGTGGAAGGTCTTGACTATGAATTGTCTAGGTTCTTGGCATTTTGAATAAAGAATTGGACAGAACACACAAACAAAGCAACAAAAGAATGAAGCAATGAAAGCACAGATTTATTGAAATTAAAGTGTACTCCACATAGTGGGAGCAATCTTGAGCAAGTAGCTGAAGAGCACTGGTTACAGGATTTTCTGGGGTTTACCCTCTAGAGGTTTCCCATTGGTTACTTGGTTACACACTATGTATATGAAGGAGTGACCCATGACCAGTCTGACTGGTTGCAGAGAGTGACCAATCAGAGACTGAAGTGAAGTTACAAAGTTACACCTTATACAAATGTCTGATTGGTTGCAGGAGGGGGCCAATTAGAGGCTGAAGTGAAGTTACAAAGTTATTACACATGAAGACTTGGCCCTTGACCAGTGTGATTGGTTGCAGGAAGAGGGGATCAATAAGAAGTACTTTCCATTTTTCATGGGCAATGCAGTGCAAAGGGAATAGTCTCTAATCCTTTTGTTAACTGGTTGCGGGAGGTGAGGTTTTCCTTTGGATTCAGTTCTAGGAAGTCAGTGCAAATTGCCCTTAGGTTTACCCTGCCTCCAGATCCTATTCTCCTGCCTCAGCTGAAGATGAAATTTTGTCTTCCTAAAACAGATTTCCTTATCTATTACTTTATTGAGATGCATAAAATTCACCATTCACTGCACAATTCAGTGGTTTTTAGTGTATTCACAAGGTTTTGCAGGCATCACTACTCCTTAATTCCAAAACATTTTCATCATCTCCCAAAATCAATCCTGTGACCATTAGTAGTCAATCACTCCCTACTTGCATCTCTCCTTAGTTTCTGGAAACTATTAATCTACTTTCTGTCTCCATAGTTTTGCCTATTCTAGGTATTTCCTATACGTGTATATTAGTGCATTCTCATGCTGCTAAAATAGACATACCTGAGACTGATTTATATAGGAAAGAGGTTTAATTGACTCACACTTCAGCATGACTGGGGAGGCCTCGGGAAACTTAAAATCATGGTGGAAGGGGAAGCCAACACATTCTTCTTCACATGGCAGCAGGAAGAAAAATGAGAGTGAAGTGGGGGGAAAGACCCTTCTAAAACTATCAGATCTCATGAGAACTCAGTCACTATTACAAGAACAGCATGAGGGTCACTGCCCCCTTGATTCATTTACCTCCCACCGGGTCCCTCCCATGACAGGTGGGGATTATGGGAACCACATGATGAGATTTGGGTGGGGACACAGCCAAATCATATCAACATGGAATCACATAATATATGACCTTTGGTGTCATGCTTCTTTTATTTATAATATTTTCAAGGTTTATCCCAGTTGTTGCATATATCAGTAGTTCATTTTCCTAGTGTATTTTAATTGATAATGTACCTTAACAAAAGATGAAAATTATTTGTACCAATTCAGAAAAAGAAGAATGTAACTATCTTCTTCTGTTTTCCCTATGTGTGCAGGTTAGACTATATTTTCTGGCATTAATAAAGTAACCTAACATGACCCAAGCCTATGAAGAATATCACAGTCTCCTTTTTACAGATGGGTAAAAAAAGAGGGTCAGAGAGGTTAGGTTATCTGTTCAAATATTAGATGCAGGGATTCAAGCACAGAGCTTTGAAAACAAAGCCAAAATTATTTCTACTTAGGTGATGGATATATAATAAGAATAACTAAATGGCCCATTCAGCCACTGACCCTTCCTTGTTCAGACATTTAGAAGCAAAGCTAAGCCTCCACATTGTATCAATCCCTGTATCTTTGGGTAGCTAAGGATATTGAACTCAAGCGCCTACTGGGGCTAGATAGATAACAAATGACATAGTGTGACAAACTGGAGAGGGCATTGGAAGGCTTCTACTGTTCAGCTAAGCCCTCTTTGTCCTCTGGAAATGCACTGTCCAGGATAGAAAGTTATTATCATTTCTTTTAAGAGAATTTAAAACATCATTTTATGTAAAATCTCTGAATTTTTAAGTGCTGGCAACAAGTTAAACTTCATTTTTATTTTTGAAATTACTACGTTAAAAAGAGCTAATATGTAAACCACATTAACTGTTTTGGGGATATTCTGTCCCACAGACTACAATTTTTACAATCTGTGGTAGAGGAAGAAAGGCCAGGGCGGCACCAGAGGGTGCCTGGGCCCTCTCTGAGTAGAGCCCAAGGGGCATCATCAAAATGGGAAGGAACCTACCTCCTGCCTTTCAGTCCACACTCTGGAAAGGTTCAACAACTTATATTTTAAGAGAGGATTTAGAATAGGGAAGATGTCATTAGATCTTTCCTTCTTTCCATGGATAGTTATGGAAGACATTCTCTGTGCATGCACTGCTAGGTTCTTGGAATACCATGAAGAACAAGAAGATGCAATCCCTGGCTTCAGAAGTCCAAAGTGGGAAGGTAAGATAATTAAGCCAGCAATTACAGGACAATGTGATTATCATATTATTTACAATGATGTTGGCACAAGAGGGAAACCTCACCCTGACAGGCATTTGAGTTCAATATCTTCAGCTACACAAAGATATATGAATGAATAGGATAAAAAAGAAACCAGAGAAGTCTCCATAAAGGAAATAAATTTTCAAGTGCAATAAAGAGAGTTGATCAAAGATGGAAAAAAAAACCCAGAATATTCCAAGGAGAAAGAACAGAATAAGTAAAAGCAAGGGAAAATACAGCACATCTAAACAAGCTTGAGGACACTCAGAATGTCTTGGAATAATGTTGCTGCCTTGAGAAACCTGCTTTCTGCTGGAGGACAGGGACCTCGTGGAACAGCTTGCACTGACCTGAGAGCTGCGCTCAGATCTAGGAACATACCCAGTCAATACTGCAGAGTCTGTTCCAGATAAGAAGACTCAAGCAGCTGATCCCACAGACTCATAGGAAATAATAAACAGTTATTATTTTTAGCCACTGAGTTTTGGGATGGTTTGTTACAGAACAATAGCAAATTGTTTAAAAAATACCTTACTCAACCTTAGCTTATGAAAAAGATCTGAGGAATCAAGTGAAATAAATTTCTGACACACTCTCTTTATATATATGTGTGTGTGTATAATACATATATTTATGACATGTATTTATATATAAATAAATATATAAATATATATCATATATGTCATAAATATGTATTTTATATATGTGTGTATATATATATTTTTTATTTATTTATGACAAGGTCTTGCTCTGTCACCCAGGCTACAGTGCAGTGGTGCAATAAGAACTCGTTGCAGTCTTGACCTCCCAGGCACAAGCGATCCCCTCGCTTCAGCCTCCCCAGCAGTGGGACTACAGGCATGCACCACCATATCCAGATACATTTTTCTATTTTTCATAGAGACAGGGTCTCACTGTTGTCCAGGATTACTATTTTTTTTTTAATTGAGGGTGTTAAAAATCTGAGAATCAGAATTATACACTAATATTTTACCCAATGTTATCAAACCCTGTACTGAATATTTAAGTTTTATCTTGCTTGGGAGAAAAGTTGGCCATCAAAAGATAATTATTATATCATTAAAATAAACAACATTTTATGTATACCAACGGAATGACACCTTCCTCCACCCCATGTTATGATTTTTTTTTCCCATAAACACCTTCTTAACAATAATTAACTTTAATGTCACTAGACTCTCTTTTAAGGGATACTGTTATGAGTGAATTAGATGCCCCTAAAAGATCTGTTGAAACCCTAATCTCCAAAATCTGTGAATGTGACTTTTTAAAAAGGGTCTTTACAGATAAAAATCAAGTTAAGATGTGATCATATTGGATTAGCATGGTCCCTAATTCAATGACTGGTATCTTCCTAAGAAGAAGAATATTTGGACACACATAGGGGAGACAACCACATGAACTGAAGATAGAGGCAGAGATTTGAGTGATGCATCTAAAAGCCAAGGAACACCAAAAATTGCCAGCAACCACCAGAAGCTAGAGGAAGGAAAGAAAGATTCCTCCTTAAGAGCCTTCAAGAGAGCATGTTCCTGCCGACAGTTTCATTTCAAACTTATAGATTCCACAACTGTGAGAGAATACATTTCCATTGTTTTAAGCCACCGATTACTTTATTAGATCAGCGTCAGGAAAGTAAAACATATTCATTTTACTGTTTTAGATCTATAGAAAAAAATTGCATACATTGTAGACAGTGAGTTACATTTTTCATGTTTTATCCCTTCGAAAGCTTCAAGACCTGAGTATTTATAGGACTGCATTAACTTAATACTTGTGTTGGTTTGACTGCTAAAACATCCTCTCCTATAAAACCATTTGACAAAAGTGCAACAACTTTTACTTTATTCCCAATTTCTATGATTACAAATTCAAACATTTTTGAATTACCAAATTAATCTAAAGTACAGAAAACCTACCTCAAGTATCTTCTCCAGAGAGAAATGGAAATAGTCTCTATTTCTTAGTTTCAGGCTTTAATTTATGGAACTTCACTACTTTCATTAATTTCAACATTCATAAAAACATCAAAAACAATCTCATGCTATCACTCTGTAAGGGAAGGTTTTCAATGTTTCCATAGAAACTAAGGATGCTAATCAAGGTGAACTACACATAAGAAAAATCTTCCCTTGTGGGAAGCTTACCTTTTAGGGAAACTCTTGGAGACACATGCTGTGGAGTTACTCTATGTCAGTGATTTCTAGAATAAAAAGAGAAAAATACACAAATAAATATGGTTTTTTCCAAGTATAGATCGGCTTATGTGTAGGAGATGCTTACCTGTAATCTTCTCTTTCTAAAATTAAATTATATTGGATTAGGAGGAAGTAAAAATTAAATACATTTGGTATGGATTTCCAGCTTAATAGAATTGTGTAGATTAAGATCCAGGATCCATTCTCCGCCTTGCCTCCTATGAGCTGAGTGACTTTTGACAAAACCATCACCACTCTATCTTTCCCTTGTTAGTATGATGGCTCTAGAAGCCTGCAATATTTTATGGCATTCAGACTCCATAAAAGAGACAATTTCTTAAGAGGGTACATTAAAAGGATTTTAAAATAATAAAAATTGAGCAATAAATGGAGATGTCTTATAATTTTTGTTAGGTATATGAATACATAAAATGAGGGTACCTAACAAAAACAAACACTCTTCACGTAAATTGTACACTCTCTTAAAGCTACCAACTTAAACTTTAATTGTGAAATAATTTTTGTCTCAGAATTTTTCCTGAAGAACTATTATTTTCCCTAAAAAAATTATATATATATATACACACACCACTTACTTTTACCTAGAATAAAAGTATATATTTATATTTTCATGTTTATTCATATGTGTATCCTCTAACCAAGTTTCTGCTGTAGATCACTTCTTTGTTAATTAAATACTGAAAATCCAATTTTATGTAGATATATATAATATAGATTAGTGAATCAGAAATATCTTTAATCGTACAATTCTACTCTGGCTTATTCTTAAATATACCATAATTGATTGGGATAAAAATATTATATTTTCTTGATTAGCCATAAATACATCATCTTTTATTAAGTGTATGCCTTCTCTGGCTGAATTGCAAAATAATTCACCTCTATATTAAATACCTGACTATCTTTACTCTCAGGATAATATCAATAACAACCAGAAGGTAGGGACTAAACAGATATTCTTCATATTGCTAATATATTCAGAAATATAAAATTATCCCTGACCTTTCTCATATACCCCTAAAACAAGTAAAATTCCATAAATGATGATGTGTGTAAGAAAATGTTTCCTATGGAGTATGAAAAATTATATATTCACTTTAATTCTGAATCACAAATACATCACCATCTGTTTGGTTTTAATATGGTCAGTTACCAGCTGTATATATATGAGCTGGCTACAAAAGTTTAGTATGTATCTAAACACATATCTTTCTTACATTAAGGACAGCAACTGATGTAAAACTAAAGCTCTATTTACAGCTATTGGCATCATTTGCAACTCCAGCCCACCTATCAATAACAATTAAAATTGTCATAATCCTACAGACATTTGTCAATTTTTTTCATTTTTTCCAATATTACTAAAAATTTGTCATATATATTTTTTCCTCTTCACAGAAAGAAGGTGGAGATTACATTTACCCTGTCCAGTGGAATAATACTTGAAACGAAAATTTAAGTTATAACTTTATTCATTAAAATAATTATGTTCCTCTTGTTTGAGAGCATAAGCTCTGGGATAAATTTCTTGGGATGGGATATTGGTTCAATTTTTTACTAATCATGTGATCTTGAGCAATTCTTTAATTGATATAATCCTCAGTTCTACTTTTAAAGTGGGGACAATAACAGTATTCATCCTCAAAGAATTATTTCAATCCTCAAATTAATAATTAAGTTACATAGTGCAGACTAGCTATTCAGTTTAGCCACTAGATACAGTATCCACTAGTAGTAGTAACATTGGCGAGAGATTCTCATACATTATGGATAGTCTCATGAATGGCGACTGTACACACAGAAAGCACTATCATCACCAGAAGAAACCATATGCTCCCAAATACTTGCCCATTATAGAAAACATTATTAAATTCACTCCTTTGATTTTTTTAATTGCATCCAGAGGGAATCCTGGCCAAAAGAACTTATCTGTTGGGTGAGTTAACATATCATGAATGCATTTATCAGGTCAGTTAGCTACGACAGAGCAAAGAGCAATGTCAAAGAGAATAGAAAGCAGGATGGAAAGGTAAGAAGAGTGAGGAGGAATATATGGGACTGACCCCAAGAAGGCCTCTGAAACGATATCTCCTTCGTAAAGAATGCATCCCACCTGGTGCTCCTGAAAAGAACAGCCCTATGGTCTATGTGATTCAACCTAATAGGCTACAGCTATTGATCCATCAATTAACACTTGACCCATATTAAGTCAACAAGATGCTCTCTCAGAGATTTTGAATTGCAACACTTGAGAGTTTGAGGCATGTAAAGTTGGAATTATTGTTAAAGAAGCCAGTCTTGAGAGAACCAGAAAAAATAAGACTTTAGAGAAAACCAGAGTTAAGATTACATACATCCTTACGCCTGATCCACATGAGAAATGAAGAATTGAAAATAGGGTAAAAGTTGAGGGGCAGCCACATTTCCTGACGTCCTAAGTCAAGTCCCCATGAGGTTAGGTTTTACCTATAATTTTTTTTGTGCTTAGATGGCTATCATTTCTCCTGGCATATGGTTTCAACAATCCTTATTATGTGAGCTAGTTTAAGTTTCTGTATATTACAACTAAATGGTTACTAGTTAAGAAATCATAAGCCCACTGAAGCTAAGTTTTCTGTAATACAAAGTCCTTGCTTTGTGCCTATAGAAATAAGGGAGACAAATAAGTGAGCAATTAATAGAAATAAGTCACAAACCACCCTGCTATGCTAACAACTTACAAATTGGTAAGGAAACTTCCATATATAAAAATTCCTGACTCATGAATATGAATCATAATCAACTGTTCCTTTACTATCATAGACCAATAGCTTTTACATTGACATTAATTTTTTTATTCAAAAAGTATTTACTAGGAGAAAAGAAACAGACCAAGGTTCCTGACCTCCTGGGATTTGCTGTCAAAATAAAATTACTACTCTACTTTGCCACCTCCCTCACCCAAACAAACAACAAACGTCATCAAAATGTATGTAGAACAGTAAGAGAATATTACTTTTGGCATAATCCTTTTAATAAAACCGTAACTTTTCAGGACCATAATGGATCTTGTGCTCCAGCTACATTCAGCACATGTTTTTAGCGTAACACTCATCACGAAATGTTTATCGCTGTTCCATTCACCCCAAAACACACATAACTTTTACTGTGGGAAAGTATGTACCTGTGTTGTCTCATTCCTCCATTTGAAGGCGTAGAGGCTAGTACAGCCTGGTCTAAAACAGGTGCTTAATGTATGCTTAATGAGTGAATAGATCCAACTTACAGTCTTAGTTAATATAAACTAAGGGTTATGCCAAAATAAGTTCCACTTTCACAGTGGGTTTTCATAACTGATCTTAAAAGGAAGTATCTAATGATGCCTCAGTTAATGCTGAGAGGTTCCTGATTATATAAGCAGGAATTATTTATTCACACCTCACTGGAAAAATGTTGAGTTGCCATATTCTTGTTAAGGGAAAAAGTAGACATAGTTAAAACTTCCCATCTCAGATTAGCCAGCATGAACAGAGATGATTCAAGCAGATAGATATCCAATTTCACACCTTGAAAGAAGGTTAAAAAAAAAAAAAAACACAGGATTTTTTTTCTTGGCCACTTTTGTGCTGCTTTACAGGGGGAGAGATACTGAATCTATTGCACTTGATTGGCTAATAGTCTCTCCCTAGAGGCGAACACAAGGCAAGACCTTTCATTTTACCCACCTTCCTTAAGCTCAGCTTCCTTTCGAATAAAATGAGCCTAATAATTGTATTCCTACCTTTAGCTGTTGTTTTGAGGCAAGACTGATGTAATCCATGAGAACAGTGCCCAGTTCATACTATGCAAACAGTAAATGCTAAGTAACATTATAATTTTTTTAATCATGAAAAATTCACTAAACTTTCCATGTTCAATCCATAACTTGTACCTATCCTAAGTTAAAGTTTTTATTATAAACTAAATAAAATCACATGTGAAAATAGGCAGGAAATTAATACACAACCAAGTGAATAAACAGATGAATCTCCCTCTGCCCAGAAAGATTGGGTCCAATCTTTGAACAAATCAGCTGCTGTCAACATAAATGTACTCGCAATTTTACAGAACCAGAAATCCATGAATGACTGCAGAGTTTCGCAGCTAATAGCAAATAGATGCAGCAGCTGTCAAGGCCTAGGTCAAAAAGGATGATTTTACCCTAGGGAACAAACAGCCCTCATCTAGACCCTTTCCAAATAACTCAAAACCAAAAGGTGTGTCGGTTATTTATTAAGAACAAAAACAACCCTTCCCAAGCGACAGGTAAGAGCATGAAAATAATTCTAATGAACATGTTCAAACCCAGATGCGGCATCTCTAAAGCTTTCAGTTCTCACAGACATAGCATGTAAGATTAGGAGGGAAGAAAGAGTGATCTCTGTACTTTGCCCATTAGAGTCACACCTGGATTCGCCTAACAATAAATGTGCATATGATCACCATTGATTACAAGTCTCCTATAATTGTGCTTAGTCACTCTGTACATTATGCCTTTAAATAATCAGTGGATAAAATATAGGTTCTAAAGGCATATTTGAGTCTAAGCTTTACCACTTATTTGCTGCATGAACTCAACCAAGTTATGTAACCTCTTATAGTCTGTTTTTATCATCTGTAAAACACGGCCAAAATTATCTACCTTGAAAGGTTCTTCTAAAGATAAAATGGGCCAGCTGCCGTGGCTCACACCTGTAATCCTAGCAGTTTGGGAGGCCGAAGGGGGCAGATCACTTGAGGTCAGAAGTTCAAGACCAGTCTGGTCAACATGATGAAACCCTGTCCCTACTAAGAATACAAAAAATTAGCTAGATGTGGTGGCACACACCTGTAATCCCAGCTACATAGGAGGCTGAGGAAGGAGAATTGCTTGAACCTGGGAGGCAGAGGTTGCAGTGAACCAAGATCCTGCCACTGCACTACACCCTGGGTGACCGAGTGAGACTCCATCTCAATAATAATAATCATAATAATAAATAAAATAATACGAAACAAATCCAGTCTATAGCAGGTATTCAACTAATGATACCTGTTATTATTAACATTATTTGAACATCAAAGGATAGCATAAAGTGAGAGGTAAGAGTTAGCATTTAACAACTGTCCATATTCTAAAAGGCCATTGTATTTAATAGGCTTTTCCTTATATCTCTCCTATTTTGCTTAACTTACTGATGGCATTTTCCATTACAGAATCAGCAAGTATTTCTCATGGGTGTCTACTTCCTTCACCGGTAGTTAAAACCCAACCTGAATTTTCTGTAGGAGGTAAAGGTCACGTAGATATTAAATTATCCATGTTTATTTTCAGAATTTCCATTAGCTTTGCTTGATATAATTTAGTATTAACATCAGGGTTATTAAACTAATACTAAGCAAGAGATTACATTTAAATGCATTTTTCAATCGGAATTGGGATGCATTTCTAATTATGCTGTCTAGCTACAAGCAAACAAATGGTCATTTGATTCTTTTATCATTTCACAACGAATACTATCAACCACAGAGATCACTCATGGGCTCTCCACCACACACTCAGAATAAACAAAATACAAGATGATGTATAACAGGCTTTAGAGTTATTAAGAGATAATCACATCCTTGGGACTTTCATTGGGCACAATAAGTAGCACCACTAGAATATGATTATCTCTTGATAACAAGGGTCCCTACAGCTCTCACAAAGTGAGAAAAAAGTCATTACCATAGGGAAAATGTATATTTATTTCACTGAACCATAAAGCTGACAATTTAAGCTAATGAACAGTGGCTCTCCTTGAGATGACAGTATTACACAGTGTAGGAGGTTTCCTATCAAGGTGACACAGGCACCATCACCTTGAAGAATCTGCCTTGAAGAGTTTTTTTTTTCTGGAAATCTAATTTCCGGGTCTTGACTACAAGATAAACAGGTCTGGAAGACACTTAAGAGTCTAGGGATCTATGAATCTATTTAAGACAGGGAGGTGATTGAGAACAGCAGTGGGAATGGCTTATGCTGCTTATCAGTTGTAAGGCCAGAAACTTGAGATGCTGAGCTTCACAAGTTGTCTTGATGTAACATAATCAGGGCAGCTCATTGGAGAGGATAGAGACAGATGCTCCAGTCTATAGGACGTCCCAGGGTGAACAACCAGTGACATCAACATAGGAAACTGCAGTACATGGTTTAGAATTTGGAGATGAGGAGAAAGAAACAGGTAGGAGCCTTTGACACTGCTCTCGAGGATAGGAAAAAGTCTTATATATAAGAGCTTTACTTGAGGATTTTAATCAGCAAGAAAACTCTTCTCACCTAATACTACTCAGAACAGTGGTATTTTCTGAACTCTCTAACTCACAATAGACAGAAGTTACTCTTCTTAAGTCTCTGTTTCTAATCAACAAATGGGTGAATAAAAACTCTTCTCAGAGTTACTGGGGAAATTAAAGACTGAGTTGAAAGCATCCTGTAATATAAAAGACTCTTCATCTGTCAGCTATTAAGAATTATTTGGAGAGATTACTTACATAAACCTTAAAATGAGAAAAGAATACATCTCAAACACTGTGCCAGTGATGTGATTTGATTTTATTTGTAAAAGATAATGTTAGTCCAGGGAACACATTAAAAACCATCATACTGTAATATTACCGGAGCTGTAGTTGGCATTGTGGCCCATAAGTTACTATCCTCAAATCTAAAGTTTTCAAATATGTGCAAAGATATCATCAGTCTCAAATATTTACAACAAAGAGCCTGTCACGCTGAACCCCTATCGACTCCAAAGGGGATGGCACCAGGTAGGTTCAAGAAACTGAAAAAAGAGACCCAGGGACAGCAAACAAGACATGGGATTTTACTGGAGCCTTACATACTGCGGAGCAAGTCCAGTGGTGTTGGGCTGGACAGGAGAACCGCCTTACAAACAGCCCAGTGGCAGTGGGCTAAATGAGATAACTCCACAGTCCAGTGGCAGGGGACTGGGCAGGAAAACTGCAACCATTTGCAAAGGGCGTGCAGTTTATATAGCATTTTCACTTAGCAACCTTTCCAAAACAACCTCCACCTGGCAACCTTCATTCAGCCCAAAACTTGGGGTCTTGAGCCCATGTATGGCCTGAGTTCCAATAGAGAAGCTGAAGGCTCAGATGTTCCTCATAGACAAGGAATGAATTTCTCTGTTGGTCATTCTCGGGTTCCTTAGCTGGGAACACACATTCAGGTGCATCTGCCATACAGGGTCATCCTCAGGGTATGCTTAAGTTATTGTTATCAGATGCATTTCATTTACCCTACAGAGCCAAACATTCTATTGCTCTAAATCAGTGATTATATCTAAAGGCAATTTATTGGCAAAGTCTGAAGACATTTTTGGTTGTCATAATCACAGGGAAGATGGGGTTTGCTACTGTCATCTCATGGGCAGATGACGGCAAAACTGCTAAACACCCCCACAATGTACAGGACCCTGTCCTAAGTATAGACACGTACTCTGAGCACTTACTCAACTTGTATTTGAATGGCTTGATTCAATAAGTGCCTACTTCTACAATTTAGTATCCTGAAAAACGACCTGATCTGCCTCTATATCCCAGGAACAAAGAAGGAAAACAATTATCTTCAAAAAATTGAAGCCTATATCCAAGTAGGCATTTTAGCCCCTTCAATTTCCATTAAGGAAAATTGTCAGATTTGGCTAAATACAATTCTGTCCTTCCCATTGGGAAACCATACAGGAAATGTCAATGTGCTGGCAATCTGCAAAACCAGAAATGAAATTTTCCAGAGTTTACCATGATCACAAAAAATTGGCACAATTGTACTGACAACCTGTCACTCTACATTCCCAAGTCATCTATTATGCCACTTTTTGACATTCCACAACTGTTTAATGTGTCACATTATGTGATGTGATATAAAAATGTATTGGACATTTATAATTTGGTATTTCCTATAGGTGCTTGTCCTTTATCTGAGTATTAACAACTTAGGGGAAAATAGTACCTACATTTCTGTGAAGCAAAGAAAGACAAGATAGAGTACATATCACAGAAAACAGTTATAGAATGCCAGAGTCTAACTGTTTTCACAGAGATAATATCATATACTCTAAGAACAAATACAGCATAGAGTAATGATTGAGTCCAGAATCTGGGTTTTCAAAACTCAGCTCTTCACTTTCTATCTGAGTGACCTTCTACAAATTACTTAGATTCTTTGTGTCTTATAAAATGCCTCCCTTATAAAATGAGGATACTGACTCTCTTTTCCTCTGTGATATTGTGCTTTAGAATAAGAAATATGTATTTGGTATTCATTTGTTTCTTCTTCATTTCATGACACAGAGCTCCTAAAATCCCTGGAATCTCCAAAGTGATAAATCTATTAGAAGGGTAATGACTGGTGGCCCAAGACTCCTAAATAGCCTCAGGAGGGAAGAGGGGCTGAAGGTTGACTCAACCACCACTGGCCAATGATTCAATCAATCATGCCTACGTAACGAAGTCTCCATAAAAACCAAAAAGGACTGCAATTGGAGAGCTTACATGTTGCCGAACACATGGAGGTGCTTGGGGATGGAAGCTCTGTGCTCCTTTGCACATACCTTTCCCTATGCATTTCTTCCATCTGGCTATTCAGCTGTATTCTTTATAATATCCTTTATTATAAACCAGTAAATATAAGTAAAACACTTTCCTGAGTTCTGTGAGCCACTCTAGCAAATGACTGAACCCAAGGAGGGGGTCATGGGAACCTCTAATTTATAGTCAACTGGCCAGAAGTTCTGGGGAGCCCAATTTAGGACTGGCCTCTGAAATAGGGGGCATTCATGTGGGACCGAGTTTGTAACATGTGGGATCTGACTCTAACTCCAGGTAGATAGCATAGAATTAAATGGAATTGTAACTATGCACCTGAAAATTGATGTGTCAGAAAAACACCCACACATCTGGTCAAAGAAGAGTGGCATGTTGAGTGTAAGTAGAGAGAAACGGTTGTTTCTTCCTTTACAGCCTCATAAGGGCTGTTAGGAGGACTACATAAATTAATGCTTACTAAGTGCTTACAATTTTTCCTGGTACAAAGCAAAACCTGTTTTTAATAAAAAGAAATGCCTCAATAAGGCAGAGTGGATTATCTCATTTTATAGATGTGATAACTAAAGTTCTGTGACTCAAAGTAACTTTCCCCAGATATCACTGGTTTCTCAACTTGAGTTTTTTGTTCTGCACTGCCCTGGTGCTCCTAGACTGTAGTGGGCCTCATTCCTGATGATTGCCATTTGAGTGCTTAATTCCTTTGCTTTAAAGACAGAAGGGCTAATTACACAGGGATATAGTTTTGAAAAGGAATATGTCTAAAACAAAATGTAAAATTGAAAGCATGACCTGCCTTTCTTCGTTGAGTGCTTATCCTATATGCACTGGATAACTATGCAGTGGGTGACGTAATGGCGTTTTGGGAGTGAAGGAAACATGGTCTGGAGGCCCCAGAGGCTGACAATCTGGCACTTCTTGGCAGAAAACTTGTCCACTGACATAAGTGATTTGTATGTAGTAGAAACCATGGCGAGAGCTCTGAACTACAATTTCAACCATGAAATAGAGATATACGAGAAATCATAGTTTTAAAAATATGGGCATTGCATTTCTGGTGGTAGAGAGTATTATTTTTATTTTGTAAACATTTTAGTTTAAATTGATATGTATTTATGTTGTGCTTATGTAAATATTTGCAAATTTATTTTTATGTTAATTTTCCATTTGTGAAAATTTTTACTTTATTATTTTCCATTTGTGAAAAATTTTACTTCTATTTATATTGATATAAACTTTCTTCATGTCAAAAATTAGTTTAAAACTCAGTAGATTTATAGAAAATGGTATGTAGACAATATTAGAGATGGTATGCAGCTATGTTAAGAAATATGGTATGCCCATGTCCAGGATTTGGAGAATACAGTCATCCCTTGGTATCCACATGGAATTGGTTCCAGAACCCCCTGCAGATGCTGGGGTCCCTTATATAAAATGATGTAATATTTACATGTGATTCCTGCACAACCTCCAATATACTTTAAATCATCTCTGGATTACTTATAACACCTAATACAATGTAAATACTATGTAAATAGATTTTATACTGTGTTTTAAAATTTCTATTATTTTTTATTTTATTTTTTTTCAAACATTATTGATCCGCAGTTGGTTGAATCCACAGATGTGGAACCCAAGGATATGGAGGCCCAACTGTATCAGTGTAAGGGAGAAAATATTTCTAACTCATATCAATGTTCATGGCTAAAGCCCCTACAACAAAAGATAGATGAATAAGAGAAATGCATACAATTAATTTAATGTAAGTTTTACATGATGAGAGATCATTTAGAAATGAATAATTAAAGATCTAGGGAAAACTGTGTTTTTAATGGACAGCCGTGCAGAAGTATGATTGGAAGACAGAAGGGTATAATCTAACAGTAATAAACCAGGAAGAACTTAGCAAATTCTGTTTGTTCAAATTCTTCTCGGCAACCATGTGTGATATTGCTTTCCTCTGGGTATAAGTTAGGACCCCTCCGGATGAGGGTCTTATGACCTACTTCAGTGGGGAAGGGGTAAGGGGAATTCTTTCTAGTTTGTACAGTCTGCTTTGGCTGTTTCCTCAAATGCTAAGATGCCATATTGTGGGGTAATGATTCCTGAACACTGTCACCTATATATGAAATGGGAGATTCTACATGAGTAATCAGATCTACAACTCCAGAATAGGGGAGGTTCCAAATATAGTCTCTGCTTTTTGCTAGGAACATGTATTTATTCTGGCATCTGGAGGAAGATCACTAGTTCCCACCACTGCACTAAAGAATGTGTGTCCTTTTCTATATATATGTATCACTATTTATGTTCCTTAAGGAGATCTACATTATGGTTTTCTTTAAAGAGAAGGACTAAGTATACTATGACATATTTTTGAAGGGAAATACATGTAAAACATATGTAAAATATAAGGCATGACCTGGTTTTCTTTCCTAAAGAGGCAGAGATCTACTGATGCAAAAGCCAAGTGCCTCCTGAACGCTAAAACAAATATGAAATGAATCTTAAAGATTAGTATGTGTTTATAATATCATAGACTATTTTTCTATTACCATGAGGAATGAGGTGGAAACTAAATAGCATAAAGAGGACGAAATAAATAATATTTTACCACATTACTGAATTGAGCTACACACACAATAACTTCCAGGATTGATTTCCTGCCTAATTTTGAAGCAAAAAGCCATCAATTTGGAAATCCATGCACAAGTATGTGAAGAATGCAAGCATTTTCTACTCAGTGGGAAATACCTTTATCCTTTTTGGAAATAGGCTTGGCACTTTATAGACACACACACACACACACACACACACACACACACACACACTTATTCCCAGGAGTCTATAATTCTATACCAACTTGATGAAATTTCCCCAAATTACCATAAATCAATTGTGGCTTAACTGAACTCCAGGGTAGGCAATGCTACATTTAAAACACTTTTAAAATTATCTTTCCTACCTACATCTTTGTAGGTGGGAAGTTGTTTTATGGATAGTCAAGTCCAAGAAAGCTTTATAGGTAGAAAATTGTTTTATGGATAGTCAACTAGTAAGAGGATAGTCTTCAGAGTTAGAAAAAGGCTGGCTCAAATTCTAGCTACCTTATTTACTTCTGTAGGACCCTGGGCAAAGTATTCTTTCTTAGCTTTGATTTCTGCATTTGTAAAATGGAGGCAATAATATCTTTATTGCCCAGGGCCTCACAGACAGTACAAATTCAGAAACAGTTGCAGCCACTCCTATTCTTGCTTCATGTGAAACGTATTTCCACATTCTGTACTTGTAAAGCATCCAGTAACCAGAAGGAATGAGTTCTCAGACTGAAGAAGTTATAGAAATCATTACTCAATTTATGCTAAAGTATATTTCCTTTATAGTTTGTGTAATCTCCTGTAGCAGAGTTCTCCAGAGAAACAAAACCAATAAGATTGTGTGTGTGTGTGTCTGTGTGTGTGTGTGTGTAAATTTATTATAAGGAATTTGCTCACACAATTATGGAGGCTGACAAGTCCCAAAATCTGCAGGGTGAGTCAGCAAGTTAGAGGCCCAGGAGAGCTGATGGTGTGTTTCCAGTTCAAGTTCAAAGGCCTGGGGCCCAGTAGACTTGAGATGTTGTATTTCCAGTCTGAAGGCTGGCAGGATGAGCCAATGTTTCAGTTTCAATCTGAATGCAGGAAAAAAGCCAATGTCCCATTTAAAAGGTAGTAGGGACAGGGAAATTCTTACTAGGGGAAGGTCACTATTTTGTTCTATTAAAGCCTTCAACTGATTGCATAAGGCCCACCCACATTTGGGAAAGCAACCTGCTTTATTCCATCTACTAATTCAAATGTTAATTTCATACAGAAACATCCTCACGGAAATACCCAGAATAAAATGTGATCAAATACTTGGGCACTCTGTGGTCCAATCAAATTGAACCATAAAACTAACCATCACATCCCCTAAAAGAAATATTTATTCTTTCAATCTGTATCAAGTTATAATTTTCCCAAAACAGGCTCAAATACTGTAGGATAAGTATCACTTTTGTCGATAGCATATTTTCTATTAGAAAAGAAAGCATACACCTCTAATTAGGTATTTGTATTTCTAAAGTACACACATGTACTATATTACTGATGTTATATACATAATGAAATATAAATCACAATTGTTTCAAATGACATAAAACATATAAATAAAAATTCCTACATTTTTCTCTACCCTTAAATGGCTATCTTGCCTATAATCCAGTATGTGTACTGACCACTGGTAAGTTCCTTGTTGTACAGCAAAGAGACATCTAAATACAGGAAAGAATGGGAAATTTTAAATTGCGAACATCCACTGGAGGGCTTGAGCTGAAAAGATTCTGTGGCTTTCACCGGGCTGGAAATGTTGGAGTTCTAAAAGTCATCATGGCAAGAACTTGATGATGGCTCAGGTATTCAAGTAAGATTATATAAACACAATGCACTCTTAAAATTAGGGAGAATGCTAAAGAGCTTTTAATAAATGGATTAGGTTTTTTGATATTTACTACGTTAGAAATTAAAATGGAAACTTCTAAAACACTTTTCAATTCATAAAATAACAATGTCTATTATATATTAACATAAATAACATGTTCAATGGGAAAATATTACATAAAACAAAAAATAATAAGGAGGATGACATGTTCTAAATTTTTGTAAATCTTTAATGTCTGGCTCAATTATAGACAAATTGATTCTCCTATTTGCTTCTGCATCTGCTCTTATGTGATATCAAATGTCATGCAGCCTCTGGAAAACTCCACTGTACACTTGTGAGAGACTGACAGTGACAAAGGCAAATACCTTCTTAGTATTATTAAAAAAATAGCTTTGATCTGACCATCAATTTGAAAGTTTTCATTACCCCTTCAGGTTTCCTGGACCAGACTTTGAGAACTACTATAAGAGAATGTACATTTAAAGTAGAGGATGAACATCTCACTCAAAATAAGGGAATGAAAAATTGGGGTGAAGATTTTCATAAAGAAATTGCAGCTTCATTTTGTCTTCAGAGTACTAAATAAAGCATCTCTTCTTTTGAGGTGGGAGGAGCATTCCTTATGATTGTTTGCAAGGTTGGAAAGTTGGGGGCTAGGGGTGGGTAGAAATTAAGATGATCCAGGCTTGTCCATCCTCCTGGAAAAGTGCCTGGGTCGGGAACATGTAAGACCGAAGCAAATCCAAACATGTTTTTCTCATTTTAATCTGTGGACATAGGGAAAGGTGATTCCTTTACCTTTTGGGGTAGGTTCAGGGTTCTCAGAATCAAGTTACTCCTGTCCTGGCTATAGATGAAGGAAAACAGATCTGGGACACAAAAAGAAACAGAAGCTAGCAGAGAAATTGTTCGAACCTCTGGATTTGTCAATTATACAAATTAAAACTGGAACCAAGAGTCCTGACAATACCCAAAAGAAAGCACATTTCTAAATAAAACAGTCAGATTTTAAGTTACTGTCTTATGCTTCTGGATATAGGATAAAAGTATAACTCTGACAGTGGTATAACTTTGACAATGTTATAACTCATAAACTTTATACTACACAATATATATAAGTCATATGTAGAACAAAAGTATAAGCATGAATGTGTGTGTGTATCTTACAAGAAGCAATGCCATGGGGAAAAAAATGCCACAGATATGTTGTCCAATTATTTCTTCTATCATTCCTCTCCTCTCACCACTCACTGCTTCAAAACCCTAAGCCTCTTTGAGTTAGCCCAACACCCTGCCCCTGGGACTTCATGCCATACTCTAAACTGCTCTTCTTGCCCTCTCCCCACCAGAGGACACTGGACAATATCTAGAGATACTTTTAATTGCCATGGCTAGAGCAGGACAGATGTTACTGGTATCTAAGAGCAGAGGCCAGGAGTGCTGCTAAATATCCTATAAAGAACAGGAGAGCTCCCCATAACCAAGATTTATCTAGCCCAAAATGTGAACAGTGTTGAAGTTGAGAAGCCATTCTCTAGGAAATAACCTTAGTTGGGAACCATTGTCTTAGCCCTGTCTCCACTAGCACTCTCTGGATTGCCAATGCATGGTACAGATTTCCAAAAACACACAAACAATATTATAGAGCCCAGTACTAAACTCTACTGTCTCCCAAAATTGTTTGTATTAGTATTGTATTGTTTATACTTGAAAGTAATGCAATTTGAGTCAATGCACTAAAGTAGCCCACATGAAAGTATACATAGCTATATGAGCACGCATGTGCTTGTTTATTCAAGTCAGGGTTGCAATGAAATGGTTGCTTGACCAAATTCTGCAAGGAAAAAAGAAAGCATCAAAGAAACTTAATTTCATGGTGGATACTTGTTTAGTTTCAAAACATGTTACGTGTTTGGGGGCACACCCCACCTTGACTGCAAAAAAGAACAGGTGATCGTTTAAATCTAGGAGCTACAAGCAATGGAAGAAGCAGAGACGTCTAAAAGTCTGTCCAAATACGGTTAAGTAAACTTGAAGCAGAATGACAATTTAAGGGAAGGATGTGCACTTTAATTTACCAGGTTCCATGAATCTCCATGAGACCATGGCATGCAACGACATTCTCCCATTTTCTACAATTTCCAATCACTTGCCCTCTCCTGTGTGACTTTCCCTCCTCTTGCCATTTACAGTTTGTGCTCCAGGGACAGGCTAATGGGGCTTGATTTTGTTACCTCGGCCGGCTTTCCTATAGGAGACTTCATCCTGTAATAATCATAGTTCCAGCGGTGCATGTCTATGAAATTAAAATGGAAGAGATTGGTACTTCAGGAATGTGGTTGCCATTATTGACAGTCACTCCAGATCAGTCTCTCCACAGGCAAGACAGCTCTTGCACGAAAAATACCTTTGCTTATCAAGTTGAGGCTCTGTGCAGCTGAGATGGCAATTTTGGGCCTATATGACAGTAGCCAGGCATGAACTAGAGCCCTCAGGAAAGTGAACTTCAGTAATCCTCCAGTATTCCATTAATGTGAAATCCACTAATCTGACACAGCAACTTTTTCTCTATTTTAAAGATCTTAGAATGTTAAATAAACACAGCTAGTTGCTCAATAAAAGAAAAAGACACTGTTAACAGCATATTTCCGATAATTAGATGCTTAGTATTTTAGTTTCTAAGTTTCGGTTCACTTTTTAAAATTCAGTATACATTTTATTGTGGAGAACTAACATAATGTAAAGTCTGTATTTTAGCCATTTATAAGTGTAAAATTCAGTGGCATTAAGTACATTGACAAGATTGTGTCACCATTGCCACTATCCATTTCCAACACATTTACAAGATCCCCAATAGAAAATCTGTACCCATTAAAAAAATTACTCCCCAGGCCCTGATGACCACGATTATGCCTTCTGCCTTGCTGCGTTTAACTACTCTGGGTGCCTTACATGTGATATTTGATATAATTATTTGTCCTTTTGTGTCTTGCTTATTTCAGTTGGTGTTTTCAAGGTCCGTCCATGTTGTAGCAAGTATCAGAATTTCATTCCTTTTTAAGGCTGAATAAAATTCTGTTGTGTGTTTACAACATGTTTTGTGTATCCATTCACACACTGATGGACATGTGGGTTGTTTCCACTTTTGGCTATTTTAAATAATGCTGCTATGAACATTGATACAGAAGTATCTGTTTGAGTCCCTGCTTTGAAATTAAATTTTGATCCATTTTTGCTCATTTAAAAATACAACCTTATAGCTATAAAGTGTAACAAAATAGAGAGTAATCTAATGTATACTTTATCATACAGAGAATCCTATGTGACCTTGTGGCATAAGTAGAGAATTTTTTCATGTATGAATACTGCTCCTGAGGTCATTTAACTTATTTTCCAAAGCACATAAAATAAATAACTACAGGTGTTGGTAATGTTCTTTCCGCTGTTTGTGGTCTCCCACGGTGCCTGGTTTATATTAAGGATCAGAATATGGGTTTTTTAATATACAAATATTACTATATTTTGAAGCAGCTCACTGTTACTTACCAAAGGTTAAGTAAAAATGAAGGTCAGATCATGTCACTAAATATGACTCCTTTCTCTCTTATAATAGGAATAGCCAAGTGACAGAGAAGAACTGGACATAAATGATTCTGAAGTTTATGTGACCACAAATGACTTTCCTAACCACTTCAATGTATTCATTCAATTGTTTTACAAAGAGAAACCTGAAATATCAGGTCGTCTAACATCAAGACTTCTAAGACAATCTGGCTTTGACAAGACTAAGTATGAAAAGAGAATAAATTTAAAGCTGATATGAAGAAAAAATAATAAAATAATAGTACAGAAAACCCAAGTTATTGAAAATTATAATAACTGCTAAAGAGGAAAATTTTGGAAACCTTCTCTTAATAAATTATCTCTTCTCATTTAAACAGCTACAGAATTCCAAAATTTTGGGAGATATTTATTAAGTACAGGTCAGTCTGGAAAGATTCTTTAACCCTCATGACAGTTCTGTGGGGACAAACTTATTATTTCCATTTAAAGCTAAGGAAACCAAAAGTTTTAAATAATTCTCATGGGGACACATGGCTAATAAATGGTGGAGATGAGATTTGAACCCGTATCTATGTGACTCCTGAGTTGAAGTTTTTTATGACTATACTACCTAGAATTGTTCTAAGCCACATTTGACAATTGAGGACGTGTTTATGAGGGAGATAAGAATTAATGCGCTTTGTGAATTAAAATGGGTCCCTTCAGAGCTATAGGACAGAGCCTGTTCCGACTGCTTTAAACAGAGTCCAAATTATCTGCTATTTCCACTCTGAGAATTTAGCAACCCAACATGGGTCTATCTGAAATCATCTATCATTTCTCTTTGACCTCTCCCATGAGATCCTAATGGTGGCTGTTTCCACTGAAATAAAAATATTTTAGGAATGATGGCATTTCCAGGATATTTTTGAGCGTTTCACTGCTGCTGTTGTAATTATTACTAATTATAACTGTTGTTCCCCTTAGAGCAAATAAACACAGGATGTTCTTATGCTATTTGCTTAAAGAAAGAGGCTAATGGTAATCTATAAAGCAATTATCAACCAAATGTGGACTCACGTATTTCTTTTTCCTATGTACTGGCATTAATAATTTCAGAAGTCATCAGCATGCATGTTTCTGAGTTCACATTTATATTTGCTTCAGGATAATTTATAGCAGCCAAAAATGACACAAACAACTTAGAACAGCAGTCATTATGAAAATGGTAAATTAAAATGGAATACTGACTGATGTCTTATAGAAAATTAATGTGCCATTAACCTTAACTATACCAATAAAGTTACATTATGAAGGTCAACTACAAGAACAGTTATCCACCTGGGACACACAGCAAATAGCATAGATTAATTCTGTGTTAAGGTGGGATGCTGAGATTAAAAGGGAAAGGTAAATGAAGCCAAATATTAAGCCCAGGTTTAAATAAAAATCACAAATTTAGGCACATAAGCTAATATTAGTTCAGGATTTCCTTTCTTATATTACTGATTATTTCTTTTATAATTCACCGTGATTACTTTTTATCAAGTAGCTTCAGTCCAAGTTTCTTTCTGTACATAACATTAACACATCCAAGTATACTTTCAAGTAGTAAAACATTTTAGAGCTTGAAGGGTCACTAAACATAATTAAATTCCCCCACTTCTCATTCTAAACATGAGAAAACAAAGAGCTCAAACAACAAAGATGCTTGAGAACAAATTCAGTCTAATTTTCATTCCAGAATTATATACCGAACAACCTGATTGATTCTTGTTTCAGCTATATTCTCTTTGCTAAGGCATTTTCTCCTTTGATTCTCCAACTCTGACAGATTGTAGAAATCCAGGATTTTTAACAAGTAAAACAGAGGTAATAATGCCTAATATAAGCATTTATTATGATAGGCTAAGAAAATGTTCTTTAAGATCATGCTTTAAAATTGTTAAAGGCTATACATGTATCACTATTATAAATGAGGGACTTGAAGAAGTTTAAATCTCTTTTACAGGGTCTCTATATACACCAAAAAGAATATACAGTTGCCCCTTGAACAATGAGGAGGGTAGGGGTACCGACCCCCATGCAGTCAAAAATCTATGTATAATTTTGACTGTTCCAAAACTTTAATAGCCAACTATTCACCAAAAGTCTTACTGATAACACAGTCAATTAACACATATTTGTATCTTATATGCATTATTCTTACAATAAATAAGCTAAAGAAATGTCATTAGGAAAATCATAAGGAAGAGGAAACATATTTACTATTCATTAGATGGAAGTGGATCATCATAAAGGTCTTCACCTTCATCATCTTCAAGTTGAGTAGGCTGAAGACGGTGAGGAAGAGAAGGGATTAGTTCTGCTGTCTCTGGGGTAACAGAGGTGAAAGAGATGGAAGGAGAGGCAGGAAAGGCAGGCACCCTTGGTGTAACTTTTATTTTTAAAAAATTGGGTATAAGTGGATCCATGCAGCTAACGTTGTTCAAGGGTTAAGTGTTCTGGCTTCCAGATTTTAAAAATGCGTTTTTTAGGCAGTGTTCATCCAATTTACTGGGTATGATTCTTGAATATCTCTGGATATTACAGATGTCTAAAATCATATAACTGTAATATTTATCTTATATGGTACTTGTGAATGTTAAATAATATATATATATAATATTTGAGATAATGCTAAAAGCCTAGTATGCATTCGATAAACATTGATTAATATTAATTTTCTTTCCTTTTCCTTTTGAATCATCCTTCTTTCTTTTGACTAGGTATAATAAAATTGCAAAATTCTGAATAGTAGTAACAGGCAAGAACAAATTTGGATTTACAAAATAATTTTATTAGAAGAGGGAATTAGTTAACTGGCCTCTCCATTAAATAAACCGCTAGGTGCAGTGGCTCACACCTATAATCCCAAAACTTTGGGCGGCCAAATGGGAAGGACTGCTTGAGCTTAGACATTCAAGACCAACCTTCGCAACATAGCAAGACCTCATCTCTACTTAAAAAATAAAAAATAACCCGACATAGGGGCATGCATATGTGGTCCCAGTTACTCAGGAGGAGGAGGGAGGAGGATCCTTTGAGCCCAGAAGGTGGAGGGTGCAGTGAGCTCCACTGCACTCTGGCATGGGTGACAGTGCAAGACCCTGTCTGAAAACACACAACACAACACACATGCACACAAACACAAAAATAACAGACATATAAAATAAAAAGTAAATCTGCACATAGAGACAGTACTACACATCCCTAAGCATTCTCATTTAAAATACGGTACCTGCAGCTCTCACATATTAGGAGGAGAGTAATATACAAAAATCTTGATTAATTCTACAAATGCTTCAAGGAAGAAGAATATAGTCATTTTGTTCAAGAGAAAGGAATCCTGATGTGTCAAAAAGACATTTTGCTATATCTCTGTTATTCTGACAATTCCTGATGGAGACAGGGCCAAGCTCTTCTGGAATAAGCTATTATATATCTTTTCCTATATATTATATAGTGAAGGGTCGAGTCACATAATCACATATCAATATCAATATACATATCTTTTTTTTTTTTTTTTTTTTTTTTTTTTTTTTTTAGAGATAAGTTCTCGTTACCCTGCCCAGGCTAGAGAACTTATTCACAGTTGCAATCATCACACACTGTGGCCTCAAAATCCTGGGCTCAAGCAATCCTGCTGCCTTAGCCTTCCAAGTAGCTGGAACTACAGGCATGCACCACAGGGCTCGGCATCTTAAACTCTTCGTTTTAACATAACAAATCACCATCTAAGATTAATATTCAAGTTAATTGTAACTTAAATCTAGAGAAATACAAAGCAATGGGGAAAATGAAGTCAAAAGACTAAGTGTCCTGTTGATTCCTGTAAGTCATACCACAGGTATCTATACCATTGATGCAAAAGTAAGATAACACTTTCAAACGACGCTAGTCTTCTCAGAAAAAAGGGTTGCCAGCTCCCTGGGCCACAGACTCCGAGTGCTAGCACATCAGTCGTTTTAAAGAAATTACTAGCATGCTGTGTTTGGTTTCCCGTCTCCTACCTAGCATTTTACAAACTGTATCAAAGCACGGAGTGTAACAGCTCCAATTTCTTTCACAGCAGCAGCACTGTGTGAGAAAAATTGACAGATTAACTAGAAGAAAGCCTCCAAACTCACTATGAACTATGACTGTCTATTAGAACAGAATGGTAGGCCGAAGAGTACACATAAAGAAATGCCTCAGTGATCCATTGCACAATGAACCAATGGGTATGATAATGCTCTTCAGGATTTGTGTGTGAGAGGGAGAGCACAATCCAGGAATGATAACCTGCACAATTTTGCTTAGAACTCATTCTGGGTGAGGACAAAGATCAGGAGTTGAAAAGTAGCTATTGATTTTTCTTAGTGTTTCGCTTATTATTTTGATGAATCCTCTGCCCGCTAGCTTCTTCTAACAAATAAACTACACTAAACAAATCTGGTCCTGGCATAAATTAATGAGGCTGAGTTAAATGAAGCCCCAACTGTGTCACAAACAAGGACCACTGTTAATTGAATTCAGATATGCAACTTGTCTTCTTCATGACAGTCCATCGGATTTAGATTCAGTGGGCAATGCTAATCCTTGCATTTATACAGACATCTACAGTGTGCTTCAGAAATATTTGCCATGTAGTCCATACAATTATACTAACAAAATAGGTAGTATTCATAGTATTACAACTATTTAAGAGAGGTGTGAGAGCTTAAACATGGTGCCTAAAGGCAGGGGCCACTAGAATGGTGATAGTGTGCATGTATGTAGAAGGAAAGGAAGGCATGGGGGAAGGAAAATGAAGTCACAAAAGGGAAATTAGAGGAAGAAATACATGGGATCACTGTCAACTTAATTGGTGTGTGCTTTTCCTTTTGAGTTACTTATTAAAAGGGTTTGCATCAATAGGCATTTTAAAGAAAACCATGGATAAATGAAACCTGTCAACTGGCAACTGCAATGTGTACATTACTAAGAACATGTGAAAGGCAATGTTTTACACTGTTTGGATAAATGAAACGGAAAAAAAAACATCAACAGACTGTATCTTATGCCTCAATCTTATAGGATTCTCTTAGGAAAAACACACTGCCAGAATATTCTTTATAAACCTTAATTTATTTATCTATTTATATTAGTTCAATAAGTTAACTAATTGAGACTAATAAAAGTTTCAAATTGGCAACTTACAATTTGGGACTTTTTCTCCAGTCCTTTAGTATAATTTGAGCTTTCACAAATTTTTAAGTACAATAGATTAGTGGGGGGAAACGCCTCAAATACATCTTGATAAAGCATGTCCTTAAAAACATGTTTTATTGTCAAGCAGATGAATTAATACAGAAAGAGCACATAAAAGACTCTATATGGTGGAGTATTTAATATCTATTAACAATCCACCAAATATTCTATTGTTATTTTCATTTATTAATTTGTTCATTTCACTATAATCATTATGAGATTATGATATAAAAATAGAAGCTGTGTTCATCATAAAAGATGACCCATGTCTTTAAAATCAAATAAAATACAAGGATAAGACATTTGAGAAGTGACATTTTTTTCAGGGAAGAAAGGGTAACAATATAACCAAATAATACCAGAAGCTAGAAGTCTCAAGATAAACAAGTTTTTGACTAAGTGATATTTGGGACTGGCATTAAGAAACTCTTGAAAATATTCAACATTTAAAGTGGGGCCTGGTGGGATGTGATTGGATCATGGGGTCAGAGTTCCCCCTTGGTACTCTCCGTGCAATACTGAATTCTCATGAGATCTGGCTGTTTAAAAGTGTGTGCCACCTCCCCACCTTTCTATTCCTCCTGCTCTGACCATGTAAACTGCCAGCTTCCCCTTCACCTTCTGCCATGATTGTAAGTTTTCTGAGGTGTCCCTAGAAACTAAGCAGATGCCGCCACGCTTCCTGTACAGCCTGCAGAATCATGAATTAATTAAACCTCTTTTCTTTATTTAAAAAAAAAAAAGAAAATATTCAACATTTATCAAAGGTCAAATATATGTTAGAGGAACTCTGCCTTGTAAATATATTAAACACGTGGATGTAATTTTTTAAACCAAATTTTTAAAAGTTTTATATAGATAGTAACATAATCCATACTTTCTACTTAAGGGCTCCAAGACTCAACACTAGTTAAATGTCTTATTAATGATCATTACTGGTAAAACCAGAACTTGATTGAATCAAAGCCTTCTGATTCTAGATGCATAAATTTATCCAGCACATTAAAAAAATGAATTGGCTAAAAATGGGCCAGTTCAGGGTCTCAAAATATTCTCCAGTTACATATTTCAGTAACCTTTTTAACTCTGATTATAACAGTCATATTTCTGAGGAAAAAAATAGAAAAAAAAGCAAAAAGCATAAATAGAAAAATAGAAATCTCTAAAGTCCACCATTAAAAAAATATAATACTGTTAGCATTCTTATAAATAACCAAGCTGGATATCCACTGTTTTTGCCTGCCAACTGCCTGTCTTTACTTCAGGTAACAGCATCCACTTTTCATTTGGGAAACCAATGAATATATGTTGGATGAGTGTCAACAAGACAGCCTGTCTAAAGTTCTCACCTTAATTCATACAAGTGGCAAAAATTACCTAAGTTAAATCAACTGGTCACTTTCTCTACTAGAAATTCTCATTTCAAGAGAAGTTACTCATTGTAGGGTGCAAAAAAAAATGAAGCTGATTTATGCTCAATGATATTGACTAACTTTCAAATTCCTTTTACATAGCTATTCATAGCTAATTATTTCAATTCTGTGAACTGCCCTGTATATTTCCAGTAAAGCTCCCTTTGTTTTTGTATGCATGTTTCTTTTAGATATACATTTCAGTGGATTTTATTATTTAAATTAAAAACTCTTAGGAAAGAGGATGCAAATAATTTTGAGGTTTATGCTACACATTATGAGAACATATTTATTGAAACCCTCTCAAACAGTGGGCATTAATTTTTCTTTTTCCCGTTTACCAATTTGATACCTGAAACACGATATAATAACTTAAATGAACAGCTCATTGATTAACAGTGAAGCTGTTAAGAAGCTCTCTGTATTTCTTGTTCTTTAAAATTGATTGTTCATATTTTGCCGCTTAATTGATATGTCATTTGCTTATTAGATTTAGAGATATGACAGTTTTTTTCAGTTTAAGGTTTGCAAATTTTTTTCTCATTCTGTTAATAATCGTAATTGTATTTCTTTTACATGCGTATCAAATTACTATAGTATTAAATTGATAGATATTTCATTTTATATTTTTTTTAAAGAAAGGCTCACCTTATCCCCAAATCATATAGTTACCTTGTTTGCTTGGATTCCGTTGTAATTATATATTTAACATTTATTCCTTAATAAATCTCAGTTTCATCTGATATGCAGGGAGATAATGATTTGCCCTACCCTTTCACCTATTATCACATCGTGCTCATATAATCCACACTTACATAGCTTCACTGAAATGCCAACCTCAACATAAATTCACTTCTAATATGTATGTAGGTCAGTTTCTTGACCTTTTCATTTGTCTAATCTAATATTATATAAACGCTTCATTAAAAAATTTTTTTTTAGTTATTTTTGAAATTCTCTTGGCTACTCTTGGATATTATTCCTCCAATTGTATTTCAGGGCAATTTTAGAATTCTAATATATATACATATGTATGTGTGTGCATAAAACTAAATTCTGTATCATATTTAACCTTCCCATTTTATTGAAACTTCATGTTCTTTGGCAAATTATTATGGTTTCCATCATATAAGAATCTCACATCTCTCGTTAAGTCAATTCATATGAATTTTATATTTTGTTGCTATCATTTTTAATTGTACGTTCTTGTTTGTTTTTGACAAGAAAACTGAAATAAAAACAGTACACTTTAAAAGGTGTTAAAAACATGTATTTTTAAAGTTTTCAGATTCATAAGTATAAAAGGCATAATCATATTTCTTATAGGCAGAAATAATTTTATATGCTTTCCATATTTTTCTGTTATTCCTTTTTCATCTCTTACCAGATATAAAGATTTTAAGAATCACTAAGTTAAACAAAGTATAAGGGAAGCATCCTTTATTTTGGGGGGAAATTGGTGGGTATGCCTGAAATGCTGTCTCCTTAAGTACTATATGACTTAGGTCTGAGTCATATAAAGTATCAATCTATTACTAGACTACTAATTATTTTTGTTGTTTTATAGTGTTTTAAGTCAGGAACGGTTAAGAAAGTTTATCAAACATCTAGTCAGGAGTGACTGTATGAGCATGCCCCTAGGCTAACAGGAGTTTCAGAATCACCACCCCACCTCCAGCCCTGATACTTATTCTGTTTCAGGCATTTAAAATTACACTGCTTCATAAAGGACACCTGTCAGTTTTTCCTCTATTTCTGAACCTATTTTGTTACCATAAAATTGCTTATTTGTTAATAATTTAAAGTAGTTTATCCATTAAGATGATAGCACATGCAATTTTTTTGGAGGTTAAAATGACAACTTTTCAGGGTTTCTTTTCCTGGGTTATTTTGTTTATTAATGTTTTTAAACTTGAGTTAATTTATATAATTTGCATTGATAAAAATACCCATTTTCCTTAACATTTTTAATCCCTTCAGTATTGATATAACCCCTTCTTATAATGACTATATTTTTGGGTTTTTTTTTTTCTGTACAAGATGTTTAAACAGTTTATGTATAACTTGCTTTTAAGTAACAGTTCTTAGATTTACTTAATCTGTTTTCTGTTGTTTCCTATTTTCTATTAATTGATCATTATTTAATAATCTTTTAATTATTTTACTTACTCCTATAATTTTATTAACTTTTCTAACTTTTCAAGTTGAACATTACTTTATTTTATTTACAATATGTCATGTGATAAAATTTTTGATCCTAACTCACAGATTTTCACACATAGTGTTTTTATTTTATTTTATTTTTTTCAAAAGTGGGTTCTTTATACTCATAATGTGATTTGTGACACCCATTGTGACACAGATGGTTTGGTCCTTTCCAATAATAAAAAATATAATAAAAAATAATTTAAAAATGGTGCTTTTTGGAATACTTGTGCTTTTTGAAACGACAAATCACATTATGATATAAAGAACACAGTTTTTGAAAAAAAAAAATAAATTATTTCTTCCAAATGTTGGAGAAACCAGTGTTTCCAGTCGATTGACCTAAGACAGGTGTTTTAGGCCCTTTTGGATTTTTAAATTGTTTTTACGTGTATGTTTCTGTGTATGCGTGTGGTGGCTTGTATTTATAGGTGTGTGGTGTTCATTGCTATAATAGGAAATAACATTAAAAACTGGAGTTATAAATTATTAAGAACATAACAAAAATAAAAACAGTATGTGTGAAAATCTGTGAGTTAGGATCAAAAATTTTATCTTCAGGCAAATACGTAGCCTTAAATAAAATGTTATCACATGACATATTGTAAATAAAATAAAGTAATATTCAACTTGAAAAGTTAGAATAGATAATAAAACTATAGGAGTAAGTAAAATTTCAGCATCTCCTGGGAGAAGTTTCTCCTAGTTCACCGGGTAAAAATTTTTCACAGATCTTTGTAACAAACTGGCCAATGACCAAAAAGTTTACACCAGCCAGATTTATTCAGTGACAGTCCAACATTAACAGCAAAAATCGATGCAATTTACTTGACTTTTATGCTCTATGTCAAATGTTGGTTGGCAGTGTTTGATTGCCCTAAATTATTCAGGGGAATGAAAAGTATTTAATATTAATAAACATTTCTGAAATCTCCACAACATTGATAAAAGGAGACCTAGCCACTGGTTTTAAAACCTCCTATCCTGTTGTCATTCATGTTCTTTCCACTGGTATTCCATTGGTCATAGCAATATGTTTGGTCTCACGATGTGTGCACCATTATACCTGGCTAATTTTTGTATTTTTTGTAGAGACAAGGTCCCACTATGTTGCCCAGGCTGGTCTCGAACTGCTGGGCTCAGTGATCCTGCCGCCTTAACCTCCCACAGTGCCATTTTTATCTTTAAAAAAGTTTTCTCACATCATAAAAAACTCTCACGTTTTTAATTAGTTTTCATTCATCCATTTAATAAATATTTATTAAGTGCTTACAATATGTCAGATACACATCCTTAAGAATCCTTCAAAATTCTGTAACTCAGGAAAATATATAAGGGTTACCTAAGAAGTTCTGTTTGTCTTTAAATGAAGGGCAAAGAGTTTTAAGAAGGAAATGTAATAGCTTAGAAAACATATTGCTATTCAACCATTTGCCATACAAGCAATTTTCTAAATAATGATCTAATCATACAGTTTACAAAGTACTATAAATGTGCATAAGCCTTTCCTTGACATAATGAGCTACCTGTACAGACAGTAGATTAAATGCACACTACAAACTACCCTTAGCATGCCAGATCAGTGAAGAAAACCTATTGAAATGTTATTCCTGCTGAGTGACCAAAAGGAACATCAGTTATTTGTTCTCACAGGTGCACAGCTGCATTCTCTGTCAAGAATGCTTCAAGTAACACACTTCATACTACTTTTACTTCAGATGATTAAAAAGTAGATTGGCAAAGAATCATTAAAAGCTTCAATAGAAAGGAAACCCAACAGTTCTAGTATCAGTGAAAAGTTTCTTTATGCTTCTTGTCAAATATGATTCTGTTTGATATATTTTTAATGGCTACAAGAAAAATAATGAAGAAATTAAAATCAATATAAAATTACAAATCAAAATACTATTCTAGGGTTGACAGAAAGAGTATTTCAAATCAAGGGAGAAAAATCCATCACCAACTCAATCTTCAATGCTTTACTTTCTGAAGAGACTATGACTCATTCTTGCTGCTATTGCTAGGCAGGACAGATTGAATCAGGAGTGGGGAAACAGTCTTTAATTAGAAATTCATTGAATTTTGTCAGATCCAATAAGACATTAATGTTATTTCAGGGGGAATGGTAGGTATGTTTTTATTCTGTCTGCTTCTGATTCAGATATTTTCATTCCAGGCTACATTCCTAGGCTATTATTTTTCATTCTTCAAAAATAAAAAAAGTATGGAAAACAGGAGGATAAAGTCAAGGGAGTCTTTTTGTTTACAAATCAAATGTGAAATTTTCAAAACACATCTACTGCTTTGAAAGACAGGTTGAGAAGCTATCATTTGAGAGTTAACTGGATTTGTGCACTCAAGCAGTGGCAGTAAGACAATTTTTCAGTATTCAATTGCAATCCTTTTTATTTGTGTATTATAATAGAAAACAAGTGAGAGCACAGAACGAGTGAGTTTTAGGTAGCAGAGGGTTAAAAGCCTTTCATATACACAGATAATCATGGCAATTTCAGTTAAACTATCAAACAACACCTAAAGTCTCGCAGGTGCTCAATATGCCATTGGGGTAAAAGTGAAACTATTTTTAAAAGGGAACAAGTAACGGTGTATGTTTTAGGTCAAACATTACCTACAGATGAGAGCATAAAACTAAAAATAAAGGCAAAGTGTGATGAGGCAGCATGTGCTGAGGTAAAAAAGTGGGAAGGCTGTCCCTTATGCTATAAATGTCTCTATAGGCTTTGTAAATCACAGAGGACATCACTTTTAGGGATAGCAAAGAACAGACATTCTGCATTGTGACATAAAATAAAGCCATTCTCCCTTGTACATGCTGTACTGACTGAGAAAAATTTCTCATACAGATCCCATAGCTCCACAGTGTCAGTCATAGCCAATGTTAGCCTGTGGGACTTTAAAAATGATCAAGGTTAATCTTTTCATTTTATAGAAGAGAAAATTGGAGTTTATAAGAGTAGGAAACTTGAAAAGCACCTAATAAATTAGTTGAGGGCTAAAGCCAAGTTATGTGACTGTTGCTGTAATACTCTCTCCCTTTATCGGAATGTCTCAATCATGAGAACACAAATTCATCCATCCATCCATTTGGTACCAACAGCTCTAAGACTTAGAATCTATTGCAGTAGTTCATTGGAGTCTGATAAAATTTAAACATATTCCACTTGAAAACTAAAATAAGTTGATACAAAAAAGGTAGGGACATAAATGTAATCAGCATACCATAAAGTGTTTAATACAAGTAAACTTTTACTATTTCTATTTCTCACTATTTTACAGATAGAAAATATTTATATAAGTATGATAAACAACATATATGAAAGCAAGCACGCCAGAATTTAACTGGTCCTGAGACTTTCCACATGTGGAAAACAGAAGTGGCAAATGTTTCTCTTTGATGCCATTTGCTCATTAGACATAGCTTGCTTGTTCCACAAGCTATGTCTAATGTATTTTTTAAAAAAACTATTAGTTGTCAACATCAAAATATTGAAGTGTTTCAAAAACTTAAAAATTGTGGTTTCCACTGATATATTAAAAGACCAAGCATTACTGGGACTCCATTCTGAAATGGCAACAATTACCTAAACTGGGTATAATATATCTGTCATTTCCCTGCCATGTGAAGGCCTGGACTGCAGGAATGTCGATGGAAATGGGGAAGAAACAAGAGTCACAAACAAAAGAGAAATAAGTCATATAAAAACCAAGTAGGAAACGCAGGCATCAATATTACTTTGTAATTACAGCAAATATAAATAGATTAAACACTGTAATTAAAAGGTAGATATTTATAGACTGGCTTTTAAAAAACACATGATCTAACTATTGTCTACAACTGAAATATTTTAGGTTCAAAGACAAAAACAGGCTGAAAGTTAAAAGATGGAAAAGGACATATGCAAACAGTAACCAGAAAAAGAGCTAGAACAGCATTACTAATACCACACTTCAATACTTTAAGCCAAAAATTTTAATGTAAAAACAGGAGATTTTACAATGAGAAAAGGGTCAATCTGCCAGTAAAAAATAATACCTATAAACTTATATGCCCCTAAAAAACAAAGACCCAAAATAGAGGAAGGGAAACTGATAGAATTTAAAGAAGAAATAGAAAATTTAACAATAATAGTTGAAAAGCTTCAATATCCTTCTTTAAATCATGGAAAGAAAATCAGACAAAAGATCAAAAAGGATCCAGAAGACTTAACACTATAAACAAACTAGATCAGCAAACATGTATAGAACACTCCACTCCAAAGAGCAGAATACACATTCTTCTTAAGTGCATTGAAAACATTTTTCAAAATAGACTGTAAAAGATCTACAGACTATATTTTATATACATTTTTCCTACATTATAGAGACATTGAAATATTAAAGGTTTTATAAATAATATAAAAGGTGATACAACAAATTCAATGAGATTAAAAGGAATAAAATCATAAAACGTTCTCTGACCAGAATAAAATTAAATTAGCAATCAAAACTAAAAGTAAATCTGGGAAATCTGTGGAAAATAAATAATTTAACCATAAATAACCAAGGGGTCAAGAAAAAAAAATCAAAAGGGAAATTACTGTGAGACTTTGAGATGCATGAAAATGATAACAGAATATGCCAAAACTTGTAAGATGAAGCTAAAGCTGTACTTCAAAGACAATGTATAACTTTAAATGCCTATATTTAAAAAGAATCAAAATTTAAAATCAATAACTTAACTTTCCACCTTGAAACCCTGGAAAAGAAGAGCAATAGAAGGGAGAAAATAATAAAGACTCGAGTAAAATATAAAGGGAATTGCAAACAAAAATACAATAGAAAAAAAAATCAATGAAATAAAAATTGGGTCTTAGAAAAGATAAATAAAATTGACACAACTTTAGCTAGACTGACAAAACAATTGAGAAAATTCAAAATCTTCAAATCGAGAATAAAATGGGGATAACAACAGAATTTACAGATATTTTAATAAAAAGGATTATAAAGCAATTACTATAAACCACTATGTTATCAACAAATTAGATAATTTAGACAAAGTAGAAAAATTCCTAGAAAGACACAAACTACTGAAATTGATTCAAGAAGAAACAAAAAATCTGAATAACTCTCTATCAAGGAAAGTGAATTAGTAATCAAGAAACTTCTCATAAAAAAGTCCATGAGCAGAAGGCTTCATCAGTAAATTCCACAAAATGTTTAGTGAAATTCTTCAAAAACTAGAAGACAACGAAACACTTTCAGACTCATTATATAAGGCCATTATTACCTTGATACCCAAACCAGACAACAGCATCATAAGAAAGCTACAAATTAATACTCCTTATGAAGATAGACACAAAAATTTTCAACAAACCAAATCTATAAACATACAAAAAAATTATAGACCACAAACTACTCGGATTATTCAAGTAATGCAAATTAATTCAACATATAAAAATCAATCAATGTAGCACACCATATTAATACAATAAAGAACAAAAGCCACAAAATCATTTTACACAGGCATAAAAAGTATTTTAAAAATGCAAAACTCCTCCATGATAAAAACAAAACAAAACAAAACAAACAAACAAACAAAAAAAAAAAACTCAAGGAACTAGAAAGGAAAATCCTTGGAAGGAAGATCCTAAACCTAAAAAAGGGCACCTGCAAAAAAGGGCATCTCACAGCTAACATCATACTTACCAGTAAAAGATGAAAGCTTTTCCCATAATATCAAAAATAAGACAAGAATGGTTGTCTTGCTATTTCAATTCAATTGTAGTGGAGGACCTAATTAGGACAATTAGGAAAAATAAAATAAAATAAAATAAAATAAAATAAAATAAAATAAAATAAAATGTGCCTAGATTGGAAGGAATGAACAAAACTATCTCAATTTCTTCTACATAGAAAATCCTATGGAATCCACAGAAAATTTTAGATCTAATAAACAAGTTCAAGCAAAATTCTAGGATACAAGCTCAATATATAAATACCATTTTTATTTCTATATACTAGCAATGAGTAATTCAAACATGAAATTAAAAAATAATTTCATTTAAAATATCATCAAAAATAAAATATTTAGGAACAAATTTAATAAAGTCAGTATATTAAAGATGTGTATGCTGAAAACTACAAAACATCATTGAAAGAAATTTTAAAAAGAACTAAATAAATGGGAAGACACCCCATGTTCATGGAATGTAAGATTTACTAGTGTTAAGACTGCAATACCTCCAAATTGATTTACAGATACTATGTAATCTTTGTAAAAGTTCAAGGTGGTTGTATTGCAGAAATTATAAAAGTGATCTTTATATTCATATGGAAATTCAAGAGCCTCCAAGTAACTGAAACATCCTGAAAAAAAAAAAAAAAAAAAAGTCTGACGACTCAGACTACATAGCCAAAATATATCCAGAATATATCAAGAACTCTTATAATTCAATACTGAAAAAAGATCCAGTTAAAAAATGAACAAAAATTTGAATAGACATTTATCCAAAGAAGATATACAACTGTCCAACAAGTACATGAAAGATGCTCAAATCATTAGCAATTAGAGAAATGCAAATCAAATCCACAATGAGAAACACTTCCCATTCACTGAGATGACTATGGTTAAAAAACAAGCAACCACAGGGTTGACAAGAATGGGAAGAAATAAAAACCCTCATGCATTGCTGCTGAGAATGTAAAATGCAACCACTTTGTTAAACAATTTCGTTTATCATTCTTCAAAAAGTTCATCATAGCTTTACCATATGACCCAGCAATTCCACTCCTAGGACATCTAAGCAAAATAAAAACATATTCCACACAAAAACTTGTACACAATATTCAAAGCAGCATTATTTATAATTATAAAAAATAGAAACAACCCCAAAGTCCATCAAATGATGAATAAACAAAATGTTGTATATCCATAGAATCAAATATAAATCATCCATAAAAATAAATTAAGTACTGATACACGCTACAGCACGAATTTTAATACATCATGCTAGCTGAAAAAAGCCTGACACAAAACTCTACATATAATATTACTCTATTTGTGTTACACTTCCTGAATAGGCAAATCTATACAGGCAGAGTGTACATTAGTGATTGCAAGGAGTTGATGGACAGGTTAATAAGGAGTGGCTGCTAATGGGTCCTGGGATTCTTTTGGTTTTGAAAATATTATTGAATTTAATAATGATAATGGCTGCACAATCTGGGAATATACTATAAACCACTGACTTGCATACTTTAAAAAGGTTATGTTTATGATACATGAATATCTCATTTAGAAAAAAAGAAGATTCACAAAAATAATTGCATCAAAGTATGGTATATGAATTGGTCAACATAAAGAGAAAGTACCATTCAAGAAGAATCTAAGATTTGGAAACTATATCATTGGTATATGAGAAAGGATGAGTTAAATTTAGCAACTAATAAAGTGCATTACTTAGAAATTCAGCAATAAGTTGATTTAGAATATTAAGCAAATAAATACATTAAAAGGTCATGACCAACCAAAAAAACAATAAATAAAATAATTCTCAGAGACTTGCCTGAAAAAAGCATGTTGTGAAATAATTTTCAATTAATTCATTTATAGGAACAATTAACCCTTTCAGTTGTCAAATATGTCTCCTTTCTTTGTACAGAGTGCATTCTCTAATAGGTAAGAAAGCTACTCACCACCATGCTAGGCTGATAACTACCCAGGCCAGAGTATAATCAGAAATTTCTAGCACCGATAACTGTGGGAACTACAGGATCATTCATACAGCGATTTTTCAAGTGTCAAAATCTGAAAACTACTGATAGTTCTGAGCATAAGATGAATATAAAGGTCATAGCAGCACTGGGGAAATGGACCTGTAAGTGAATTCTACTTGCCATAGGAAGTGAAAAATAACTTTTTAACACCCTCCTTATTATTATTCTAATCATTTTAGAATCTCAGTTTTACCCCTATTAGTGGTTTATGAATAAATAAATAACTGTATAATTTCCCCACTGGCCAAATCACTTTGAAAAAATAACACATTTGATGTTTTCAAAAGATACAATCTTACCAGATTATTACAAAGACAATGGTCCCAAGCCACATACATTACAATGGAGATATAAATTACAATGGAGCTTTTTCCATTTTAATTTATGTCTCCATTGTAATGTGTATGGCTTGGAGAAAGCTCATTCTGTTTATCTGCTTCTGTTGAGTAAACATACTGGGAATATGTTGTATTTGTGACACATTATTGTTGGGTCAGCTCACACAATGTGATAAAGCCAACTCTTTGCCTTTATTATTTTCCTAATTACCAAGGCCAACAGTGTTTCATCTAAATTATGTTGTGAACTCAAGCGAAAAGATGTTAAGTGTCTTCCTCATAAGTGATATAACACCCCCTTCCTCCCTTTGGCCTATCTTTAATCATAATCAATGTCAAGGATCATGTAAAATTTTTTAAAGTACTAATAGAATCTGGCCCTAAATATGTTTCATTGAATGTAAATGGTGTAGATTAATAATCCAACTAATATTTTCCGCTGTGATGTTTATAATGTGTAATTAATTTCATTCTTAAGTATACAAATATACTTTATAACAGAAGATTGAGCATTATAACTAAGCTACATAATTATTACGTAAGGCATTCAATAACAAATTTAATTTGATATGAAGGATAAAGTTAATAAGCATATAAATCTAAACTTTAAAATAAAATATATTGTAAAAGAAATTATCTACTTACATATTGGCTTCTAACTTCCCATTACAATGTAATGAACAAGTAATTTCACCAAATGATCCTTAATACTACTACTTTTAATAGCCCATCAAAAGATAGATGAACTGAATTTCACTGTGCATCTTACCTACTTATATGTAATCTAGATTTACAGGAAATCTAAATAACAGTCAACCAAAGATGCCATAATCTAATTCCTTTTGAAAATGAAAAATCCAAAGGTGACAATCTATTGTGATACAAAGTATACCGTTTACACAGTATTCCAAGTGTACTATCAGCTCTGAGTACCCGCTGAAAATACTTTCCCTCTTTTATTGTAACACTGGTAGTATGACTCTAGAGTTACCTTGAGCTAAGGATTCAGGTAGAGGAAGCTGAGCGTGTAGACAGAGGGAGGAAAGTCGCTGTGCTCCTACCCAGATTTGCTTGCTTTATTACACCTCTCTGAGGATCACAGCTAGGCTGAATCAGAGGTGCCTGTGGGACTCAGTAACCATAAATTTGGAGCTGTCCTCTGTGGTAGTGCTGAAAGAGAACTAGTAGCGGTGAACAACAGAGGTGCTCAAATTGCAAGGTATGAGAGACCTGCTATAGCAGTGATTCAATCCAAAGTCATGAGAAAGAGAGATAACAGACAGCTGTGGTCAAATGAGCATTGATTAATATCCATCATCTAATGAATAAATAAAATGTGGTATATCCATACAATGTAATATTTTTCTGCAATAAAAAGAAATTGATACGTACTATAACGTGGTGAATCTTAAAAACCAGTAGACTAAGTGAAATAAGTCAGTCATAAAGAACCACATATTGTCTGCTTCCATTTAATGAAATGTCCAGACAGAAAGTGGATTAAGTGGTTGCCCGGAGCTGGGCTGGGGAGTGAATAGGGAAAAAGAATAGTAGGAATTTTTTTTTTTGGTGGGGGTGATAAAAACATTCTAAAATTGATTGTGATGATGAATTGGTATAATTATTATTCACTCTGAACATACTAAATGGTACAGTTTAAATAAGTAAATTGTATGGTATGTGAATTTTATCTCAATAAAACTGTATTATTTTAAAACAAGTGCATGGATTTACGCCAAGGCTCTGTATCTTACGAAATCTGGAATGACTGAAAAGTTACCTAACTTTTTTAAGTGCCAGCACCTTATCTGAAAACAGATATTAACAGTATCTATACTTCATCCTCTTGAAGACTGTATCATTGTAATGTATGTAAATTGTTTAGGACAATGTCTCACACAATAAATGTAAGCTGTTATAGGTAAACAAAGCAGCTTCTTTCGGGGGGCTCTACCATTACATATAACATATTGAATCAACAAAAGGGCACCTCATGGTTTTTGAAATTTCATTCACATATTTATTCACCAGTATTAATGAAGCACATACAGTGTTCTTGATATTGCTAGGTACAAGTAAAAGATAAGATGGACTAATAAACTTATGGATGAGACATCCCAACATATCATTAGATGTTCTTCCATATGGGAGGAAGTGACTAATATCACTTCAGCATCTAAAGTGGGCAGAAATGGTGAGTTCTTTGTCTTTCACGCATTTCCAATGATAAAATAGATGGAGGTGGAGGAATCCTAGGGAGGGTTAGAAGTTAATTATTACTATCTGGCTCACAGATTTCCAGGCAGTAGCATTAATTTGAGAAAATATTATTGCATTCCAAAATTAAATATTTCAACGACTTTAGTTAATATATACCAATTAGCTCACGTTAAGATTATCCCACATATATATTTGTTTCAAATTACATAACCAATGTAGAGCCACACAATCCTAAGGTGTTTGTTTGTTTGTTTTTTGAGATGGAGTCTTGCTCTGTCACCCAGGCTGGAGCGCAGTGGCGCGATTTCAGTTCACTGCAACTTCCGCCTCCTGGGTTCAAGTGATTCTCCTGCCTCAGCCTCCCAAGTAGCTGAGATTACAGGTGTGCACCACTGTGCCCGGTTAATTTTTGTATTTTTAGTGGAGACGTGGTTTCCCCATGTTGGCCAGGCTGGTCTCAAATTCCTGACCTCAGGTGATCCACCCGCCTCAGCCTCCCAAAGTGCTGGGATTACAGGCATGAGTCACTGCACCCAGCTCAATTCAAAGTTTTATAAAGTCAAAGTTAATAGTGCCTTCCTTCATCCTATCTACCTCATAAAATTTCTGTCACAAAAAGTATAAATAGGTATAAGATCACTTCCAATTTAGATGGAATTGTATATATACACACATGTGCACATGCACACACACAAGTAGGATTAATAACTAGTGGCTCCAATTGTATCCCTCTCATCAATTTCAGACTTTCAGACTATATGCTTGATGTTATTGGTGATTTCTCTCAAGTAAATTGCTAATCTGTGGAAATACTTAAATTCAGTTATTATCATATTGCCTAGAGTTTATTTATTTGTTTTAAAGACAGGGGAGGCCAGTCTGAATACCTTATGTAGCTTTCTCTGTCCGAAGTGGATTCGATCTGAAGTCTGATGAGTGCTCTACTAGAGTGGGCATCTGAGTCAGTTAAACTTGGACTTCACACTGCTGTTCAAATGACTCTATATCATTCCCCAAGTTACTTGCCTCCTTTTGCTGTGATTATGATTTCTGTTCAAGGCTGATAATCAAATTTCTTACAAATCAAAAGGAATAAAACATATGGTGAAGCTGTTAAAAATCAGCTATCAACAAAAAAGGCCAGGGCCTCTGGTATGAAAAAGAAAAATAATTCTGTGATCTGGGAACAGATTTATTCCTGATATAGAGCAGAACCATTTACAGCTACAACATTTTTTTTAACTAGTAGTAAAGCATATTACAAGCTTTCTTAATTCAATTTCCTCTGGCATTTATTGTGTTTAATAAAATACCTAAATGTCAACCAGATTTGTAAAAATATATTCATAATTTAATAAATGGTTAAGATAGATTATTCATGAACAAATATAATGCAGATCATAACGATATAAATTGATATGGATTTTTGTTTTCCTCCCCATCACAGAAGTAATTAGTGTTTGCTAACAAAGTTTTTTCTTCTACAGTAATGGATACTAACAGTGCATCTGTAATGTGTTTGAGATTTTATCATTACTATTGCACAGCTATTGTTCAGTATCAGAACATTTGGTGGATTGAGACATTTCAGTTTGCAATGGATTCAAAGAAGGGTCAAGGACATAGCAGGATGGCTTCGTACAAATCCTGATTTAAAGAGTAATAACAGGAATATTTTCAAAAGGATCATTTACTAAGCTGTCACTTCCTGCAGGAAAATCAGGTTCCTATTTGGAAGCCACCAAATGGAAACGCCTTCATGCTATTTTCCAGGTTTCTCTGATTAAAGATTTTATTCAAAATAAAGAAGGATCGGCCAGGCACGGTGGTCACACCTGTAATCCCAGCACTTTAGGATGCCGAGGTGGGTGGATCACAAGGTCAGGAGATGGAGACCATCCTGGCCAACATGGTGAAACCCCGTTTCTACTAAAATACAAAAAATTAGCCAGCATGGTGGTGCACCTCGAGAGGCTAAGGCAGGGAAATCGCTTGAACCCGGGAGGCAGAGGTTGCAGTGAGCCGAGACTGCACCACTGCACTCCAGCCTGGCGACAGAGCAAGACTCCATCTCAAAAAAAAAGAAAAAAAAGAAAAAAGAGAAGAAAAAAAAAAAAAAAAAGAAGGAGGAGGTCACTGAGTAAATAAACTCCTCCCTTTTTTGGCCCAAATGGAAAGAGCAAGGACTCATAAATGAGATTGTTAACTATTTTGGCTCAAAAGAAACATCTACCTGTGGCTGTAATTTTCAATGTCTTTGGTTTTAAGGAAAAATTATTGCTTAAGATAAAACATGCAAAGCATTCCAAACAATTCTCCCCTCTATTTTGAGAACTTTACACATACAAATCTACCCTGAACTTTCAGGACCTTATGCAAATGTATTTATTAAATTGCCAGTTGAAATCATTAAAAATCGATTTTTAAAAGTTAACACATGTGAGACTATAGAAAATGAGCTAAATCCTAAGAAAAGTTATTCAATCCACTCTGTCTAACATTCTTGTTCGAAATTTCTCAATGATATAAAATAACTCTGCTCTTGTTTGCAGGGCATATAATCTATCTCAAGTAAGCATACCACTATTCAGTAATTGAGTCAGTTTTTGAAATCACTTTGTTGTCTTCATCTGAAGAGACTGACCTAGATCATAAGCTGTTATGGGACTTGCCTTCTCTGATTTATTTCAAGTAGTCATTAGTGGAATGCTAAATAAAATATGACCCTGATAAACATTTGATGTAATAAGATAAATTCATATTTTAATGTGGTAAATGCTATTTATATTTAAAATTTGAGTAAAATTTATAAACATATTTACTCTTATGTTTTAGATAAATAATTGTACTGTACATGGGAGATTCCTATTAAAACTTACATGCAATTTATTTTGAGAAGAATATAGCACAGATTTCAAAACTACATAAATGATTTAATAATGTAAATCAATATTTAAATACTAATTTCATGAAATATTCTGTTGTCCACACATTAAATTTCTACATCTACTATCATTTACCTGATTTTTATGATAATTATGAATGTTAACCCTAAAATAAACATACTTAAAATAATAAATAAAATAGAAATTAAGCATCAGATTATGGCATAAAAATAATATAAAATTATAGGGAAAAGTCTTCAATAATATGAGCTTGAAAGGCATACGGTGTGATATAGCAGACTTAGAAGATTCAGAAGAAGGAGGGTGGGGGGTGTGGGAAAAAAAATTACATATTAGGTACAGCGTATATTACTTGGGCAACGGGTCCACTACAATCTCAAAATTCACAACTATATAATTCATCCATGTAAGCAAAAAATACTTTTACCCCAAATAAAAAATAATATTATGAGTTTATTTTCATTAACATCCAGTAAAATAAAAATTTCATTTAATCAAAACATTCCCCAAATGTTGCAAGCCTTCACAAATAATCCAAATTTTATAATGTGTTTTGTTAATCTTCTCAAGTCTTTAAGTGTCTGAACAATAATGCTGGATTAATTCTCTTATCATTTATTTGTTCCATAGCTGTATAAAGATTTCCTGTCCATTTTCAATTTCATTTGATATTAGCACAGCTACTTATCTATGTGCAAGTCAGAATGCTGTTTAATCTCAACCACTGAAACAATACTGAGGTCAGAAGCTAAAAACCCCCTCTGACAGGTGAAATTTGACAAAAATAGAACTGACTTTGAAGAAATGGCTAAAAGAAGATTATCAAAATGTTCTGAACAAGAAGCTTTAATGAGTAATCATTTAAATACAAATTTTCATATACCAAGTGTTTCCCATGTTACAAAGCTTCCTCCCATATATGCATTAATTTACTCCTCACAAAAACTATCAGGGCCATACAGGTAATAGGTTAATTTTAAAATAATATTCATTCCATGCTTAATCTACACATATATGCCATGCAATTTCTTTGCTGTCACTTGTAGTCTTCAGGAATAACATTCACTAAGTAAACTATAGAATATATATGTCATACACAATACTTTTTTGGTTGAAAGGTAGCTATATGATTTTTCCTCCACATATGTGGCAGTAGATTTTTAATATGAATATACCAAAGATGGAAATTCATTCTCTATTAAATTGTATGAGAGAAAAAGAGAGATACATGGACAGAGAGACTAACAAAGAGGCAATAGTAGGGTAAGAGAAGAACAAAATTTTCAAATTTCATTTTTTCAAGGGCATTTTGATATACACAGAATGCAATTGGGAAACTATTTTCTGAAAATTCAAGGTTTAATAAGCTAATTAGTTAAGTAGAGCAAAAAATGAGGTAGTATGTGTTTAAAAATTAATATACTAATTCTGACTAATTACAACTATAGGAACAAAAGTCAGGTGTGAAAACAAGCCTGTTAAATTTCAAGAAAATTTAACTAGATTTTAATTTGACTGACAAGATGACAAGAACCTTAAAGGAGGAAGTTAAAATTACACATTTGTAACTATTTTTAAACATAAAATGGGATATATTTTTAAAGGTGATTTGCTACTAATTACAATCTTAATTAAATGCATTCATTTATCAACATAATTGTTCATTCAACCAACATCTACCTAGTGTTCACTTTGTGTCAAGCACTCTTCCAGCTGCTAAGTATTCTTCACTTAACATAACAGATGACTGGGCACGCTGGTTCACACCTATAATCCCAACACTTCAGGAGACCAAGGCGGGCAGGATGCTTGAGCTCAGGAGTTCAACACTAGCCTGGGCAACATAGTGAAACCCTGTCTCTAGCAAAAAATACGAGAATTAGCCAGGTGTGGTGGCATGTGCCTGTGGTCCCAGCTACTCAGGAGCCTGAGATGGGAGGACTGCTTGAGCCCAAGGAGGTGGAGGCTGCAGCAAGCTGTGATTATGCCACTGCACTCCAGCCTGGGTGACAGAGTGAGACCCTGTCTCAGTCAAAAAAGACAAAACAAACACACAAAAACACACAAACCAAAACGCATAACAATCAAAAACCTCTGGTTGCATGAAGCTCAAATTTATTTGTAGGTAGACGATAAATAAAAATAACAAGTAACAAAAATATACAGTATTTTATAAGTCTAAAATGCTTGGGGACTAAATGGGCAGGGTGAAATCAGACAGACAATGTATGGGATTTCCTATTTTACATAGGCAGGTCAGCATAGGTAGCACTGAGGAGATGGAATCTGATTTATCTTATCTCACTGTTTTCAAAAGCAACAACATAATCTCTTACAATCTTAAATCAACTCTGTAACTTTTAATGTAATTGTTAAAGCATCAAAATGTTTAACATCATTTGGAAATATTCAACAGTATGATGTATACAGATGATTTGATTTCCTTCTGATAAAAATTTTAAAATAAAACTCAAACCAAATTTGCCCTGCATTCCTTTCAGATGTAAACTACGAAGCTTACCGTGTGTTCTCATAGTTGCAAATAATTGTAAGTTATTTGATACCACACATCAAATCTGGAAAAATCTCAGTAATAAACTGATTGAAAGACATTATGGTTGACATTTAAAGTACTCAAACTGAATTTATATTGTAAAATAAATTCACATGTTGACAATAGGCTTCTTAGGTAGTCAGAATTCCCCAGTTCATTCAAAATGAAAATAATGCCTATGATCAAAGGCCTGAAGAAAGACTTTTTGAAATTGTTTCCATTCCTCTATCCAGACTTCTTCAATGTCACCCAGTTCTTTTCAGAAGAAAATAGAAATAACATGGTTTAATATAACTCAATAGAATTTTTAGAATACTATATTGAAGATCTTTCAAGAACATATGAAAGGTGAGTTTTCTGTTACAATCCAATTTTCTAACTCATTGGAATTATAGGGTTTGATTTTTGTTTTTATTTTTTCAGGGCAAAGGGTGATAACATAAACTAAACAAACACCTGTTGCATATACTACATGTCACCTGCAATATCTGTGGACCATTTTACTCTTCTTCTGCCCTTTTGTTCTATACAATATCAAAGTTAGTGTTGCTCTTTGTATTTGCCTGAACTTTGTCATGGTGGGTTGGTAACATTTGTATCTATGCACCCTGAGAAAAATCATTCTTCCCAGGCATAACCATTTAAGCTTGGTCTCTTCCTGTTAGTACTCAGAGAGTTGTTACTTGTACATTATGGTATACTACAGTGATATCCTCTGTTTTTCTAACACACTTCAATGTTCTTTAGTAACTTCCACAGAAAGAATTAGAGACAGTTTATTCTTTATGGTGGTTGTTTTTGAAACAGGTCTCACTCCCTCACCCAAGCTGTTGTGCAGTGGCACGATCTCGGCTCACTGCAACGTCTGCTTCCCAGGCTCAAGAGATCCTCCCATCTCAGCATGTTGAGTAGCTTGGATTACAGGTGCCTGCCACCACGCCCAGCAATTTTTGTATGTTTCTGCAGAGACTGGGTTTCGCCATGTTGCCCAGGCTGGTCTCAAACTTCAGAGCTCAAGCGATCCACCCGCTTTGGCCTCCCAAAGTGTTGGGATTACAGGCATGAGCTACCGCACCCACCCTAGAGACAGCCTATTCTTAACAAGCTCTTGAGTGAGGTTTTCAGTTAAAAAAAAAAAAAAAAGTCACAACTGTTCTGCCTTTCCTTTGCAATGTAAGTTGGCAGTTCCTCACATTAAGAGGTGTTGTCTATTTCTCCGGTCCCTAAATCTAGGCTGGCCTTATGACTTGCATTGGGAATAAAACATAGTGGAAGCAACACTGCACAAGAGCTAAGGCTGGGCCTCCAGAGACCCTGCTTCTGCTCTTTGCTCTTTACAGTTTGGCCTGCCTCGCCACCATGTGAACAAGCTAGGGAAAGCTGGTTGGCTGACGAGATGTATGGTTCATGGTTCAAATGCTTCTGCTAACCGAAGCAACTCAACCGCTAGAAACAGAGCTGAATCCATGCATTCAAGACCAGGAGAAACATCAGCAGAGCCCAGTCAAAACTGCTGACCTCCAGAATTGTATGCTAAATTAGTGGCCAATGGTTTAGGCCACTGAATTTTGGGGATTGTGACACAGCAAGAGATAACTGACACAAACCCAATACCAAGAGAACTGCCTACACTTAAAAACAAAGTTTCAACTCTTATTTTGGTGAATAATTAGGTAAACTGGATTGCTGGATTCAAATTAATATTCTATCAATATGCTGAAATGAGAATATTTACATAAATTGCTACTTTAAAGAGATATTCTCATAAGAAATATATAAAGTAATAACAGTGCCACTGTTAGTAATAACAGTCAACACATGTATCTTTTTATTAAGTGTCAAGAACTCTATTGACTCATTTAGAATCACAAAACCTTATGAAATAGGTGCTGCATTATTCCCATTGTATAGATGAGGAAACTAAGACACAGGGAAATTAAGCAATTTGTCTAAAGTCACTAGCTAGTAAGTGGTAAAGCCAGGATTTGAACACAGGCAATAAATACTATGCCATTCTGCCTCTCAGTAATACTAACAATGATGAAAAAACAAGATATTGTCTTTACTCACAATAGTTAACATTTTATATTAAGTGATTACTATGTGTCTGGCACTGTGCTAAATTTATCTCATTTACTCTTCCGAGCCACAGTATAAGATAGTACTACTAATATTCCCATTTTTCCATGAATAGCAAAGGCACAGGGAGACAAAGTAATTGCTGCTTCTTGTACAAAAATATATTTGAAAAATGCACAATTTACACATACTTCTCTTAAAATTAGGTATCTGCAATCAACAGTCAGCAAGAAAACTCCTGTTAAACCACAGTGCAATAGCACTATGCACCCACAAGAATTGTGAATGTCAAAAGAATAACAATACACATGTTAGTGGGAATGTGGGCACAAATGAAACCTCCATGCATTGTTGGTAACAGTGTAAATGTGACAATCACTTTGAAGAAGAGTTTGGCAGTTTCTAATGAATATGTGCAAATACTTAACCTATCATTCAGCAGTTTTACTCCTATTGAAATGAGTGCATATGTCCACAAGAAGACTTGCAACAGATATTCGAAACTGCTTTATTTATAGTAGTCCCAAACTGGGAACATCCAAAATGTCCATCAACAGAAGAATGGAATATATTGTGATATATTCATATGTAGAATACTATATGGAATTGAAAACGATCACAATACTGATAGATAGAATAATATGTATAAATATTAAAACACTGAGCAAAAGAAGGTAGACAAAGAAGAGTATATACTATACGCTTCTATTTATAAGAAATTCTAGACTAAGTGAAAATACTCTAAGGGATAATAAGTCAGAAAAGTGGTAACCTGGGGTGCAGTGGAGACTACTACCTAAAAGGGACATAAAAGAACTTTGGAAAATGATGAAGGTATACTATATCTTTATCTCAGTAGTGGTTAATGGCTGTCAAAAAGTTAACACATTGTACACTTCAGATATGAGCATTTTACTGCATACAAATAATCCTGAAAAATGCAATAAAAGAAAGCAAAACAAAGTTGTCATATTCAATTTATTCAAGTTAACAAATTTCAATGGGGTACCTAATACAGGTTTGGTACTGTGCTTCAATAAATCCTAAGTGACAATTATTCACTAAGAGATAGAACAAAAGTCAATGCCCTTGTGAAGTTCATTCTGTTGTGCAAGAGACAAGCTCATAAACATAAAACTATTAGAGAAGAATCCAGAAGAAAAATAATCTGTTGCCAAAATGTATGGGATAAATAAGTGCTGTAGAAATGACAATAGAAGTACCACTTTTTATAAATGAGATAGGGAATGGGAATGAGACATTTTAACAGTTAATGATGTGATGGATTAATATTTTACTAACTGTAAAAAATGACATTAAAATATTATAGTTCTCCGGACATGGTGGCTCTCGTCTGTAATCCCAGCACTTGCGAGGCTGAGGCGGGTAGATCACCTGAGGTCAGGAGTTCGAGACCAGCCCAACCAGTATGGTGAAACCCCGTCTCCACAAATAGCACACACACAAAAAAATAGCCAGGCATGGTAGCAAATGCCTACTCGGGAGGCTGAGGCAGGAAAATCTCTTGAACCTGGGAGGCAGAGAGCCAAGATCGCGCCACTGCACTCCAGCCTGCATAACAGAGCGAGACTCCATCTCACCAAAAAAAAAAAAAAAAACAAAATAAAATATTGTAGTTCAAAATAAAGCAACACAAATATGCCACTTAAAACTTAGAAGAAGTTTAGGGACCTCCAAATACTTTATCATAAAGGCTTCAGTGAATTGATCCTTTAATAATTTTATATTAAAATTATCCTATGGCGGAATATAGAATAAACAGTAGGGAAAAAATCAAGCATGCATTCAATAATCATAAATCATAATATCATAATTAAAATTTATTTTGAGTTCTTTCACCATACTTTAATTTCTTCAAATATCTAAAGGGGGAGTGGATAGGAAGCAGTTGTAACTAGGGTGTCTCTGCTAGTCTAATTGCATGTCAAAATTTGTCATTTTTAAATGATGCTGAAAATTTGGAGATAAATTCTTGAATAGTGAGAATTCTCCTATGAGGGGTGAAATTCTCCATAAGATTCATTTGAACAAGAATGTATTGAATGCCCAGGGTCCGTATTTAGCACTGGGGACGATCACAGCCTATATATACTCTCTGATACCAAAAAAAAATTATAATGTAGTTAGGCAGGCTGGAAGGGTAAAAAAAATGTAGATAAACCTAAGCAAAGAAACAAGAATAACAAAAATATCATCACATCTGCAGTGATGGGGTCTAGATTCTCAACAGCTACGGACAGATGCAGTTATTCAAAAGTGTAGCTATAGTATAAGTCAGAACCAAAGTGACCAAGACACTCAATGTATATAGTTCTATTCTTTATAAAAATGCAGCTGAATATGAGATGGTGATTTAATCTATAATGTAAGGCTTTCATACAAGTCATTTTTTAAAATCCCATAGTGTCGATTTTGTTTTGAAAAACCTGGTCATTTTAGCAACAATAAACTCTGAAAAGCTCAGACCTGAAGTTTCTGTTGAAAGGGAAATGATTTTTTTCCTCTAATCAGATTTAAGTCAGAAAATTTTAATGGTTATCTCTAGTTAGCATCCAAAGACCCCAGCAGTGTATACCCAGTGATCTCACACTCTGCTCAAACTCTTCAATGGCTTCCTGTGCCGTTGCAACAATACACAAATCTTTAAGATTCTTTAAGACCCTGCGTATCCTGACTTACCTGTAGTTCTTTCATCATGTCTGATTTGACAACTGTGATTTCATTCAAACTGAACTTTTTCATTCTCTTGAGTGGACCCCTCATTTTTTCACTTATTTAGGTCTCATGTATCATCTTTCTTTTTATCCAGCCTTTCTTGCTTCGCCATCATCGTTAATGATATTCCCCTGTAACTGCAACCATGGAACTTACTAAGTACTTGATTAACAGGTGTTGCATGTATAAATGTAAAGATATGAATGTTCCAATGTCAATTCCATAAAACACAATTAGTGGAGTGGTATTCAAGTCATAACATACCAAGACAAGCCTGATCAGTTTATCATAATTACTCTGGATTTTTCCAGGATCCACCTGGCATAATCTTCCTGCATTATGGCCCGGAAGCTCTCTTTGAAATGTAAGCCAGGACAATTCTAATGCTTGTCTCTTTCATTGCCCTTGTTTCCAGGATCATTGCTCTGTGCTGCTTGTTATTGTTCACTGTCTAGAAACTGTTGTTTCATTTTTTCCCACATTTTTGCTGTTATTTTGGGCAGAAAGATAAATCCAGTCCCTGTTACTCCATCGTGTTAGGTGTAGAAAAGTTTTAAAATCTAAGAAAATGAGTGGCTCAGAGAAGATACAACCTAAAATGGCAATTTTAATCTAAAAAAGACTAAATACTAATAATGAACATTCTATAACCCTGAAAACTATGCTTCCAAGTTTCTGAGAAGTAGCATGAATTTTTCAATCATCAAATGTCTAGAAAGAACTGCTTTATGATAAAATATTTTTAATGTTATTCAACCACTATCGTAATAACTTATACATCAATGACTATTCTTAGAAAGGTAGTAAGTGGAAAAATCATTAGAAAGAGATCAAAACCAGATATAGTTGCAAAAGGCCTCTAAATTGTTTTAGAGTTCATTCTTCATTATCTTATTTTCTCTTATATGTATACAGGGAAGCGGTAAGCATTGAAGGTTGAAAGGGAGCTGCCCAAAGTAGAGAAAATCCCAAGTTGATTTGAAGGGACAGAAAGATAAACTTATTTGAACAAATCTTCCTTCCCTGAACTGTGTTCAATAAATGCTGACTTAAAGCGGATGTCTTCAGCCCTTCTCATATATTAACAGCAACATTTAATGAACATCATCAATGTGCCATGCACCATGATATGACCTTGAACATATACTATCCATTTAATCCTTATAGCAACTCTGTCTTATAAATACTATTAATATCCCCATTTCAAAGATGGGAAAACTAAACATACAAAAGTTTTGAAATCTTCCTAGGATATCTCTAAGAAATGGGAAACGTAGGTCAAGTCCATGCTCCTCTTTCTGTGCAAAAGCCCCAAATGACATTTCGTCTCTTTGAGTTTTAGGGGAACTGGTCTCTCATCCTTCCCCGGACCTATCACTCCGTCATTCACGTTAGAAATAATCTAAAATATTTCTTTCTTAAATAATATTTCTAAAATATTTCTAAAGCAAATGTGTGATAGGCATTGGGAAATATTTAGAAATACTTTATTATATAAATTTATACGTCAACGTTGTTTAAAACCATACATGTATAGCCTTATAAGAAATGTACTTTTGAGTCTATACTGAGCAAGCACCTCTCAAGAATATAGGGCCAAGCTCCCTTCACTGGGTATGGGATGGGATTACATTATTTTTAAGGCCTTTCAGACTTTAAGATGGTCCTGTGTACCTTGAATTTCACTACCTATCTTTAATACTTGTGTAAAATGCCTTAATTTAACTCTATTCCTTGGAATTTCTTGATTTTCAGCACCTTCCCTATATCACTGAATGAACATTCAAGACAGACAACATACCTCCTTTCTCTAATTTATATATTTATATAACATTTTCCATCTTTCTCCTACCAACCAAACAAAACTTGCATTGTTTTTTTTCATTCTGGTTTTCAGATTCATACTCTTCTTACTATCCTTCTACTCATTTGATAATACACATTTTCATTACATTTCGTTTTATACTTAGTATGGCTTTATCTATTCCATTTGAAATAGAAAGTGTTTAAAGATCTCAGTGTGTTGCAATCTTTCCCAATTTCTTTAATCTCTTTTTATAGCAACTTCCTCTTGCTATAGTTTGGATGTCTGTCTCCTCAAAAATCTCATATTGAATCAGATCCTCAATGTTGCAAGGAGGGGCCTAATGGGAAGTGTTTGGGTCATGGAGGTAGATACCTCAAAAATGGCTTAGTGCCATTCTCATGGTAGTGAGTGAGTTCTACCTCTTTTAGTTCCTGCAAAAGATGGTTGTTAAAAAGAGCCTGGCACCTCCTCTCTGTCTCTCTTCCTTCCTTCTGGCCCTGTGGTCTCTGTACACACTGGCTCCCCCCTCACCTTCCACAATGAGTGGAAGCAGCCTGAGGCCCTCACCAGAAGCAGGTGCCAGCACCATAATTCTTGTACAACCTGCAGAACTGTAAACCAAATAAACCTCTTTTCTTATAAACTACCTAGTCTCAGGCATTCCTTTATAGCAACACAAATGGACTAAGAAATCTCTATTCTTTATTTTCCTCTCAAATGCATTTCAGATTATTTCAACTAACATCTATTCTAATTTATTTTCTAATTCTGTTATTAATTTTCCCACTGCACTGTGAGATGCCTATGTTTCTGTTAAAATTGTCATCAGTGTCTGAAATCATTCTGGCTCTTACAGATTTTTATAAAGTTAACACAAACAAAATGAGATCTTTATTTTCAACTTACCAATTTTACAATAAGTTCATACATTTTTTATTAGTTCTCTATTCTTGCAATAAAATACAAGCAACAATAGATGAGTATAGTTTACAAAGTCAATCAGATCAGCCTTCTTCTTCTCCTCTTCCTCCTTCTTCTTCCTCTTCCTCTTCCCCTCCTCTTCCCCCTCCACTTCCTTCCTCCTCCTCCTCCTCCTCCTCTCCTCCTCCTCCTCCTCCTCCTCCTTTTCTTTAGACAGGGTCTCACTCTGTCACCCAGGGTGAAGTGCAGTGGCACAATCACAGCTCACTGCAGTCTTGATCTCCCAGGTACCAGTGACCTTCTTACCTCAGCCCCCTAAGCAGCTGGGACTACAGGTGTGCACCACCATGCCCTGCTAATTTTATTAATTTTTGTAGAGATGAGGTCTCACTAAGTTGCCTAGTTGGTCTGGAACTTCTGAGCTCAAGCAATCTGCCCGCCTCGGCCTCTCAAAGTGTTAGGATTACAGGCGTGTACCACCGCGCCCAGCCTCATTTATCTTTATATGCAGCCCATTTCAAATGTTCATTTTATAAATGTGCTATGAAAAAAAAATAACTTTTTTTTTATTTTTGAGACGGAGTCTCGCTCAGTCGCCTAGGCTGGAGTGCAGTGGCGCGATCTCGGTTCACTGCAAGCTCCGCCTCCCGGATTCACGCCATTCTCCTGCCTCAGCCTCCCGAGTAGCTGGGACTACAGGCGCCCGCCGCCACGCTCGGCTAATTTTTTTTTTGCGTTTTCAGTAGAGACGGGGTTTCACCGTATTAGCCAGGATGGTCTCGATCGCCTGACCTCGTGATCCACCTGCCTTGGCCTCCGAAAGTGCTGGGATTACAGGCGTGAGCCACCGCGCCCGGCAAAACTAGCATATTTTTTATGCATTATATGCTAGAGTTACAATGTGTATAATGGCATAAATCCCTCCAGTTGTTCAAGTTTGTTTTAATTTCAGGGCTGAAAATGAGTGTAAAACTTAGCAAATTCAACTACCAGCAAATGATAAAATCATCTCTACAATAAACCTTGCTAAGTAAATGTTCAGTTTCTGAACAAAGAGTTCCAGTGAAACAATGTGCCCTAAACTTTCTTAGAGGAATGTTTGATCTCACTATGAATATCTCCATAAGACAGTTCAGATTCTACATACTTCTACCTACCAATGCTTAATCCATCTCAGGAGTACAATCAAAACATGTATTGATAGCTCATCTAGCATTTGTATATAGTGATGCCATCCCTGAATCTTAACTCTTTCAGACTAAATCATCCCTGCTTTCTTCAAATGTTTCTCATGTGACACTATGATTAATCATGTCCCCACATTTTAAGCATTCTCTAGTTCATTTATGTCCCTTTGAAAATATGGTGCCCAGAGCAAACTAAACATATGTTCAATTATGATCCTAGATAATCCCAAAACTTCAGGCTCCCACTATGTTCTATGAACAAAATGCTCCGCTGTAAACATACATAACTTTATTATTAAGTCATCTATAATGCATCTCACTCATGCATTAATACAACATTTTGGCTGTAAGATTTAACTGACTTAAACACCACTTAACATATTTAGAAACAGTTGTCCTATTTAGAAATTGTAAGTTTTATGTTACCCTTGTTTTTAATAGCTTGACAAGCCTTGTTTAGCAACCATGTAGTTTTTTCAAAGCTAAGCCCTTTCTGCTTGGGGTTGTGGTATTTTCTTTTTAGGTTTCACAATATTTTGATTTAGTCTCTATATACTTAAAAAAAAGAGAATTTCTCATCTTTCTAATCAATATGAAACTGGTATATACACAATCTCAAAATTCAAGTTCGTAGTGGTTTTTACAGTCCAAATATGTATTTGTATGTGTATGTGTGTGTGGAGGGAGGTGGGTGTATGCACACACACACACACACACACTCTCACACACAAGGCAGGAGATCTGAGAAATACAGTATAGTTAAATTTTTAAAAGTACAACTTACCAATAGAATTAAAGAAGACATAATACCATTTTTGCTTAGACAAATGGTAAACAGAATAAAAAAGCCACCCAAAGTCAGCAAGGATGAACCTAACTCAGGATGACAGATGTATAAATTGATACAACTTTCTTAAGGCAAAATGGATTAATGCCATAAAGCATCAAAATATACACATATTTGATTCAGCAATTCCACTGCAGGAATTTATCCTCGAGAGATAGAAAATTAGTTAAATAAGTACGTACATCTATAAATGGAATAATATTTGGCCATTAGTATAATGAAGAATAATATTTTCTGACATGGAAGATGTTCATATTATAAAACCAAGTGTGAAATACAGGCCATAAAACAGTTTGAGAAATACATAATCATGTATTTATGTGCCTATTTGAGTGTAGAAAAAACAAATCTCAGTAAATAATACCAAAATGACATTAGTGATGATCTTTTTGTGTTAGAATTACAGACAACTAATTACCTTGGCTCTGTTTATCTAGATTTTTCTAGTTTCCTAATGTGAACATACACGGCAAAATAAGGGGTAGGAGAAGAAAGGATATTTTTTAATATGAGGAGGGTCTCATTTTATTATCTCCCCTTTCTAGCTAGTTTTTTAAATCATAGCAGTATACTTAAAATATAAGAAGTAAAAAATGTACAGGGAGAGGAAGAAGGAAAAATGAAACTGTGAGGTACCCCAATACCCCAATGCAATTTTAAGTGTTTCCTTTTCATAATAATTTTAATGAGTCATTAATGAAATTATGTTGTGGCTGAATAATATGCAATTGCAATGTCATTAAATATATTTATCAACAGTAATTGAACCAGATAAACTATTTTGGTTTATCAAATTAAATCCTATTCAAATTTTTTGCAATTAAGAACTCCTTAAATTAGCTTTTAAGTATGTGTTACTCATCTTGTAGTACTTTATCTTAGATCTTCCTGCAACAATTAGGAACTCCAATCTCTACCTGTTTGACAATAGTTACCACCATTTTTGAATTCCATATTGCATCTTTGTTGCAAGGAAATAATTTTTAGGCAGACTGAGCACTCCTCATTTTAAAATTTGTATCATTTCTCTTTTTGTTATTAATAAAAACGTATCTTATTAGATAATCTGGCAAAAAAAAAATATAGAATAAAAACTATCCTATTACCCACTGCCCTAAGATAACAACTGATGAAGCATCAATGCATTTTTTTCAAGTCATCTCCCTGTGGCATATATTTTGGATCACTTTAATATTAATAATTTCCTATAATATATATGTATGCTACCACATCAGAAATGTTTCACATATTATTAAAAATCTTCTTCAAGATTTTTTAAATGACTCTTAGTCCACTCATATAATAAGTTAACATTTTTCTCCTATTGGATATAATTTATATTACCTTTAAAAAGGAACATTCTCAAAGATGATCATGCTAGCCCATTTTAATAGCTCTATTGCAGGAATTTTATTTCAATAACTAAGTAGATAAGTAGATAAATTTCTCCACAATAGAAAATTATAAAAGTTTGATTATAAAACCAATTCCTATCTTGATGCTCCATTATAAATTCCTTGAAATTATACTTTATATAAAAATTTGATTAAATTCAAGCAAACATGAGAAGTTTGGTATAAATAAGATTCATTTTTAAAAAAAGTAACTGACTTAAAACTAAATTTCTTTCCAGACCAGTTAAAAGGATTAATGGCATAATAAATACAGGATAGCCAAACAGTATAAAGCCAACTTGTACACCAGAGCAAGTTAAGTTTTAATATGTATACTACAGATTTGCCTAAAATAAAACACATCTGTAAATAATTTAATTGGTTTTGCATCCTTGCAGCACAATTAAAAAATAAAAGTGTATTTCCTATTCTTAACTTTTGCCTCAATTTTTGATGTTGTTTCCTCCACTGCTTCCAGTCTACAGGCATCATTCTAATTTCTTCCCAACTGTTTCTTCACTTTCTTTAATTCCTCTGCCTGAACCTCATATAGCCATCTATGATCTCTGCTCTTTCTCCCTCTTTGGGTACTTACTCTATTTGCCTCTTTTTCCTTTCCTTTTTCCGTCTGCTAACATGCCCTTACTGTTTCAGCTGTTTTTAGGCCACATTTGCATTGGCAAATAGCAAGAGATGAACTAGATAAGTAAGAAGCAGATTTCAGGCCAGGCAAAGGAGCAGAGAGCACACAAGCATCAGATAAGCATATGAAAAATTCATAAAGGGAAATATGCTTTTTTAGCTTTCGTAGATTAGAAATAAAAACAGGGTTTAATGGCTTCCCTTGAACAGAAATGTAGAAGTTGGAGGAAAACTAAACCTTATATACCAAACCAAAAAAATAAGGATTGTAAGTTGTTTGAATTGTATTTAGAGAATGGGTGATGGTGCTCAATGCAAAATTGACTAACCCTTGCTAGAGAGAAGAAAGATGTTAAAGGTTATATGAAAGTTCTTACTACTCATATTGTTCCCTCATTATCCACAGTATGGAGAACTATGGATCTTCCAAAACAAGTTTAAAGGGAATCTCTCTTATGAGATCCCTCTTTACTTCCAGTTTAGCTATGCAGCATTGATTAATCTCTCTTCTATACCCCAGCTCCCATTACATGGCATGTACTGCTTTGTGAGCCTGTTTCAGTGACATATTTATGAAAATATTGCTTCATCTTTCCATTCCAACTTTCACGGACTACTTGCCTATACTTTGAAGGAGATGGAGTGTGTTTGTGGAAATTGGAATACATACTAAGTTAACATTATAAAGGACTGGAATATGTGTTTCTTATCCAAATGCATCCCTGATATTATTTATGCAATATTTTATCAATTATGGTCAACTCCCCCTGAAATTGAGACTTACAATGTTCTTCATAATGTCAAATAGTTTCCACCAATTTCTTTTGGCTTCTGATCTTTGTACTGTTTACTATAATGTCTTCTCTTAAAATGTTTTTACAGAGATAAAACTCACGTAATGTAACATTTACCATTTAACCTTTTTAAAGCATACAATTCAATGGTTTTTAGTATATTTCACAAAATTGTGCAGTCACCACCACTCCAGAATATTTTCATCAAAAGAAACTCCATACCCATTAAGCAATAACTCTCCATTCCCCTCTGCACCTGGCTCCTATGAACCTCTAATCTACTTTCTGTTTCTGTGGATTTGCCTATTCTGGACATTTCATATATATGAAGGCACAGAACGTTGCAAGCCTTTTGTATATGACTTCTTTCACTTAGCATATTTTCAAAGTTCATCCAACTTGTCACATGTATTAGAACTTCATTCCTTTTAATACCTGAATAATATTCCATTTATGGTTATGAGAGATTTTGTTTAATCGAATTATCAGTTAATGAACATTTGAGTTGTTTCTACTTTGGGGCTATTACAAATAATGCTGCTATGAACTTGTGTACATGATTTTGTGTAAACACATGTTTTTAATTCTGATGAAGAGTTTTATCCTTTTGAATGCAATTCAAGATACCATGAAGCCTACATTTCAATAGACAGTGGGGCAGTTTCGCTTTGTTTGCTTAAATCACTTGCACACCTTGGTTCAGTCATTATTATCCAAACTATTCATCAAAACAGAAAAAAAGTGGAAGAATGGGGCCATATACTAAACGAACAACATAGTAGAATAAAACTAAGGAGAACATGTTAGAACACAGATTGGCTAACAGTGATCACAATATTATATGCTTGCTCTCATTGCTAGAGAATGAAAAAATGCATTGCTAGAGAATGAAAAAATACATACTGTACACTGTAATGGTCATTTTGTATATTCTTATTTTAAGGAAGGTGTCTTAGAGAAAAATGGAACTACAACCAATCAGCAATAAACAAATCATTAAATGTTTGTCAACACTGATACATTTTCAGTAATTTTATAATGTTTGCTACATTTGACTGGCCTCATAAAATCCAGATCAATTACCTGAAAATTGTGTAAAACACCCATTCACAAGAAAATCAACCATAAAATAAAATTTTATATCAATGGCCTTCTAGAAAACAAAGTATAAACATTATCAGCTTCAACACAGTAATAAACTGGAATGTGTAGGAAAATAAGAAAATTTCAAAGGTCAATTTTAGAAATGCAGCAGGATTATATGCAAAAATAAAAGAAGAAAAGAGTGGCTATTAGAGAAAATGTGAAATGTTAGACATTACTTGATTATTAAAATTTCAAAGCACATAAAAATCTTTGTTTTTGAGTCAGTAGAGTGGTTCGCCAAAAATGAGTCAGGAATACCAAACTTCTAGTATATTACTCAAAATTAACTGCTGTCTATCTCCATACAGCAAGACGATGCTAGATGGGCAGAGAAATAATGCAATTCGAGAAATTAAGTAATTCCCATAATTATACTACAATAAACAAAAAGGTAAGAAAAAAATCCAAAACACCTAACAATACCAAAAGCTGTTACCCAAATATTTTTTCCAAGCAGATATGTGAAATACTACTATATAAGGTTGTCAAGAATTGGGAAAAGTAAAAATATATCAGTTGGTATATAATGACATTGCCAGGCATGACAGGGAGCTTCAGGAGGCCTCTGAAATTGCTGTATTCCTTTAGGAATAACTCGACAGTGGCCAGGAGCAGTGTAAGACCACAACGTACAGTACACAGAAGTGAAGAGATTACAAAACACTTCCAGGGCATTACAGTGCTGAGCTCCAAGAGATGCTTTGGGCTTAAAATAAATAGACCAGGGGGACTAACAAGCATAGTAGTTGTGGTTAGGAGTTACGAGACAGTCCCTGTGCTAGGCATTTCATCATGCTCACAACTACACTATATGGAAAGAACTGTCATCATCCCTACTTCACTGACAAGCAGATTGAGGCTCAAAGAAGAAAATGCTGTCTGACTTCAGATCCTGAGTTCAACAATGCTGTCCATGTTAAGAGAGTAGGAGATATCAAAAATGGAAGAGATGTATCTGGTAATCACAAAAAGCTAGTAATAATTAGCTTTTAGAAATCAGGCGGTGAAATCTTTTATGTCACCGGAAATGACTTATGTAACTTTGCTGCTTAGGTCACAGCCAACTTTTAGTATGCAGTCTTTCCGTTTCATCCCATCAGCGTGTCATAAACTGTCAAGAGTGTGAAAAATGCCATCCAAATCTCAACTTTTCACTAACAGAGCAAGGAGGTGCCTCCTCTGAACGGTTGCTTCTGTCATCCCAAGGCTCTGTTGGAGGTTGATGCCAGTGTGACGTGCATTCCCCAGATGATCTGAACAAAAACCATGTTTGTCATTCTCATAATGTTTCAGCTTCTGTCAGGAACTTAATTTAACTGGTGTTGAGGCTTTTAGAACAATTTTTTTCAGGAGCTGGAGCTCTATGTACAAAACATACAGAAGTTCTCAAAGCTGACAAAGGAACCAGGCAATACAAGTTGGGTTTTTCCATGAAAAATAGTGAATTTTCATTTATTCTTTTTTATTGTGGTATTTTGCTGTGTTCTCTACGGTTATGACCACATATTTTATAGGTGGCCAATAGCTAAAGACCCTTCAATGTATTGGTTAGGAGCATGGTTTCTGAAATTGGACTGTCTGCATTTTGGTTTCAACTGCCACTAACTGTGGGACCAGGGGCAAGAAACATTACCCTTCATTTGTATCCTCAGAGCTAAATTAAGATTTTTGTTACTTGAGTACAAAAGGAAGAAACAAACTAAATAAGAAACAAAAAAGGGAGTAGTGATTCATGGTTTTTTATAATAATCACCTTTCAAACAATCAAAATATATTTTTAATCAATCAAGAGCACTAGATTATACCTATGCTTATAAATGCCTGTTGATACTAGGTGCAGTGGCTCATGCCTGTAATCCCAGCACTTTGGGAGGCTGAGGTAGGTGAATCACTTGAGCCTAGGAGTTTGAGATCAGCCTGGGCAACGTGGGAAAACCCTGTCTCTACTTAAAAATAGAAAAATAAATACATGTTGAATGGTCAGGTATATACATATATCTGATGTTCAAGAAAACCTGATAAAAAAAGAATACTTGTAGGTCATGAATATACTATATAGATATATATATTCCTTTATATATCTATATCTAGCTCTATATCTATCTATATATAAGAGCTAGATATATCTAAATATATAGTTAGATATATAGATTTATAGATATATAAAGGAATATATATTTAGCTATATCTAGAGCAAGATACAGATATCTCCTAATTCTGTCTAAAATATCTTTACACAGAATTGTGAGAATTTTTAGACAGAATATATATAGATACATGTAGATATACTCACATATATATCATATATATATATATATACCACAATTCTATCTAAAGATATTTTAACAAAAGTCCTGCTTATTTTTTGCAATGCATATTTTGGGTTACAAAAACAGGCAATCCTGTCAAAAATGTCCTTTTCATCTGGTTTGACAAAATAAGTGTCTAATTCAAGACCAATCACTGCATCTGATTCTGTTTCTTCAGTCATCCTTAATATAGTTCAGTCATTTTTCCAGACAGTGACTTGTTGAAGAGACCAGGCCTGCTGTTCCACAGAATGTCTCACGTGTGTTATTTGTCTGATTGCAACCATGTGATGATATCTCCCTTGCTCTTCTATCTCCTATATCTCTTAATGATCTGATGTTGGTAAAACTTTTTTGACTAGACTCCATTGTGAAAGTTGCTCATTATATTTTGCATTATATCACAGGGCATGTAACAACTGACTGACTACTGGAATAGGATGGAAATAGTAAGATCCCTCCAATGTGTGTGTTTTTTCCTTTGATTAGAAAGTTACGTGTGTGATTCCACCTTGACATTATACAATTATCCAGCCCCTCATTATCAAATTTATTAATCCTTAGTCGTTGCCTGAATCAATAATTTTATATTTGGATGTTTTTATTGGTTTTGATTATTAACTTTGTTTGTTTCAGTTTGTTTCTACTTAGATAATGCGAGTGAATCCACTTAGGCCAGGTATTTTGTTCATGTGGAAGGTAATCTCTCTAGGCTTACATCTTCAATTGTCAGGTTGAAACCTTAATTTTAACTTGATGGGCATGGTGTTGTAGCTCAACCTTCAAAGCTAACAGGGAGTCATTTCCTTCTGAGCCTAACTTAGTAACAGTGGTGGTATAATAACAACTAAAGAAAAATACTAAATTTATTTAGGATAAATAACAGTAGTGGCAATCATCCATCTAGGGCTTACTACAGGTACCAAACACTGGACTTAGTTCTTACTTTTTTAATCCTCACAATAATATTATTAAGTATTTAATGCCCATTTTACAAATGAGGAAACTAAGGCACAAAGAAGTTAGAAAACTTTTTCAGGGTTAGGCACGGGGGTCTTGGAATTCAAAATCATCTTGTCTATTTAACATCTTTTCTCTTAATGACTATGCTGTAATAGTATCTTAAAGTTCCTCTTTGAATAGCATAAAAACTTACAAAAGTATACACTTGTGCATACTGTATACTTCTCTTTCAACAACTAAGCATGACTGCTTCTCCATACCACGTATCTGAAACATGTTACATTCTGAGATTAGCAGTTTCTGTGTTGTAGCACAAGAGGAGCTCATCTTGGTGGACAGAGGCCAGGAAGATCCTAGTAGGTAGCACCAAGTTCGCAAAGGGTAAAGGTCAGTTTACTTTCCTACCTTATCAGTAGCCAGCTAATGTGTTGATGTTCAATGTGATGTGTAGAATAGGAAAGCATGTCCAAAGCCAATTCCAAAGACTAAGTCATTCATGAAAACAACTGTGTTGATTTTTTAGTATTTTGTACTGTGAAGAAAATGAGGTTATTCTGATTTTTTATTTCTTTATCGATCATGCACTTTTGTTTGTCTGTTTGGAAAAAAGTTTTTGCCTATGTTAGAGGCTCCTCTCATTTTTATTTCACAATCCTGCTGCCAATTCATAACTTTCTGTGTATTTCTTAGACATTTAATGAAAAGCTGAGAAGTACCCCATTAGAAAATCATCTCTGTTGTCATGTTTACCTAGACAGTCCTCCACACACTTTGTAAGTTGCCACCTTCTGAAGGGATTGGTCCTCAAATTTAGTCTCTACTTTTGATTTACAATTTTCTGTGAAAAAAAAATTAAGCCATTATCCTCTGTGCTTCTGGTATTGAGCTGATTCCACTGAATCAGTCAGCCATGCAAGGAAGAAGAAATTGACAGACAAATTCAATAAATAGCATTGTGCTGAACTTGCTGAGTCTCCAAACAAGAAGGAAGTAAGCACAAATGAGCCATGTAGGTGCATCTCACCTACAATGGAGGGAAATCAATATTTTCCAAGTGACAAGAGGACAAACCAGGAGGAGGAGAAGAGCAAAAAAGTATATTAATGTTAACTTGAATGAGAATTCTGCCAACAATGGAGACAGGAAGGAAAGTTGAATAATTATGCATACATGTGTTCCACATAGGGATATGCATCCCTGAAAGATGGACAAAGATGCCCAGCTGTGAACGTTGGCAAGAGGGGAAGACAAGAAAGAAAAAAAACAATGATAAGAAAAGAAAATGTTTTATGGTAAATAGAACCTGCTGAAAACTGCATTCCTTTTTGTATTTTTCAATAAGCTGTTGAGTGGGAACTTTTGTTCCACTCCATATATGTATATATTTTTAACTAAGCAACAGTTTGCATGTGTTTTAACTTCAAAAGTCATTTTCTTAGTATTTAAAAAACCAACTCAATAGGCATTTTGTTCATTATTAATATGGGTGACAGTCTTTCAAGAATAAGTTTGCACCACCTTTCTCTAACAAGAAAAGAGAAACAATTAAATTATGTATTTAAATGATGTTTATCAGACTCTCAAATGACTCAGGATACTAAGATTTTAGGAACTCTTATAGCCTTTAAAATTCACATGGTGAAAATGTGTGGGTTCTAAAACACATATCTCCCTCCTCCTCTCTTGCTTTTTTGGCATATTTTTACCAAACATACCAGTTTTTCTCAATCTTGTTGCCTATTTATTTGTATAATAGTTTTTGTAAGCTATAGATGGATATCTTGAGCCATCCTGTGGCATATGGATTATTTTTAAGCAACTGAATTAATCTATACTATATCACTATACTTGTAGACCAAACCCTTGGCTGGAGTGCAGTAGCTCGCCCAGGCTGGAGTGGAGTGGAGCAATCTCGGCTCACTGTAACCTCTGCCTCCCGGGTTCAAGTGATTCTCTTGCCTCAGCCTCCTGAGTAGCTGGGATTACAGGCACGCACCACCATGCCCAGCTAATTTTTGTAGTTTTAGTAGAGACAGGGTTTCACCATGTTGTCCAGACGAATCCCTTCGTCTACAAGTATAGTGATATAGTATAGATTAGTATACCAAAGGGATTTAAAATGAAAAAATGACTTTAGAAAGTAACCAATGTGTTAGTTTACAACAAAAGCTATTTATTGAGAACTTCTACTTACAATGCACTATGCCACAGAGATCATAAAAAATAGAAGAGTCTTACTTTCTAAATACTTATCACTTAATTGACCCATCATGACAAACTTTTTAAAAGATCACAAATTAAGCAAAGAAGGCTGCCGCAGTGGCTCACACCTGTAATCCCAGCACTTTGGGAGGCAGAGGCAGGTGGATCACTTGAGGCCAGGAGTTTGAGACCAGCCTGGCCAATGTGGTGAAACCCTGTCTCTGCTAAAAAATACAAAAAAAAAATTGCTGGGTGTGGTGGCTTGCACCTGTTATCCCATCTGCTCAGGAGGCTGAGGCAGGAAAGTCACTTTTACCTGGCAGGCAGAGGTTCCCGTGAGCCAAGATGGTGCTACTGCACTCCACTCTGGGCAGCAGAGCAAGACTCTCAAAAAAAAAAAAATAAAATAAAACCAAATTAATTAATTAGCTAAGCAAAAAGATATTCAAAATTATAATGCAGACAATGTTAAAAAGATATGACATGAATTCAACATATTTACATATACATGTGTTTTCAACATATAAAAGTTTACAGACATACAAAAAGCAATATTTTTGAAATTATTAATTTCAGTTGCTAGATTTTATACTCATCTGATATGTCAAATCTTTCAAATCAAGATTTAATTTTTTTTTTTTTTTTTTTTTTGAGACAGAGTCTGGCTCTGTCACCCAGACTGGAGTGCAGTGGCACAACCTCTGCTCACTGCAACCTACGCCTCCTGGGTTCAAGCGATTCTCCTGACTCGGCTTCCTGAGTAGCTGGGATTACAGGCACGCACCACCATGCCCGGCTAATTTTTGTGTTTTTAGTAGAGACGGGATTTCACCATGTTGGCCAGGATGATCTCAAATGCCTGACCTCATGATCCGCCCGCCTCGGCCTCCCAAAGTCCTAGGATTACGGGAGTGAGTCACCATGCCTGGCCAAGATTTAATTTTTTGATGAGAAAAATAAACATGAAATAATATGTAATTGTGAACTCACTGCATATACTTAAATGTATATAATAATATATAATTGTGAAATTCATTGCTAAAGGAGTTCAGAAGTAGTGATTCCTAATAGAAGAGTCAGAGAATAGAAAGTTTAGAATACTATTATAGAAAACTTTCATGTGACTATGTTTTAGTAAATAACAACTATAGTGTAGATAAAAGGTAGTTATGATAATGTCTAATGGACATGATTCAATTAGAACATAAATTACATATTCTCTGTGTAGTATTGGGATTTGGTCACATAATTTATAAAACATAATCTGTAAACACTGGTTTATCCAAAAGTCCACATGAAAAGAGAGCTCACTGTGACAACTGCACAGCTCAATTGACATGAAAGTGTTCAGCTGATATCTTCATAATTAACCATTTACAGCACTAAACATTATAGTGACTCTGATAAACGGGCAACGTGGATGATGTACACATAAAACTTTTAGGCATCTCTCTTCTTCTCACCTTAGTTTCCCTAGGATGTACATTCTAATCTTTCTATGGAGGAAATAAGAAATTATATCCACTTGGAGTTGTTTATCCAATTAGATGTTTGGATTTGCAGTAATTTATTCTCACTTCCCAAACCCTTCTACTCCTCATCCTGTGCCCTTTGACACATTATCAAGATGGATCATCAATACTCAGATAGGATATAATCCCCATTCTTGAATTCCTAGCATTATGTTCTAGGAATTAACCAGACTTATCACAGGGACATGGGTTGTGGATACTGCAATATTTAACATTTTTAATAGGAAGCTTGACAGTAAACTGTAGTATTTATGTGCAGAATTTCTGCTTCTCAGGTCACATGACTTCCCTCCTCCCTCCTCAAATTTCTCTTCCCTCCCTCCCCAGGGATATCTTTTCAAACCTTTTTTTTTTTTTTTAAAGGCCCATATACTTGACATTTTAACTTGCTGAGAATGCCATTGGAGACAGCTTTAATAAAGGAGAAATATGGTGATTCACTGGTTGTTAGCATTTATTTATGAGGGAGAAAAGTAAGTAGCCAGACTGAGAAAAAAAAAAAGAAAATAAGTAACAGTGTTTCTTTAGTTTTGGTGAAAACAGAACAAACATAGATCCTGAAACAATCACAGATTTGAGGAACAAATGATGTCTAGATTAATTCCTGGTTGTTTTTGTTTGTTTGTTTGTTTGCTCATTTGTTTTTTAATGAATTCTCTCTCTGTCATCCAGGCTGGAGTGCAGTGGTATAATCTTGGCTCACTGTAACCTCCGCCTCCTGGGTTCAAGTGATTCTCCTGCCTCAGTCTCCCGAGTAGCTGAGATTATAGGCACCCACCACCACACCTGGCTAATTTTTTTTTATTTTTAGTAGAGAAACGGTTTCACCATTTTGGCCAGGCTGCTCTTCAGCTCCTGAGCTCAAGTGATCTCCCTGCCTCGGCCTCCCAAAGTAGTGGGATTACAGGTGTGAGCCACCATTTGCAGCCTGATTTCTTGATTTTTAGATGAAGATGTGGGTATGACATGAACTTCTGTAGACTGAAGAAAGAACAGAAAAGTCTATCTACCTCCCTAAGATCCAAAATGGGTTGTTTTCTCTCAAATGAGTCTCCAGAGGATGTTTATTTCTATGTTTATATAAAATAAAATAATGCTAACCTCTATTAAGTGAAGGCAAAGAAAAAGAAATTCTTTCTTATATACCTCATAAGAAAAAAAAGGTACATCAAGATAGATATTATTATCCTTATTTTATTTTCAGAAAGTTGTTAACTAACCAGGATAACAAATGGTGGTACCACAATTTAAAACCAGGTGTGTTATGCTATAAGCCCAGCTTTTTGTTTTTGGTTCAACATGTATTAGTACTGCATTAAGAGGAACATAGTAAAGTCGCAAGCAGAACTTCACAGTGGCATGACAAAGATTTCCTTTATTAGGCAGGCTCAGCCAATTAAATGTCTAGGACAAACAAACCTGAATATTCAAGAAATGGACTTCCAACCAAGAAAATCCTGTCCCCATCTACTTAGTGACCATCCCAAAGACTAATTCAACTGGCTCATCAGTCCTGGAAGTTGCTACAATTAAGACCAAGAGGTGAAGTTAAATATCTCCTCATAAGACATCAATAGTGCAAGAAAAACAACTTGAAGAGACACATCTTATTGAGACGTTTGTTGCTCACATTGCAAAAGAAGCTGAGTTGGGCCTTTTATCACTTCACTGGAACGAGGACTAGATAGATAAACAGAATAGGACTGAAGGGAATCCTGAGAGTCTTTGGAAAGTTACACTTGGGGTCAACTATAAAATGAAAACTAAGAGCACAGCAGAAAAACCATCTATTTTAAAAATGATCACTGAATAATCTTGTAGAGAATTTACAAGTATCATAGTTCACAATTACTTACTATGTTTTTAAGGAAGATTTGTACTAAAACATTTTGGATGGTATCACAAAATCTGGTCACCACCTGACTTCTAGATTTGAATATGGCAGAAACATTCGACCACAAAGAAAATTTTCTTGTAAGTTTAGCTAATCTAAGAGAGAAAGTTATATCCTATGTTGATATTTTTGAAAATAATCCCCACGCCTACCTCAAGATGCAGGGCTTTGGGAAAATATAGCTTAACTAAGGAGATACAAAAGAATATGACAGGGCACTTTGATAGGGCTCCATCAATCCCCTGACACAATCTAAGCCTCTAAGATCTAAGTCCTCTTATAACTGATGGGACTGTAATCCCAGTGGTTTCCTTTGATTTGAGCATGCAATATTACAAAAGCAGTATCTGAGAGTCCAATCACCACCTCATGCCCAGGGCAAGACAGTGGTTTAAAAAAAAAAAAAAAAAGGTTCTGTAGTGTTTCTGATACCCTTACAATTCTCCTTCTAATAAATGAGAAATCATAAATAATCACTTAATTGCAATAATCACAATAATCACACAGTGAATAATTATCAATACAGTTGTCAAGTTGAGGGGCTCAAATATGCCTATGGAAAAATACTCAACCTCAATAATCAAGTAAGAGTAAGCTAAAACAATAATGAGGTTTTTATTTTAAAATTCAACTGGAAATATTTCCATATATTTTTGGTAGGGTAAATTGGTATGCACAAAGATATTTATCATAGTGTAACTTTAATGTACAAATTGCAAGACAACCAAATCACACATCTCCATCAGTAAGTGATTGTTGTATCTCTATTCAACGACTTGAAACTTTAGGACAATGATGAGGGTCAATATATAGTTCAATATATTATTGAGTGAAAACAGGTAGATATTATAAACTCCATTTAGGAAAATTAGAGAAATAGTTCATATAAAAATTCATAAATAAATATCTGGAATAAATTTTTGTTAAAAATCTTAGTAAGGCCATTTTAAAAAGTCGAATTGTGGATGATTCTAATCATCTTTACCTATTTTTCTATTTTGCTTGTAATAGCTAAGTAGTGAGCTTTATTACTGTTATAATCAGAAAAAAACTTGTAATTTTCATTTTGGGAAATGTTAAAGCCAAATCGAGAAAGTACTCATTAGAATTTATCACAGTATTATAATATTTTAATAACATTTTTTCATGATTATAAAATTATTTAATGACTGTAAATTTAGAATCATACTGAAGTACTGTTTTACAATCTGTTAACCTGTTTTTTTCTACTTAACATCTTGTGAACATGTTACCATATTTCCAAATATTCTTCACAACACATGATTTTAGTAACGTTTTAGTATTCATTGCATAATGTCTTGGTCATTAACATTTAAATTCTGGTATAGAAAGTAATGACATAGCATGATTCTGGATTACAAAAAGGTATTTATTGATGAATAAATCTCAGATGTCCACATAAGGTTAGGGTTCTCAAGTCAGATAGAGTTGCCTCATAATTCTTAGCCTCCAATAAGACACATTCTTTAGTTGGGGACCCCACTAGCTGGTTCAGCTATAGAATATCAGTGACCACACCCAGAAGCACTAATACAACCAAGGTAATCTAGGAAGAAAAGTCTCAATTGGCTGTTTTCTTGGCTATTTATGTAACCAATACTTTCCTTATTAAAATGACAATGACAAGTAATTACATAGAACATTAAAAATGTGAATCCATTTCACTTTTTTATAATAAACCTATGATGTCAGTGCTATTATTATCCTTATTTAACAAATGAAGAAGTGGAGGCAAAGAGAGGTTATATAGCTAGAGAAGGATAATACAGCAGGTTACTACAGAGACAGAAATTGAATCCATATTCTTATCTTTAAAATAATAAGTACATTCACAAAATTTGAGGTTCATTCAAGAATATATTTACTTTTCAGAAGATTCAAGATTACAGCCCAGCTGTAAACATGTATTCTTCCCATTACACTCCACTCTCTCCTAGTAACAATAACAAAATGATCTTTATGGAGTAACAATAACAAAATGAATAACAAAATGATCTACTGTTCATTTTGTTATTTAATTCAACGGGCAGAGAAAGGACATCACATTTGTCCCTGTTTCTGGAGGCAGTTAATTCTAAACAGTTTCATTATACAGACACCAAACAGTTTACAGAAACAGCATGACATTTCTTTTTCTACCATCTATATTCTGCCTACTACTGTCACCAAAAGCAGAGAGGTCCCTAAGTTCGTAAGAAGTGGTCTAATTAATATTCAGATTTATACAAAGAAAAACAGAGAACTTCAACTTCAGAGATAGTACTTCAGGAGGGAACAGGTACCGACTGAACACAGCCTACACGCCTGTGAACTAACACTTCACATAGGTAATGATTGTTGATTTGCATACTAAACAACTGCACATCAAGAGGCAGCTGAATTGTAAGAAATGAGTGGAATAGAAGGAAGTAAGTCACGGCCTGCCCCTCCCAGCACCCTCCAAAGGAACGTAATTTATTCTGGGTCTTCCTGAGCTCCATTTTCTGTCACTCTAGCCTTCAGTCTTCCTTAAGCAAATCTCATGGTTCCAGCTAGAAAATGACCACAATGAACAATAGTTCCCCCCTCCTTGTCATCATGTCTGTAAGCATGTAGACACAGGGCATATTAACAGATATTTTAGGCAATTTGCAAAATCTCTCTGAAAATGAAGGAAAGTAGGGCTCCACAGGTCATAACAAGTACTCCTGTCCATCCCCACACTTAAAGCCAAGTGATGTATTAATATAAGGCAATCCCATATATATATATATATCCTTTAACTCTCTGTGCCTCTAACTGTCTAGGAACAACCTTACTCCCCCCTTCCCCAATGCACACACTTTAAACTGGCCATCGGGTACTAGGCTTAGTACTTGGGTGACAATCTGCACACCAAACTCCCATGACACTAGTTTACCTATATAACAAACCTCTATATGTATCATTGAACCTAAAATAAAAGTTAAAGTAAATAAATACATAAACTGGCTATGATAGGTCATGGGGCGGGGGAACTAATAGTCCTGAATGCAAAGCTCTACTACAAACTATCTTTCCATCTACAATAGTCAATTAACACCTGAGTCTCATTTCATGATTTTTTAAAAATAAGGGTGTAGACTCTATAATCCATCAGGTCTCTTTTCTCCAAAATGATAGTTTTAATATAATCTATTACATCATAGACATAGTTATACTCAATCAGTTTCAGAACCCTGACAAAGAAAGGTGTGATTCTTTGCAGGACCTCATTGTATCATGATCTCCCATACCATTCCTAAGTGATTTCTTAAGGCAACTCGAAAAGGTGACATCAAAATCCTGAAGTATTTACAGCCACCAAAATGATTCCTTTGATGTTCTTCTGAGAGATTAAAATGGTGCCATTTCCTGTCTGTCATTCTTAGTCTGGTAAACTAATCAGTAGCCAGCACCCAGCATGTCTTAGGCTGTGGGGCAGTGAACAAATCATCGATTTAGAGATCCTGAAATGCATACTGTGGAATTGCCAAACTGTGGAAATTCATCCAGGAGAACATACCTTATTTCAAGAATATAAATGAATTAATCAGTAAGCATGCCACCCACATACCAGAAACATCCCTGATTAAACTTAATGTAGTGAATTTGTGCAATCACCACCAAACTAACCATTGATTAAACAAAGGCCTCTGAGTACTAATTCTTTTAATGTACAGTTTATTTCTGTTCTCCTTTGAAGGATACACCTCTGAAAACTTTGCTAGTTTTGGGGACACATCCACATTTGAAATTCAGTCTGGGTTTATTTCTCAAGGAGGCCCATTTCTTTCACAGGCAGTGCAATTAAGGAATCAGACATTTAGACAGATGCCTATTTGGTGAATCTGACATAGTGGCACTAAGAATTCCCTGCTACCTTGTGGATCGGCAGAGAAACCTATTTAGCACAAGATAAGCAGCCACCTAATTTTTTCTCCCCATATATAAAAAAAGGAGGAGAAACTACCCCAGGCTACTTATTCCAGAGACAAGAGTTCAAGAGTGAATTGCACCAAAGATTCAATTCTCATATACCTTACATGTTTTAATTTCAGACATAATGCTGTTTGCATGTAGGTGGCTGATAAAGAAGGTAAGGGAGTTGCATACCATGTTATAAAAACTTTGATTCTCCAAGAGTGGTTCTTTATTTTCTTCTCTTGATTGATAGATAAATAGATGATATGTAGGTAGGTAGGCAGGTAGACAGACAGAGAGACAGAAATAGAGATACATCACATTAACTAGGACTTAGTCTATCTAAAAAATCCACTTACAGAGACTGAGACTATAGTTTAACAATAGTATACCCTGCATTTACTGAGTTAATATTATGTAACAGATACTATTAATATAATAAAAGAATCAAATTCCTGCTCCCAAGGAGCTTAAAATTTAGTGGCAGTAACTGGGTGTAACATCTCTGGACTGAAAACGTTGCCCCTGGTAATTTTGCAGGCTCTCATTCTAATTTCTGAGAAGTCACACTCATGTAAATACTAGATATTGAAAAGCATATTTTTAGACTTAAAACTGAGCATGAAATCTACAATCCTGATCCATAATAACATATAGGTTTGCTCTCTCAAGTCAAAGCACGAGAATGGAAAGAAAGGGAACCCCTCCCTCACCATAACAGGCCTGGCTAATGTTCTCTTAGTCTTACAGAATAGTCCTACCTATATCATTGAACAACTATTTAAATGCACATTTAATTGTGCTATAATGCCTAGAAAAGTATATTGATCAGACAGTAAATTCTTAACATATGTTAGTAAAACATGTTCAGGTCAAAAACATTGACTGCTCTTTCTCACAGCCCACATCCATTCCATGATCAATTCCTATGAACTACACCTTCTATCTACTGCTGCCATATATCCAGAACATGATCACTTCTCATTACCTCCATCACTATAACTCTAGCGTAAGAGTCAACAGGTTCCACAGGAAATTATTACAATACAAAAATATTTAAGGACTGTTATACATAAGATGAAAAGCCTGTTATACATATGATTAAAAGATGAAAATTTCCCTGTGACTCTTGGTGGTAGAATCAAAACCAATAAAGTGTTATTTTTTCAATGTACATAAGAAAATCCAATATTCTCTGACAACAGGTTACTTTAAGAAGCAATGGGTGTTTTCAAGTAGTTGTAGAAGAATGTTTTAGAGAGGAATTAGCAAGGTCAACCAAAAATGGGAAAAGGAGAAGAAATAGCTTAGAAGATATTGTTCCATCCAATCCTGCAATTCTATGCTTTCAAATTGTAACTTTCTTATAAAGTTCATGAGTCACAGATGAGATATGATTGTCATGTATAACAGACATGACATGTTTATAATACTGTAGAACCGTGAAACAATATCCTATTAGAAATTGGGATGCAATTCAAATATTCCTTTCATTCCAAATGAATCTCTCCTGCTTTGATTTGTATACATCATTTCAGGACTTTGAAAACCAGCTGGGAAATTGCTGATTTGTCTGCAGTATGAATTTCTTTGTTAGGAAAGAAAATGGCTCTTTGAAATAGTGTTCTTCCTATGAGAAGAGGAGATATTTATGCTTGTTTTCCAAACACACACAGGTCAATTCAAAGGGAACCTACTTATTCCTCGAGTAAAAAGCAGTATCACCTTAGGAAATGGTTCTTTCAGTGGCTGACACTAAATTTCTACACACAACAGTCGTAAGTTGGCACAGAAACCAGGAAAGGAGGTGAATGCTATCTTTCCGACACAGGCAAAGTTCACTCATTAGAAGTTCTTTACATATTTGAAAGGAAAATTCCCCTGGCACCATCTTTCTTTCTTTACAAGACATATCTATGCCAAAAAATGCATTTAATTCTTAATTTGATTCCCTGTAAAATTCTATAAAAATAAATTGAATCACAGTAATGTTTGCTCATATTTGAAGAGCAATAAAAATAATTTTTGCAATTTTGTCATTGGTTTTAGTATCGGAGAAGCCATACTCCTTTGATGTCTAAAAATTCCAAGCCAAGCAAACCAACTGCTTGACTGTGGTGGCAGCTGCTATTCTGCTGTTGACTGTCACCTTCCCAGAACTCTTCAGAGATCCTTCTGAGAAGACTCCAATATTGTGGTATTTCTAAAATGCTCAAAATAGCAATGCTGTTCCTTACCAATGAATTGGTTTGCACAGAAGCCATTATAAATTCTTCAATGGCAGTGCTCAGTAAATGAAACTTTTAATTAATTTGATCCTAGTTCATTAAGGCTCCTTCTCTCAGATATACAGGCACCTCAATCACAGCTAACAGCCTTACTTAAAAATCCCCCAACAGAACCAAATCTCCATCCTGTTGGGGGGAGATTTGATTTTTAGGAAGAGTTAAAAAATTATCAGAGCAAGATAACTTCTCTGATAAATGAAGAAAAGTAGGCTTAAAGAGCAAAATTAGTCATAAAGAGAACTATTTCCATAGGTGTTTTGAAACTTAAGTCTGAGACTCATTTTAAGGAGAAATCCAAAACATGCCTTGATAAATGTTTAAAGAAGCCACTATAAGAAAAACAACACTTGTGCATGAAATAAAATTCAACAGCCCTCATGATGAAAACTGTCAACAAATTTGGTATAAAAGGAACATTCCTCAACATGATAAAGGCCATATATGACAAACTCACAGCTAACATCGTACTGAATGGGGTAAAACTTAAAGTCTTTCCAGTAAGACCTAGAAGAAGACAAAGATGCCCACATTCACCACTTCCATTCAACATAGTACTGGCAGTCCCAGTCAGAGCTATTAGGAAAGAGAAAGAAAGAAAGGACATCCAAATTGAAAAGCAAGTCAAATTATTTTTGTTTTCAGATGACATGATTTTTTATTTTAGGAAATCTAAAGACTCTACAAAAAAACTCTTAAATCAGATACACAAATTCAATAAAGTTGCAGAATATAAAATCAACATACAAAAATCAGTAGCATGTCAGTATACCAGCAGGGATCAACCTGAAAAAGAAATCAAGAAAGCAATCCTATTTACAATAGCTACAAAAAAAAATTATAGGAAAACATTTAACCAAAGACATGGAAGATCTCCACCAAAAAAAAAAAATATATATATATATATATAAAAAACACTGACGAGGGAAATGGAAAAGGACATAAAAAATGAAGAAATACCCCATGTTTATGAATTAGAAGAATTAATATTTCTAAAATATTTATACTACCCAAAGCAATCAACAGACTGATTGTAATCCTTATCAAAATACCAATGGCATTCTTTACAAAAACGGAAAATACAATCCCAAAATTTGTATAAAACCACAAAAGACCTTGAATAATTAAAGCAATTCTGAGCAAAAAGAATAAAGCTGGAGGCAGAGGCATCATACTATGCGATTTCAAATTATATTACAAAGTCATAGTAACACAAACAACATGATACTGGCATAAAAACAGACACATGGACGAATGGAACAAAACAGAGAACCGAGAAATAAATCCATGTACTTATAGCCAACTTATTTTTAGCAAAAGCTCCAAGAGCATGTAGTCTCATTTAAAAATGGTGCTGACACAATGTGCAATTGCAAAATTACAGAACCAGCCCAAATGCTTGTCAATCAATGAGTGGATAAAGAAAATGTATTATATACACCATGTAATATTACTCAACCATAAAAAGGAACGAAATAATGGTATTCACAGCAACCTGGATGGAATTGGAGACTATTATTCTACGTGAAGTAACTCAAAAACGGAAACCCAAACATGGTATGTTCTCACTCATAAGTGAGAGCTAAGCTATGGGGGCGCAAAGGCATAAGAAGGATTCAATGGACTTTGGGGACTCAGGAGAAAGGGTGCGAGCTGGGTGAGGGATAAAAGATTACACATTGGATATAGTGTACACTGCCTGGGTGATGGGGGCACCAAAATCTCAGAAATCAACACTAAAGAACTTATTCATGTAACAAAATACCACCTGTTCCCCCAAAACCTACTGAAATGAAAAATAAATTTTAAAAATGGTGTTGGGAAAACTGGACATCTATATACAGGAAAAAGAAACTAGATTCTCATCTTTCACCATATAAAAAAATTAACTCAAAATGGATTAAAGACTTAAATGTAAGACCTGAAACTATGAAACTACCAGAGGAAATGATACAGAATATTGGTCTCAAAAAAGATTTTTGAGGTAAGGCCTCAAAAGCACAGGCAACAAAAACGAAAAACCAAAAATAGACAAATTGGATTGCATGAAGCTACATTAAGCATTTTAAACTTCTGTACTGCAAACAATTAACAAAGTGAAGAGACAACCTACAAAACAGGAGGCAATATTTGCAAACTTTCCATATGAAAAGAGGTTAATTACCAGAATACATGAGAAACCCAAACAACTCAACAACAAAAATAAAACAAAACAAATAATGTCATTAAAAAATAGGCAAAGGACCCTAATAGACATTTTTTAAAAGAAGACAAACAAATGGCCAATGAGTATATTAAAAAATTTTCAACATCACTATCCATCAAGAAAAGTGCAAGTAAAAAACACAGTGAGAAATAACCTCACCCCACTTAGAATGGCTATTATCAAAAAGACAAAAAAAAAACACACACTGGCAAGAACCCAAAGAAAGGGGAAAGCTTATACACTGTGGGAAGGTAAAAGTAGCACAGCCACTATGGAAAAAAAGTAAGGAGTTTCCTCAAAAAACTACAAATAGAATTACCATATGATCCAGCAATGTCATTGCTAGGTGTATATCCAAAAGAAAGAAAATCAGTATATGGAACAGATATCCGCACTGCCATGTTTACTGCAGCACTATTCATAATAACCAAGATAGGAAATTAATCTTCGTGTCCCTGAAGAAATGAATGGATAGAAAAAATGTATTATAGATATACACAATGGAATATTTTTTGGTCATAAGACAGAATGAAATTCTGTCATTTGCTCCAACAGGAAACTGGAGGTCATTATGTTAAGTGAAATAAGCCAGGCACAAAAAGACAACACATGTTTTCACTCATATATGGCAACTAAAAAAGTAGATTTCATGGAGGTAGAGAGTAGGATGATGGTTACCAGAGGCTTGGAAAGGAAAGCAGAGGCAGATGAAGAGAAGTTAGTTAAAGGCACAAAAATATAGTCAGATAGAAGAAATAAGTTCTAATATTTGACTCTACAATAAGGAAGTTATAATTAACAGTAATTTATTGTATATTTGAAAACAGCTAGAAGATTTGCAGTATTCCCAACAAAAAGAAAAAATAAATGTTTGAGGTAATAGATATCCCAATTACTCTAATTTGATCATTACTACATTGTATACAGATATCAAAATATCATATGCACTCCAAGAATATGTAAAACTATTATAATCAATTTAAGATTTTTAATAAAAAAAGAAAAATGACACTTTAACGAATCATCATATAATATGTTCAGTGATTATTGAATGACTAAAGAACGGTTGGGTGCATTTGTTGTAAAATGTAAAAAAATCAGCCTCATTTTGAGTCATATTTCACATGATAAAAATATCATCTCTCCATGTATATTTTCAGTGAGTATTTACTCATTATTTTTGTGTCACTGTTAAGAGCTAACAACATAATATTTTTTATTATACACAATCCTTGCCCACATGTAGTTCACAGTCTACTCAGCAACTGTTTTAAAATATAGGATATATTAAAATTAATGTTTGGGAGCAAAATACTGCTAATTTTTCTCTTCTTATAAGACATAAATTTTAGCTGGACATATGGCCACAAGGAAAAGGACTGTATCTTCCAGTCTTTTTTGCAGCCACACAGGGCCATGTGACTAAGCACTGATCCATAGGATTAACCAGTGCAGTTGTACCACAACGACTGGGAAGTTTCCTTACAAGGAAGTAATTGTACCTTTTCACATTCTGCTCGGAATGTGACTATAACACATTGTCCTTATGACAAAAGCTACGTCTGACAAATCCTGGATCCCTGACATCATGGAACACTACAGCAGCTTTGGAATGCCTATCTCAAGTTTTAATTCAAAGAGAAAAATATAGTTGTATCTCATTTAAGCTTCTGATCTTATGAATTTTCTGTTTCTTGCAGCCAAGTCTAACCCTAACTAAGCATAGTATTAAAAAAGTGTTATTTAAAGTCATCTTGAGTCTGACAGGATAGTTACCAGTAACAATTCTGAAGGGAAAATGCAAATTTGCAGAACAGTAACAACAAAAAAAACATAGGACTGCAAGTTTATCTCACATCATTGTGTATCTCACATTTGTGAACCTCAAAAATCCACTGGGCAGAAAAAGGACAGATGGTTAATTATCATGGTACATATAAGAACACGGCACAGAGAGATTGTAAGACAGGCCCGAGCTCATAAAATCCACTCTTCTTTTTAGTGAGAACCTACATGGGCTTTTTGCCTTACCTCAGCATGAGAGCTTTTATTCCCTTAAGTAAAGTTGCAAAGAAGGCCAAGTGGGCTCTGGCAGTGTTTCATCAGTTAGCGAAGTCTGCAGTAGAGAAAGAATATGAAAAGAAAGAAAGAAAAAATGCTTTTACTTCTCTGAATCTAGATGCAGATAAAGTTGGAAAGAAAGGAGAAATTATCTGGAAAAACTGGTCCAGTTGGAGATACAGAGCAGACAATGGAAGACACATTCTAGATATCTCCTCTCATTACTTTATATAGTGTTGAGTTCTCCATAAACGGAAAGTGTTGTGCAGAAGGGTTTAGAAATATATTTGCAATATTCACATTAAAAGTGAAGGGAAACATACAGGGAATAAGAAAAGGGAAAACTCTGAATCTGGCTGAGGAGAAAAAAATCCATTTTACCAGCTGGAGAAAAGCCTGGGTAATAAGTAGAGTCAATGTATTTGTGAGGCAAGTTGCAAAAAGGCACTGAAGATGGGAGAGAGAAAGCAAAAGGAAGACGACAGCATTTGGGGACTTATTGGGCAAAAATAAAATCGCTTTCAACATGCATCCCACACACAGATACTCAGGCAGATTTATTTGATCAGTTCTGACAATAATAAAAAGTAGTACAAATGGAAGGTGCCCAGCCATTCTCAAGGTAGACAGTTCTGTCTGAAAATTTAACATCTAACTTCCACATCTGGGCAATACTCCACTTAGAGGAAAGCACAGTGAAGCAAGTGGGCCTTCACTATTCCATAGCATTTTAGAACTGTTTCAGACTGAAATTCTGCAGACTGGAATAGTTGGTGTTGATAGTTAATGGTTGACGCAGAAGCTTCTATCCCAGATGGTAAATGTAGCAAGTTACATTAAAATAAAATAGTAGAAAGTTATTAACATAGAGAATGCTCACTTCCTTCTTCCAGAGAGCTTTCTCAAAGCCCCATCACCAAAGCCTATCACATAAATAATGTATAAGGTGTTATTTAATAAAATCTTATATATGAATACCAGCTGGCTGGACAATAAGAGCACATGCAGTAACATATCCATGCCATTAACACAAGGATACCTCATGGGACTTTGAGAATTTTACTCTGTAGTAGAGAAACCAACGTGTATGAAATTGTTTTAAATTTAATTGGCAGGTTCTATGATTTCTGTTCAACAAAACAAATATAGTACAAATTCTCTAACAACTTTGAGTAACTACGTAACACCAAATACCACAAATGAGACTAGTATGCAATAAACTACATGGGAAAAAAATTAGGAATTTTTCTACCTCCAAATGTGGTGTGTTCACTTATTTTGACAATTGTAATTTAGTTTTTAATTATTCATCATATGGTAGTAATATGCTGCACAGTATTTCATAAAGAAATGAAAACTTACGCCGGGTGCAGTGGCTCACACCTGTAATCCTAGCACTTTGGGAGGCTGAGGCAGTCAGATCACTTGAGATCAGGAGTTTGAGACCACCCTGGCCAAAGTGGTGAAACCTTGTCTCTACTTTAAAAATGCAAAAAATTAGCCAAGAATGGTGGCGGGCACTTGTAATCCCAGCTACTTAGGAGACTGAGGCAGGAGAATCACTGGAAACTGGGAGGCAGAGGTTACAGTGAGCCAAGATCGCACCACTGCACTCCAGCCTGGGTGACAGACAGCGAGACTCCATCTCAAAAAATAAATAAATAAAATAAAAATAAAAGAAGAGAAAACTTAATCTGTAATGGGGAGTTCTATTAGCAGGCAACACTGTATTAAATATTTGCTTGGAATAATGCAAAAGCAAGAAATTTATAGCAGGAATCCATATGAGTGAGCTTTCACAAGACTATAACGGGAGACAGCCAACTCTAATCCTTAATGTCTATACCCTGTTTTCCCTTCTGCTGCTTACCTCATCTGCCACAAGGATTTTTTTTATTGTTCTTAAAGCTCATCCTAATAACACCTTGAATTTGAAAAATGTCTTAAAATGTACAACATATTTCACATTTATTATCTTAATTTAATCCAGAGGTTCTCAACCGTGAGCAATGTTACATCCCCAGGAAGCCGGAAAAAAATGACAATGCCTGAAAACATTTTTGGTTATCACAACTGGGAGGTGCTACAGGGTAGAGGCCAGGATAGCTGCTGAACTTCCTACAATGAGCAGGACAGCGTCCTACAACAAACAATCACCTGGCCCAAAATATCAATGGGCTGGAGTTGAGAAACTTCAGCTACAGGATTTCATCCTATAGCTACATTATGTGGTAGAAGGTAAAAGAACTGCTATCCCCATTTTTGGGAAAGAAAATGGTGCCCACAAGCTCTCTAAATTATACAAAACTGTATTGGAGCCAAGGATCTTATTTCAGTGTATATTTCATAAAACAATACAAAATCCCAATGACCTGTGAAAATCATGGGAAAGTTCAGTGACTAAAAAATCTTGAAAATAACAAAGAATGACATTCACATCAACAGTGGAAACACACAACAAAGAAGAGTGGGAAGGGGACAACTATCTGCTCTTCCCACAATGCAGCGGATGGGAAGGAATGCAAAGATACGAGGATATGAACCCCAGGTCTGCTGCTCACTCACCAGCTGATAGGGTATGGCTGCATGCCCTGCCCAAATCTCATCTTGAATTGTAGCTCCCATAATTCCCACATGTTGTGGGAGGGACTCGGTGGGAGAAAATTGAATCGTGGGGGTGGTTTGACTTTATGAATACATCTCACGAGATCTGATGGTTTTACAAGGGATTCCCCTTTTGCTTGGTGCTCATTGTTTCTTGCCTGCAGCCATGTAAGATGTGCCTTTTGCCTTCCACCATGATTTTGAGGCCTCTCCAGACACATGGAACTGCTGAGTCCATTAAGCCTCTTTTTCTTTATAAATTACCCAGTCTTGGGTATGTCTTTATCAGCAACGTGAAAACGGACTAATGCACCAGCTATAGACTTTTGACTGTGTTGCCTTTGGCACTTAACATTTGCAACTCTGAGATTAGTTTTCCCAACTTGTAACATGAGAATAGCTAAATAAGAATTCCTATGAAAAGCTCTTTATAAAACATCAGGCATTGTCCAAAATGTTTATTATCTTCAACATTAGTGATGATTTTCACTGACTTCTCCCTTCCTCCTTGCTGATTGGTTAGCAGACTCCTTATTTACGTTCAAAGACTGACCACACAAAACCTAGGCTTATGAGCAAAAGCAGATACATAGCCAGGTGCCATAAAGATGCTGGGGAGAAGGGAATATGTGGAGAGATGTGGCTAAAACCACAAGTTCTGAAGACAAATGGCCTGAAATTTACAGATAAAAAAAAAAATCACTAAATAACCCATTACTAGAGCAATATAGCTTTGGGTACATTGTTTAACCTCTGTATGTCTTTGTCTTCTTACTTGGAGAATAGCACTTATGACTCATAAGGTTGTAAGAAACAAATGAAATAATAAATGAAAAAGAACAATGTAAGAGTACACAATCAATCCCCCTTAGGCCACACAGTGCTCTAAGTGCCTGAAAAACACTGGTGGACAAGATAGAAAAGTTTTCTACCGTGATAAATCTTACATTTCAATGGGAGAGAAATAAGAAATCAATATATAAATAATACAAATAACAAAAAATAAAATATAAAAAGGTTAGGAACTCAGGCTAAGACATGAGATGCCAGTTCAAAGTATCTGTGAAGCAAAAGATTAGAGTTCCCAGAAATAAATTGAGAAATAGGCTGCATGAATGAAATTACTGAATACAGGATTTGCAATTCAGGAAGTTCAGAGTCAATTATATTATGTGTGGTAGGTTCATAAACATGAGCAAACCCAGTGCATCTAGCAGGATCAGATTATTAAAAAGGTAGGAAACCATTATCCAGTTGTTTTCTTAAGCAATAGTTAATGCTAAAATATTTCATCCAACAACTATCTAGACGTACTTCTTACTTATTAGGAAGTAATTTCCTAAATGCATACTGAGACAGAAAAAAATAAGAAAATCACTGCTAATATTCAATGAAACTTCTAAAATCAAAAGATCAGAAAGTCCAGTCTATCACTGATGGGCATTTGAGTTGGTTCCAAGTTTTTGCTATTGCAAACAGTGCTGCAATAAACATATATGTGCATGTGTCTTTACAGTAGAATGATTTATAATGCTTTGGGTATACACCCAGTAATGGGATTGCTGGGTCAAATGGTGTTTCTGGTTCTAGATCCTTGAGAAATCGCCACGCTGTCTTTCACAATGGTTGAACTAATTTACACTCCCACCAACGGTGTAAAAGCTTTCCTATTTCTTCACATCCTCTCCAGCATCTGTTGTTTCCTGAGTTATTTAGTTATTTATTTTGAGATGGACTCTCACTCTATTGCCCAGGCTGGAGTGCAATGGCGCATTCTCAGCTCACTGCAACTTCCACAGAACAAGGCTGGAGGCATCAAGCTATCTGACTTCAAACTATACAACAAGGCTACAGTAACCAAAAAAGCATGGTACTGGTACCAAAACAGATATATAGACAAATGGAACAGGACAGAGCCCTCAGAAGTAATGCCTCACATCTACACCCATCTGATCCTTGACTAACCTGACAAAAACAAGCAATGGAGAAAGGATTCCCTATTTAATAAATGGTGTTGGGAAAACTGGCTAGTCATAGGCAGAAAACTGAAACTGGAACCCATCCTTACACCTTATACAAAAATTAACTCAAGCTGGATTAAAGACTTAAACCTAAGACCTAAAACCATAAAAACAACAGAAGAAAACCTAGGCAATACCATTTAGGACATAGGCATGGGCAAAGACTTCATGACTAAAACACCAAAAGCAATGGCAACAAAAGCCAAGATTGACAAATTGGATCTAATTAAAGAGCTTCCTCACAGCAAAAGAAACTATCATCTGAGTGAACAGGCAACCTACAGAATGGGAGAAAATTTTTTTCAATCCATCCATCTGACAAAGGGCTCATACCCAGAATCTACAAGGAATTTGAAGAAATTTTCAAGAAAAAAACAACCCCATCAAAAAGTGGGCAAATGATACGAACAGACACTTCTCAAAAGAAGACATTTATGCAGCCAAGAAACATACGAAAAACGCTCATCATCCCTGGTCATTAGAGAAACGCAAATCAAAACCACAATGAGATACCATCTCACGCCAGTTAGACTGGAGATCATTAAAAAGTCAGGAAACAACAAATGCTGGAGAGGATGTGGAGAAACAGGAATGCTTTTACACTGTTAGTGGGACTGTAAATTAGTTCAACCATTGTAGAAGATAGTGTGGGGATTCCTCAAGCATCTACAACCAGAAATACCGTTTGATCCAATAATCCCATTACTGAGTATATATCCAAAGGATTATAAATTATTCTACTATAATGACACATGCACATGCATGTCTATTGCAGCACTGTTCACAATAACAAAGACTTGGAACCAACCCATATGCCCATCAATGACAGACTGGATAAAGAAAATGTGGCACATATACACTACGGAATACTATGCAGCCATTAAAAAAGGACGAGTTATGAAGCTGGAAATCATCATTCTCAGCAAACTAGCATAGGAACAGAAAACCCAACACCGCATGTTCTTACTCATAAGTGGGAGTTAAACAATGAGAACGCATGGACACAGGGAGGGAAACATCACACACCAGGGCCCGTAGCAGGGTGGGGGGCTAGGGGAGGGATAGCATTAGGAGAAATACCCAATGTAGATGTTGGGTTGATGGGTGCAGCACACCACCATGGTATGTGTATACCTATGTAACAAACTTGTATGTTCTGCACATGTATCCCAGAACTTAAAGTATAATAAACAAAAAGAATGAATTTTAAAAAATCAGAAAGTAATAGGACACCTATCAACTATGCAGAAATAACTGAAAATGTTAAATTAGGAAGAAATCTTGAGCAGATGCGGTGGCTCATGCCAGTAATACCAGCAATTATGAAGGCTGAGGCGGGAGGATAAATTACGTCCAGGAGGTTGAGGCTGCAGTGAGCCGAGATGGCACCACTGCCCTCCAGCCTGGGTGACAGAATGTGACTCTCTCTCAATAAAAAAATAAAAAAGAAAAAAAAGAAAAAAAGAAAAAAGAATCATGGCTCAATATGACCAAACTGATTCTAATAAAGAGGAGATCAGTAGTAGTAGTAGTAGGAAGTTATATTGTTTCAATAGAATAATTTCATTAAGAAAAATTAGTCAGCAGACTTCTTTAGCTGTTGAATTTATAAAAGGATAAAGAAAATTTTAGAATTATGGTATAAATCGTGTGGCAGAATATTTGTTCTTTTGTTTTGTTCACTAAAACAATGTGTTACAACTTTTTAATTCTGGTCTCAGCTCTCATAAATACCATACCATCAACTCCTGTCAAAAATAAACATTTTAAAAGGCTATAAGGCTACTTTTATGTGATATAAAGTCACTGTTCATTCTCATGAATAGAAAAATAAGGTAGCAGGAATAGAATTCATTCACACTCTTTGTATAATGCTGACAAATGCACAAAGTTCTTCAATATGATTAGAATAATTACACAGCATAAAGTAGACTGGGGATTTAGGATTATCTAGTTACCTTGACCAATTCCAATTCAATTGAAAAAAAAAAAAATGAAACTACTAATTCTAGATTCCAAGAATGCTCTTTGGTTCCTAAACTATTTGCAGTAGCCATTTATATTCCTGAAACTAATGATACAACTACTTAATATGGGTTTTTTTCATTGTGCTTTGCATGTATTACTGCTATTCTTTTGTGAATATGATAGTCTCTAAAAGGTAAAAAAAAATTAAAAATCAGCTTTAAAGACTAAGAACTTATTTAAAGACAAAATAAGAAAACATACCAAAAAGCAAAGAAGTATTAAATAATTTGGGAGACAATCTGGCTTTCTGAAGTCTTTCGACAACAATAATATTGATGATTTCAGAAAGAACCAAATGTTACAGTGTTTTAGAAGACAAATCAGTGGATCATCAAATATCATCATCAAGTCAAGAGGTACTTAAAGGGATTCAGCATTTATATCACCTTTCTTAGTGTGTGAGTTAAGTTTCATAGTAGACAGGAGTCTAAATCATTAGTCATATTAAATCTACATTTTAACTCCCCCAGACAGGACATATTAACCTGTAAAATCAAAGAGATGGTCTATGAAACAGTAGTAAGAGTTACCTTAGCTTTCCAATAAATATCTTCTAATTTTTTTCTTTTTCTTATTCATGTATGGAACATAGTCAATGGAAGTGCAAAAAGAACACAGTGACAGAGAAGACTAAGTATTTTTTACTTTTATCAATATGTAAATTCAGATTTTTGGAAACATGTTTAGAAATATCAAAAACGTTACATATTAATAAAGCAATAGGATCCCAAAAAAGAGATATATAAAAATGTAATAAAGGTGATTTAAAAACCTAAATGCTTTGCTTAAGATCCATTTGAAAATGAAGTCCATTTTATTTCCCACTAGACTTAATACATTATAATAAAAAACTTTATCAAGAGTATACTTTCACCACTCAACTATGTTGGAGGGAAAAATAAATTCAATCATTTCATTAGAGACTGTTGTTTCTAATATCTGCAATGTCTTCATTCATTGAATCAGTGTGTATCTGGCAATATCCCGATTCCTGTAAATGTGAATGTATAGTTTGAGCAGAAATCATCACAGGTTACACTGAAATACATACACATTATTGATTTGAATTAACCTAAAGTTAAATAAATAAAATTAAATCAATGAAACTGAGTTTGATGTACTCACTTTCCTAACAGCTATTTTTCAGTATATAAAATAAATTCAATGAAAAATAAACACATCAACTAGACAACTGATTGAAACGGGAAAACAGCCTTCTCTTTATAATACTTATGTTTCATGATGTGGCTTCAATAAAACTACACCAACATTATTCTCTAATATAATCTGTGGTGTGTAACGTACAGAAAAATATAAAACTCACCTACAAAATGTATTGTGAATTTAAAAAAAAAATAAGTAATACTAAATTAACTTTTAAAAATAAAACATCTTGCTTTTGGCAACATGTCACTCTAAGAGAGGAAACTACATAATATATTATAATAAGGGCTAAATTAAATAACAATGCTTCATTTCTCTTCTATCCAAATAGAGAAATGGCAATGGCTCTGTAAAAAAAAAAGTGAAGGGAAAGTCAAATTCATTCTTTTCGTTTTCTTATAAAAGTCTCCTCAATGACTTTGATTATGAAAAGACATATTTCCTAAAGGACATTAGTGATGCATCCCTGAAAGCCCTGTTTCCAGACTCTGACCTCAAATGCAGGTGAGAAAACTTAGAACCAAAATGAGAACACAAAAATTAGAATAATTGAAGAAAACAGTTTTAAGTAGATCTTCTTTCATTTACTTGGTAACCTTTAGCTTTGCTGTTATTAGTAAACAATACCTTGGGAATATAACATCAGTGGATTTCATTAGCATTCCTGCAGCAAATATTTAATATCCTAAGTGGCCATGCTGAACTTCCCAAATGTTAATTGATGCTATTACCAATTGCTTGTGGCATATTCAAAGTGTATCACGAAATTAACAACAGAGCTTATAGGACAGGGGGTGTATTTTAATAATTGGTCAGATAATCGGTTTTCCACTAGCTTCTTTTCTATAGTAAAAAGAAGGATGTTCTTATTTGGAACTTGTAAAATATTTAGATACGACACTATGTACATAGGTGCCAATATAATATTAGCATTATCAGCAGAATTTCTCTTACTCAGACTTATGCATAAAATTTGCAGGTGTCTTTACTAATTATTCCTTTAAAATGATCTCTTCTTTTCTTCATTAACTAGAACTAGAGCAAAATCAGTAAAAGGGTCTATTTTAAATTACTAGGTATTATATTGATCATTGGATAGTATGTTCTGGATTCCATGATCACTGTCTACTTTTGTCTACATTCAGGACTGTTAAGATTATAGGAGTTAAAACACATTCTTTGAGGGATAACATTTAGTATGTTTTAAATATGCATAATGCAGTCCAAAACCAAATGAACATGCAAATAGTGTGACAAAATGCAAATTCGTTCACGAGCAAGGGTTCCAAAACAGTTTGGTTATTTCCCACATAGTGATGTTTCCATACATGTAATGTGTAGTGATCAGATCAGGGTAATTATCATATGCATCGTCCTGAACATTTATCATTTCACTGTGTTGGGAACATTCAATATCCTCCCTCTAGCTATGTGAAACTATATATTATTGTTAACTACAGTCATCCCACAGTGCTATAGAAATGCTATTATTAACTTCATTTTATAGATTAAAAAATAAGAGGCTTACAGCATAAATAACTTGCTAATATGGATGACAGCTGAAATTTTAATCTAATTTTGTTTAACTACAAGTACTCTATCTGCTCTTCCTAGGAGAAATAACACTGAGGCCATGATTCAGAAAATCTGGGTTCTAGTCACATTTCGCTATTAATTAGCTATGCCATTTAAGGGAAAATGTAGAATCTCTCTCTTCTTCTCTAGTCTATTAACTGAAGGAGCAGTAATTCTCATGAAATTAAATCTTTATATTTGTAATTGATCACACAGAAATGAATATGATTTTTACAAAGAAAATTTAAATTATAAGGGGACAATTACATGAAATTTTATTCGATCAAATGAGCCATCTTCTCTATATAAGATCCAAAACCCATATTGAAAACAGCAATATTTTGGAGCAATGCACAAAGCACTGGAAGTGGATAAGGAAATACTAAGAGCTTTCTTATTTTAAAATCCATGCATTGCTTTACATCAATTTCTGGCAGACATCCTGGCTAAAGCAGGAATTGAAAATTATTCAAAATTCCTCTATAGGAATCTTGAAAAAAATCTGAAATCAATAAAAACATTCATTATGTAGAAAATAAGGCATAAGAATATTCCTTGTTTGTTTTAAAGAAAAGGTCTATGGCAAGAGGCATTGTGGTACTATGACTGAAAACTGAAGCCACCACATAATGGGACAACTATTACCCACTCTATTATCTTCAGCACCTGAAATTTCTGTTTGGTTGATTTCTTTCCAGCTCATTTAATCTCATTTACATATTTTACCAAGACCCATTTTATCCCACCATTTAATTATTTGCCCAACCTATGCTGTTTCAACTATTCTTCTCTCTTTGTGCTTCCTGTAAATCTCAACAAATGACTAAACTTGACTCTATGAGCTAGATTCTTTGGCCCAAGCCCTACCCATTGTATAACCAAAAATAAGTGAGTCTGTCTTCCTTGAACTTTCTATCTGCTCACTTTCAGACGCACTAACTGACCTGGAAAAAAAAATACACTTTCTAGTCATGAGATCACTTCTAACTGGTGTATTACCCTATTTCAGAGGTCTGAAGATTATTTTAATCTAACTGTACTAGACCCTGTATGTACAGTGTCCTTTGGATGTGATACTGCATGCCTGCTTCCAGATGTGATTTTTCATTTTTCGTATACTCCTCTTCCTGCCCCAACCTTCTCAAAATAGTTCATCAATCCCTCTAAATAGTGCTAGTGACAGAAGCTACCTATTTCTTCACTTTTTAAACCCTTCTACAATGTTTTTAAAATTTATCGTATTTTCTTTAATTGACAAATCATAATTATGCATATTCACGAGATACATAATGATGTTTCAATATATGCAATGTATAGTAATGAGATCAGGGTCCAGTGTTTTTAAGGTAATTCATCTCAGACAATAGATAAGATGACTTTGCTTTTAGTAGCTACTATTTTCAGTCTCATTAGAAAACTCCTTATGCATTTGGAGGGTACGAGGGAATACCTTTCGTATCTGCATTGCAGCGTTTTCCATTCACAACCTAATTTCCTATTAAAACAAATCCTCTTCTTAAAATTCAGCTGAATTTTACTACACCAAGCCAACACTAATATAAACAAGCTACAATATCCTATTTTATATTGTCAGGAGAATGCATGTTTGTTCTGTCACTTTAACAGGCTTTTCTTTCTACAAATCCACCAAGTGGCTATTTTCACTGTTAACATAAGAGAGTGCTCAAGCTTATCACCCAAACTTCCAGATATGATGAATGGCCAAGGCAAAAAACATATTTGTTAAGGAAGCAACCCATATATAGCTTGTAGAGCTTTGACTGATCGTGTTTACCCAATGGATACAAATGTTATTGGCCTTTAAAAAATATTTGGGGGGTTTATGTCCTGTTTTCTTTTCCTTTCTGAAAATGGCTTTTTCAGACCAGCATCTGCACAGGCTTACACAATGCAATGGTATAGAGTAGCCATTATCAGCAGTTTTGTATAAACAAAATTGATTCATTTATTCTAGAATGTGATGAAGTATAGAAATGGTTCACACTTAAGTGTAAGTCCTCACTATTACTCTTTTTTTCAGGGCTATTTGTTGTCTATATTACTTACATCAACACAAACCAAAGTAATTTGGTTAAATAAACTGAGAAGCTTGAATTTGATTCTGGCACCAAACATTAGCTTCTTTTTATATCGTGACCACATTATTTAGTTGTCTACGTATAAAATAAAGATTTATTCATAGAGCTAATGATTCAAGAATTACTAATTGAGTGTCTATTATGAACTAGGAATTTTATAGGTTCTTACTTTATTGCACTGAAGAAACCAGTCTCAGCTCTCACACAGCTTACAACCTAGCATGAGGAGATAGTAAGCAAATACACATATCCCATGTCAGATGGTGATAAATGCCATGGACGAATGAGAGATTGCAGAGGGGGTACAGCTATTCTCCTAGAGAAGGAAAACAAGCCATGTAGGTATCTGAGGGGAAGAATAATTCAAGGAGAGGAAACACATGCATTAAGTTCTGAGAGAATTATAGAGAAAATTTAATAGTAATAATATGAAAATTCTTTGATGACTTTACTAAGACTATTATTATCATAGCTTCTAAGTTCCTCACTTTCTGCCACTTTTGCTGACTAGACATGGCTTGCTATTTGTTCCCCAAAATATAACTCATAATGACACTGTAAAGTCAAGAATAACTGCTGTCACTCAAATAATATGTATAAGGCAACTTATAATCATTTGTTCCATAGCTCAGTTTTAGAGCCATTTTATCATAGAGAATACATTCCTTAGCAATTTTCCTTTTAATCAAAAATGTTCCCGAATATGACAAGAAATTCCCAAATCTAGACTACAACATCAGCCAAAGTAGAAAAATAGCAATTTCCCCTGTAAAACTGATTTCAAAACTATCATCATCTGTCATCATCATCATCAATCACAAGAGGAAACTGCTTTGGCAGCATTATTTTAAGTCCATATTTAACTAGATGACAGCTTAACCTTCTTAGGGAAGCAGAGTAATCTCTCCTTACAACACCAACCAAGTACAGAAAAGCAGATTTGCTCTAATGTAGAAATTGGCTTTCATCTGATTTTATAAACACACTATGGCATCTGATGATTTAATAGATACTTGGGTTTTTCTTTTGAACATTCAACACTCTAGCAGAGCTGGTAAAGATGGCGTACTCAAGAATTATTGCAGTCACTGCATCAGCATTAGCTTATCAACAGAATTGGCTGTGTATGACGTCCAGCTAGAAAGGCATCCATGCAAATCTCCCTTCCAGAGAAAGAAAAGGCACCTGTGTAAATATATAGTAGAACACAATGCATATGTCCTTTGTGCATGGCATTCACATTCATTTCCCATTCTATGTTTGTACTTAACTGACGTCCTCCACCTGCTGTTCACATTCATGCCCTAAGACTTTTCTTGTCTTTATGTGTATGTTTGCACTACTTACTCAATTTGCAGTGAACATCTCCACCAAGTCTGTATGTCCAAATCTCAGCCACACTACAATGAACAAATCTACTGCCAACTCATTCCACAAACATTCCCTGAATCCCCCTGAGAGGATTTTTCGCCTCCTCTGAATGCCCCATCAAACTTCATCTATGCCTCTTGTAGGAACTCATCTTCTAATAGAATCATTTGTTTGAACCCACCATCCTCCCTCTCCTTTTCATGTTAAAAAGCCCTTTGTGGGTAATTATTATAAGCTGTTTGCCTTTTAATTTTTATTTGTCTTGGTATTTCCTATAACAGTATATACACATTGCATTGCTGCAAATACATGTAATAAGTCAGCAAATACTACATTTTCTAACAATTCTGCAACTTCAAACTAATTCCTGAGTTATAGATGTGCCTACCACTATCCCCAGCACAGCTATGGGTCAGAACAAAAGTAACTATCTATGGAAGTTACTTAAGGCAAATGTTAAACACAGCAATCTTATTACTCAAAAAAAAATGTAGTATGTTTGCAAAAATATCTTCCCATTATAAGTTTCCTTTCAGGATAAGGGGTATTAAAAGTGTTTTCCTTATTATCTCCACAATTGCTAGCCCATTGTCTTGATGACAATTTGTTGAATGAATATGTAAATGATTGCATGATTTTGTAAACTTTACACTATCTCTGCCACAGAATCTAAACATTTTGGGGAGGGAAGGTAGTTGCAGGATAAGAATGTCCAAAATATGCAATTGCATTGTATGATAATTTTTTAAAAAACACATCAATGCTATTAAACAGAAACCCAGCAGAAAATACAGGGTTAAAATTTTTATCTGTACCTAAGGAAAATAATTGGGACAACTGACATTCTGAAAAACTAACATCCAGAAAGGTATTTATCTAAGAGCATCTGACAGTGTGAGAATGTGAGAGTGTAAAGTAGAACACGCATGTGTGCACACAGATGTACCTCTCTGTGTGCCTGTTGCTGGTAAAGTTGAAAGAAGAGGTGAGAGAAAAGGAATAATTCTCACAAAAGGAACTCCATTTATTACTAGGATTTAAGTATGAATTCATGAAAAAATATAAAAACTTCAGCAGAGCTAGACAGTTCATGATTACTTGTAGAAGACAGGTAGCTGAAAGCTTATAATTTTTCGTAACATGACCAAAGATACTCAGTTAATAAAATATTGGGTTAAATTTCGAAATTTTCACCCTACAGTCTTCTGTCTAAAGAAGAAAATACATATACCTATTTTTATTATTTTAAATCAAAATGCTAAGAGTTCTAAAAACATGTACATGGTACATTTCTAAAACTCAATGTACATTACTATTTTCTTTTACTTATTTCAGTGTCTATACTTCTGAAGAATAGTTGCAACAGTTTCAATGCAATAGGAGTTATTGGAAAATTAAGTATAGCAGGAGAATCACCCTCTGGGTCAGTGTACACACTGTCATTGCCTTTTTCTGAAAACATGAGAACAATCACTTGAGAATCTATGAATTGTGATATTTCCCAACCTGGCTGCATTATTCATCTTATCGTCAGAATGAATAACTGGCACAAAGCAGCTACTCTGAAAGTGTTTGTTAAACTGTGCTGGAAATTGCATCAATCTGTCTATTTTGCCCACATATAAGATCTCAAATAAATTAGGGATCTCCCTAGCCTCAGTTTCATCCCTAATAAAATATAGTGACTTTATCTTCTACTAAGTATCTCCCAAAATATATCTCATAGAATACTGATTATTAAATATATAGGAGGAGTGAGTTCTATAATCCAGATATGGGAACAATTCTGTTTGAAACAGTGATAAAATTTTAGCTGTAAGACTCTCAGGGTATTTAACATTAAACCATTCATTGTACCTATTATGGAAGACGGATAGTATTTCTCAATTTATTTGACTTTAGAATGCTTTTTAATTAAAATATCATAGTAGGTTGATTAAACCTTCCCATAGCTGTTGAACATTAAATATCACGAATTCTTTAAGTTTATATGTTATATAAGCACTTATTTTCATTTACTAGCTCTAAAAGCATTTTCCTGGAACCATTACAGCATTTTCAGATTCAGAGAACAAGCCCTTGAGCAATCGCTACATGTTTCCATGGTTGGGCTGACTTATCCTGTTCCCTCCCCTTGTTTGTCTCTCTCCTGATGGGTCATACTTTGTTTAACCTTTCCTTTTATTTAATGTCTTTATTCTCTTGATAATCATAATTTCCTTTCTAAACCAGGACTGTCCAATGGAAATATAATGCATGACACATATGCAGTTGGAAATTTTCTAGCAGTAACATTTAAAAAGTAAAGAGACAGGAATAAAATGAAGTTTAATAACATATTTTATTTAACCTAATACACTCAAAATATCATTTCAGCAGAGAAACAATATAATAGTGAAATAGTTCATATTCCTTTTTTTGTACTTATCTTCTGAAATCTGATGTTCATTTTTCACTTACAGCACATATCACTTTGGGGACACATTTCAATTTCCCAATAGCCACATGTAAGTAGTGGCTGACACACTGGATAGCACAGCTCTAAAACACATACAGCAGTCCTCACTTATTCATGGTTTTGCTTTCCACAGCTTCAGTTACCTGTGGTCACCCACAGTCCAAAAATAGGTGAGTATAGTAAAATAAGGTATTTTGAGATGAGACAGAAAGACCACATTTACATAGCTTTTATTACAGTATGATGTTATAATTGTTCCATTTTATTAATAGCTATTAATTTCTTACTGTGCCTAATTTATAAATTAAACTTTATCATAGGTATGTATGTATAGGAAAAACATAGTATATATAAGGGTTTAGTACCATCTGCAGGCATCTACTTGGAGTTGTGGTATGACCTGTGGATAAGGGAGAACTACTGTACAACTCCTCAACATGTTACTTAAAATGCACAAATTAGGCTGAATAACATATTAAGTGCAGTTGTTCAAAGATACATTCTGCTTTTTCATAAGGTTTTTACATTGCTTTCAGCTTTGTCTCCAATATTTTCCTTTGGGCAAAGAGTCTATACTGCAGAAGTATGGCAACTTACACCATTGGCAATGTCTTCAACACTGACTACTCTATCAAATTAGAGTTTGAACAATGATCTTTCTACATGTAAAATACTAAAGGTTTCAATAATAATGTATGTAGAAACCTCAGAATTTTCATTTTGCCCTTATCATTGAGAAAAGCAATTTTTAACTTGTCCATAGTGAACTACACTATTCGTCCACTCCATTTTGTTCATTTACTCGTTACTAACAAGCTTTAACACAATGATGTCCAATCTTTTGGCTTCCCTGGGCCACATGGGAAGAAGAAGAGTTGTCTTGGGCCATACATAAAATACACTAACAATAGCTGATGAGCTTAAAAAAAAAAAAAAGGCAATCTCATAATGTTTAAATAAAGTTTATGAATTTGTCTTGGGCCACAATAAAAGCCGTCCTGGGCTGCATGTTGCCCATGAGCCACAGGTTAAACAAGCTTGCTTTAATCCTGTAATATAGTCCACATATGGGCCTAGAAATTCATCATATAAAAATGAATATTAAGGTTCCACTTCTAACAGAACCTCCTATCTTACTTGGGAGAGAAAAATCTAGTAATAACCAAGAGCAGTGGTTGCTGATGTAAGAAAAATACATACAGTTACGAAGTAAAGTTGACAATACCTTGGAGAGTCAGAAAGGTCTTCAAAGAGCTAGGCCTTAACAAAGGTAGGTCTCAAAAGAAAGCTATGCATTTGCCAGGTTTAAGAGGACAGTGGCAGAGGATAATAATACATTCCATGGAGGGAGAACAGTTATTTGCTAAGTATGGAAGTATACAAATACAGAACCATGGAGGGCTGAGATGATGAGGCAACTTACACCATGCTCAGCTTGCACCAGATTTTGCATACCAGGCTAAGCAAGTCAGCTGAAATATTTTAAGAAGAAATGTTACAGATCAGAGCCTTCAAATTTCCCATCTTTTGTTCTAAATTCCTGCTGTACTTTGGAATATCTATGTGAGTAGATTTTGACTGAACTGTTATACGTGATTAGTGTTTTTATGGAAAGTTCGTCAACTCTCAAGATACTGGTTCCCTGTGAGATCATGAGGATCTGAATAAAACTTCTTTAACTGCAGCAAGTAATTTGTGATGCAGGATATTATTAGTCTCCTTACAGTTTTTACTCCCATATGCGGAAGGGTGAAATGTCCAGATCCATCTTTATTCATATTGTATCCATAGATAGACACACTCAATAGAGCACAGGAAGATTGAATTGACTATTCAGGGACAATTTTCTTACCTCTACAAGTTTAAATGATGCTTACTATGGTGTATCCATATATATTTTGACCCTGTAATCTGCTATGAACTCACTGGAGAATTGATGTTAAAAAAGTATCTCTGCTTCATATTTACCTATGTAACAAACCTGCACATCCTGCATATGTACCCTTAAAATGAAAAGTTGGAGAAAAACATTGTGCTTTAAGCTTACTTTTCTTATGAACCCTTTCCTAATGAATCCCTTCTATCTTGAGTCTGAATAACATATATAGCCTCTGCCTCACCAACTTCATGTTATGATACATGGACCAAATCAGATGAAAAATGTGAATGCATATAGTACATTCTATGACATAGTAGTAGCCATTATGGTTGTCATTGCTGTTATTTATATTAATATTAAATATACATTACAGAAGCAAAGCAAGAATGGTCAAAGAAAATGTCTATCGTTTTGTGGTTTCTATTAGAGACTTCTTTCTGACCCTTAATTTTAAAAATTATTATCCATTTGATGTCTTTTAAAATAATTGTGTTCTTCCCAGTACTAATATGTTTTTGATGGTCTTTCACCCAATACCTAAGACCAAGTATGCAGATGCAGACATGCTCTTTTTGTTCCTGTATTCCTCAACATTTAGGAATTGTGTTTGAAGTTAGATAAATGATGGCATGAGATGACTTATCCAATGGGGCAGAAAACATGAAGATAAGTGAGATCCTTTGAAAAGGAACAGAAATAATTGGCCCACACACTGCAAACACAGCACTCAGGAAAAATCAAGCCTAGACCTGTATTACCTTGTCTGGCATACCGTTTTAATTCTAGAAAATAATTCAACTGAACAAGCCTGGATTGCTTAGAAGAGCATGACTTGTGCCAAAGCAGGGAACATGGGGAAGAGAAGTACACAATCTAATTGGGAGGCAGATACAGAAAGAATGTGTTTGGTCACGAAGGAATGTGTTCTAGATGAGCTCCAGTGGAAAGACAAGCTGACAGTAGTGACCTAAAGAGTTCTGACTGCAGACATCTGAAAGACATGGCAGAAGATGCAGACATTAAGCTAAACATTAGAAGCCAAACACAGCTTCGGCAGGTAAGAACTGGAAGGAAGGGGTATCCCCGGAAAAGAGAATGAATGAGCAAAGACAGAGAGATAGGAGCAAATAATGAGTGAAATGGCAAGTGATAATAAGTAGCAGGAGGATAAGGAACATATGATGAGTTGATGGTTAGAAAAGCGGAGAAATAATCATGGGAACACTCTTGATGTCAGCATTGTATCTATCTACCCAATGCCTGGAATACCAAGCAATAAAATGTAAGCAATAAAAATGAAATTAATTTACTACAGTAATTATGATATTTACAATTTTTCTAATTAGTAGTACACTGGCCCCTGAAAATAAGTAGACCTAAGTGCTCTATTTACATATTCATATAATCTCTTTCAATTGTTTATTTTTAAATATTTCCCTTAAAATTTGTTTATACTGATTTGCATTCTTTTGAAGGGGAATAACACATTTATATATTGCCTTTGTCAACGCCATGCTGAAAACCGCCCTTTGCCATAAAAAGATATTTTTACTAATGGCATATAATCAAACATGCACTTCATTAGTCATTAAAACTTACTACGAATATTCAACAGCTATGTAGCAATTGCAATGAAAACAATGAAATTGATTTCAAACTGTAATGCCTGTGATTTGTCTCATAAAACACAGAAAAAAACTCCCTGTGAGAAGAAATAAGATATGCAAAGAACATTTTATTCTCACTAGATTTACAAATGTTTAAAATATAATTTTTAATATTTAGTATTCAAAACTAAATTTTTAAAATGATGTTAGTGTCTTAATAAGCTTAGTTGCTCGACGTTACCATTTTCATATATTAGTTATATAGTTTTCCTAAACAATGCAATGACTAAGCTTCCATATGTAGGTTGAATCACATGAAACCAGCACTGTCTAGCTATTGTTCACCTACAAAATGACAGTTTTGTAGGTTTACTCTAAAATACTAAAAATCATAAAATCATAGGATTTCAGAGTTAAAAAAAAAACTTTGAGAAATCTAGTGGGGTCTTTGGCCTGGTTTATAAAAATTCCTTCTAGTATGAAATAATGGTCATTTGATATCTACTGTTGGTATATTTGGAAAAAGGAGCTTAAAATAATACGTGAACAGGAACAAAAGGAGCATTTAATGCAAAATAAGCCCAATACTCAAATTAAATGGATTTTTCCCCTTATTATCCCACTTTAGATAAGATTTCGTTTTAACTAAAGGAACGGAAAAGGAAAAAAGAAAACATATCTCAAATTAATATCTAACCCCACAATATGAAAGGCAACTGAAAATAATTTAGTTTTTTAAATGACCAGAGTAAAGGGCATCCAGGACTTACTATCTAGACTAACAATATAATGCATTTATTTCTCTAATTTCAAACGAAAGGAACTAAGATTAGCATTCTTAGATAACACTCTTTCATGTAAGTAGCCTAGAAGAATCAAGTGAATTATTCAAATCCAGAAAGGAAAACCACTAAGAAAATAGATCTTTTAATGCTCTTCAGCCTGCAACCTATCCAGGAAGAGAGAAATCAGATAAAAGATAACCTTGAGCTAACAAGGTTATGAGGGATTCTTTCAAAATGAATGATTTTAAGATGGGTCAATCCTGAGTTTTTATGTCAGGTAGGGCAAAAGGGTACAGAGGAGACTTCCTTCTTAGATCTGTTCCCATCCCATAAAATTCAGCAAGAAAACAAGAACGTTGTTGACCAAATAAATTAATTGTACCCCTTTATTGTTTTATCCCTATAAATGAATTTACCTTTTTCTCCCTTGTTCTCTGACACTTCTTAATTTATTAATTACAATAGGAAGACTGCTGTTGCAGTCTTACCAATACAAAATTATTAACCTCTAACTTCAGCTTTTTGAACTATGAAATAAAAGGAACCTAAGAGATCATAGGATTCACCTCACTGACTATAAATAAGGATCTGAGTTTAGGGAAACTGAATTGCCCAAGATCCCATAGCTTATAAGAGCAAGATCAGGCCCCACAAGACTTGCTCTACACTGCTGGCCTATAGGGCGATGGCCTAGCAGGATAGGATACTACCCCTTTTGTTGTAATTTCATCGTTTTTGCTATGAGATTTGAGGGTATGTGTGTCTGTGCATGGATCTGTGTGTAGCTTAGACAAGCATTAGCAAGGTTAGGACTCAATGTTATACTCATTAATTAATCTTTCTTAAATGATCAGTAATCCTTTTTAAGTCCAAGGATCGTCCACAAAAATCAAACTCTGTAATGCCACAGGATTATTGGCAACTGGGTAACTAAATACAAATCACATTATTAACGAAGAATTACCAAAGTATAAATTGCTAAAGGAATCAAAGAAATTAATAATTCTCCAGTATATGATATATGAACTAAACTAAAAGATATTAAAACAGAGAACTTTGTACAAAATAAAAAGGTATTAGGTTGACTAACTTAAAAGATGACTATTGAGAATTTTTCTAATAAAACCAGAGCCGGGCCGGGTGCGGTGGCTCACGCCTGTAATCCCAGCACTTTGGGACGCCGAGGTGGGCGCAGGAGATCGAGACCATCCTGGCTAACACGGTGAAACCCCGTCTCTACTAAAAATACAAAAAAAATTAGCTGGGCGTGGTGGCGGGCGCCTGTAGTCCCAGCTACTTGGGAGGCTGAGGCAGGAGAATGGCATAAACCCGGGAGGCGGAGCTTGCAGTGAGCCGAGATCGCGCCACTGCACCCCAGCCTGGGCGACAGAGCGAGACTCCGTCTCAAAAAACAAACAAACAACAAACAAACAAACAAAAAAACAGAGCCAATTGATAATTTAAAATGACAACATATAAAATAATTTTTACAGGAGTAAGTTAGGTTCCAAAACGCAGTTTGGCAACATTTGGATTTTTAACATAGCAAAATATACACATTTTATTAAAAATCTCCAAATATTTAAAGCCAAACAAATAGCTGAAGGCAAAGCATTAAATACACTGAAGATTGTATTTAGCAATTCAGATAACAAATTTAAGATATTTTCTAAGATTTTTTTATTTTGAAAAATCTACCATTTTATTATACATCAGCAAATGAAATTGTATTATTAGAAATTTTCTATTATTCATTTTATTTGCAAATAATTTTTGGACTAAATCTTACATTAAAATTCACCTATTTTATAATTTAATAGAAAATATACTGCTGTTGCATTATTTATACATTGTTTATATAAGATTTAGCTATAAATTCTATAATTCATAAGGAAAAGCAGTCCTGTCAAAATCAGTAATCAAAACTGTTATACAGTTCCTAGAAGATAATACGTATTTATTTATTCCTTCACCATGTAATTACTTACTTATTTAAATAAAATGGTACATATTCCAAAATATGTTATTCCTCAAATTCGATTGTTCATAGCCTGCAAATTTAAAAGATGAATTTTACAATGAGGAATAAACCTAGACTTTTTTTCTTTAAAGTAGTCAGTTAATTTCCAGAGTATCACTGGTTTTATAAAAAGTCTCAATGGCAAGTCCTGTTAAAAAACGTTCTTTGCTGAATTTACAGAGGACCTGATTTTATTATGATATTTTATAATCTGTTTAATAAGTTACCCTGATGAGTAAGAAAATTATCACAGTAAATCTATTTTTAAAATGGCCTATAGGCTGATTTAAATCTGAATATCTGAAGTAAGCAAAATTAATTATTTAATCTTCATATGAAAGTCAAACTGTCTCACTTGAAATTAAGGGATAAATTTCATCAGATCACCAAAAAAACCAATATTCATTCCTTACAAAATACATGAAAACAACTCCCTTCTTATCACTTACCATTTCTTTAAAATCCCTGCCAAATTTTTAGACCAGAAATAAAATATTTTTTAAAACCTGAAATCTATCCTTCAAGAAGGTTACATTAAATAAGTCAGAGAAGATGCACAACAATTATAAAGCTTTTAAATAGCGTAAGGGCAATCCAAGTTTAGAAATCCCTCTCTTTTTTTACTTTCAAAGATTTTACACGAAACCTTTCTCCTTTTTGCTTTTCCTTTTGTTTTTGTTTTTCAGACAGTGTCTTGCTCTGTCGCTGAGTCTGGAGTGCAGTGGTGGGTTATATAGCTTACTGCAGCTTCAACTCCTGGCCTCAAGCGATCCTACTGCTTCAGTCTCTGGAGTTTCTGGGACTACATGCATGAGCAACTGCACCCAGCTTACAGTGAACCTTTCTAAATTTAAACTCCATGTGATATTCTTCCTCCCTCTCACCCCTCCTAAGTAGCCAATCCACCACTAAGTCGAGACCATTTTACTTCATTCACATCTCTTCATCTTCACCACCACCTGGCCACAATGTACCACTCCTGACTCCACCTACTTTAGTAGCTAGTATGATCATCCCTCCTATCTCTCAACCCTCTTAAGATGCTTTACTGTCTTCCCATTACTCATAGAGAAAAGGCCAAAATTCTTTAATTGGCCTATAAATCCCCACACTGTCTGGCCTTTGTCAAATATTCCCACCATCTCATCTTCTACCATCCTCCATCTTGCTCTCTGCAGTTCAGCTACACTGAAGAAGTTTCAATTCTTCAAATGTGCCATGCTCCTTCCCATTTCAGGGCGTTTGTACGCACGCTTTCTTCTGGCATGATCTCTCTTAACCCTCTTCTACCTATTCATTCTATCTCCCTACTTGATATGTGATCTCCCTTGCTATCTCCCTCTCTTTTATGATGTGTGATTTGTGACTACAGCCTTAACTGCCCACTAAATGAGAGTGGCATCCTGATGTCTAGTGTAGAGCCTGACATCCAGTAGATATTAGTGAGTGAAATTAAAGTGAATAAATAAAAATGATAGTTTGAGGACATGCTTTTTTAGTGTCCCATTTGGAGACTGACATGGCTTGTGTTGCGTTCCCAAGGGAAATAATTAACATTATTCCTGAGCCTCCAAACAAAAAGTACTGGGTTCAATAACGACCTTTTTAAAATGCTCACTGCTTCTTGAAGACTAAAACAAAACAAAACTATTTACTCTTCACATGTAGTTCAATGAATTGAACACAGCAGGTGTTGAATAAATATGTATAGAATAAAGTCAGTTTCACTTTATAGGGATTTTCAATTTACAATATGCTTCCATACACATGATGTCATTTAGACTGTATGTCAAGCATTAAATGACATTAAATGAGCACCTAATAGTATTATCCCAGTTCACAGATAAGGAAGTAAAGTAAGAGAGGTACAGTGGGTGGCCTGTGGTTTCACTGCTAATCAGCAGGGTGGACTCTCCTATCTTCAGCTCCTATGTACTTCTTGCCAAATGACAGATTTTTAGCAGTGACCCAGAGGATGTAAACTTAACAACTGCTCCCAATGAGACTATTCTGTAACTTCATAATGATTATGATTATGTTGCTGCTACACAGTATTTTCATAATAAGGTGTACAACTTATAATACCTTATATCTAAAGAAGTACTCACTTAACATCCCTCAAAACTCAACTTGACCAACCTCAATTTCCTGAACCCTTCTCCATTGAATTAAGATGGCCCACTGCTGTATCTCCTATAATAACATTTCTACTTGCACTAAATTTTTTGACTAGTTTACTGAAATCTTTCCTTCAACTACATTGTATGTGCACTGAAGCAAGACGATGCCTCATGTTCCTATTCCGGCACTTAGAACAATGCCTCTCTCAGAGTGGCCACTGAAAACCTGGGTGCCAAGTGGATGTACTGTAATAGAAAATAAATGAGTTAATATGAAATAAATGATAGTAGATACATGAATTAACCCAAGAATATGCATAGTACTAGATGCTCTTGTTACTTCTAAATTAACAATATTTACAATCTGGTGGGATCATTTTACTGAAATCTAGTTCTCTAGTTGGCATAGTAACCATTAATTAAAATACATAATCAAGTGTTCATCATATAGGATAGCAAAGCTCCTCTTAGTAGAGTTAACAGACAACACAATTTGCATTGGGGAGAAATTTTATTTTAAGCAGAGAGAAGAGTTCAAAAATTTATAAAAAACAATTATAGGAATTATTAGGAAAAGCAGCAGAAAATAAAAAGATACTGAATGTGTTAATGTCAAAATTTTAAAATATTAAATATTTACTGGAGCATGTTGAAACACAGGCTAAGATATTCCTTTCCTGGGTAGATATTTGAGGTTCTGTGTTTGTAACTGTATTAAAGTTAACTTGGATAGTAATAAACTGCTTAATCTAAATAGTTTTTAGGTTATCATAGTATGCATAATCCTAATATGCATAACCTAGATAAATGTACAAACTGATAATGTTGGCATCATTACATCTCAAACTATTCACAATAACCATTCATTTCAAACTCTAGTCAAAAAACAAATAGAATGGGCGAAAATAAATCCTTTTTGTCTCTGAAATGTATAAACTTACAGGTCTTCTCTGCCACTTGGTTCTTTTGTTAGTTCTGAGTAAGCTCTGAGACAGCAGATGTTATCTATACAACAGATAAGCCAAGATAAATAAGAACTCCATTTTTCCAAATAAGTATGGCCTTTTTTTCACAAAAAAAAAAAATAAACTCAGGGCAATACTGTTCAACGCAAGTGAACAGATTTTGTCAAAGCTTCAAGCAACAAGAAAGGCAAGTTTCTGGTCTCCAGTTAGCATAAACTCGAATCTTCTGTGAGTGAGAAAATACTGAGAATACAATCACATGTTCCTCTGGCAAAGAAATTGGTGCTACTTCTTAAACAAGAGAAAAACAGAAGAGAAGAAAGTAAAAGAGAAATATGCTCTTTGTGAAGATCACACATAAAATGATCAAGCCTCTTTTGGAGTAGCTGATAAAGATTAAAATAAAATTTCTTTATGACAAAGGCAATCAACAATGCATCTGCCTCATGCTAAAGAAAATTATTTGACTTTTTCCTAATGCTGGGTATTGTACCCAACCCTGCCAGTTTCATAAAAGGGCATTTAATGAATTTTCTTCTTAAAATCATCAGCATAAATCCCCATCAACAATTTCTTGGTCCACTGTTGGGAATAAAGGCAAATCAGATAAGTAGCTCTGTATATAAATGAGATGAGCAGAGACTCCACAAGCTGATGAAGTTTGTAAGTCTTAGCCAAACACAATGAAAACTTCCTCTTTTTTTTTTTTTTTTTTGAGCCGGACTTTCTGAAATTAGCACCAAGAAAATGGTCTGAAGATTTTCAACAGATTTGATTTCTCAAACCATCTATGCCTATCCTGGTTACTGGAAATAATCCTTAAATAAATACCACTATTCCTAAATTAAGTAGTACATGCTGAATAGTATTGGCCTAGTTCAGAATAGTCATCTATATGCTAATCAATGCATATAGCCCTAAGGGAGAATGCAGAATATATCACAAGACTGCAAAAAACAAAAACAGGCAAAGGCTTTTTAATCGACCACTTAAGAGGTTATGTAGAGGCCAACGGTGGAGTTATGAAGTGTGTTTCTAGTCGAAAAATGCCATCTACTGACAATAAAATACTCAATATTCATATCATTTTATTGAGTGAAGAGTCAACAGTGGATTTCAGACTGGGATCAGTGAAGAATCTGGTATGTAAAAATAAAAGCCCGTCAATTCTTAGCATCCCTTTGGGGTTTTTGTGGGTATATGTTTAATAACTGTCATATCTCAAGACAGTTCAGCCTGACCCCTATTTAGTTTAAAAATATAATCATAGCAGCCAGAGCAGCTAGCCATGCTTGAATAGTTTGAATGCTCTTAACAGGTGCCCCATTAACCAATTTCTGTGCATGCACTCAGATATCTATCAGAAGTGTTCGATTCATCTCAGAAAAGAGAATAGGGACTATTCATAAAAGTAGAATCTGTCTTCCTGGGTCAAAAACTTCCTCTATCTATTCTTTGCATTCAACCTTTCTTACGACTTCCCACTCATAATAAAGTCATCTAATTTAGCGCTTGTTAATCCCTCGGTCAAGCCATTATTTAGAGGTAGAGGGTGATAAGAGCTAAGAAAAAGACTTGATCTCAATTATAATTAAAAAATGCAAATGAAAACAAATATATTTTCACTCTTAATGTTTTCATCTATTGAGTTGGCAAAGATCAAAAGTGTTACACTGTTGATAAATGCCTGGGGTAATAGACATTCACATACATTTCTGGTGAGTGGCTTCATTAGTAAAAACTCTATGGAGTTATTCTGCAATATTTACAAAAAGTAAAAACAGCCTACCTATTTTTAGCTATATAGTGTTTAGACAACCTGTTACTGGTCAGAATAGCTACCAAAATCGGGTTGCTGTAAAGATAAGATGAGATAATGCATGTAAAGAGTATAGAAAAAAAGACTTGCATTGTACTAGTATTAATAAACATTGATAAATCTTACCAGTTGTTCTCATGCATTCACTCATCAAACGTGTAGTATGCTATACAACACAGTATAGTGGAAAACATCTTAAGCTTTGCAGTTAGAGATACTTGAGTGCTAAGTTCAACCACTCTGAATGTTTTATATGGCCCTGTAAACCCTATAAAATTGGAATCAATTATTAATAATTATACTAATGCCGGGCGCGGTGGCTCAAGCCTGTAATCCCAGCACTTTGGGAGGCCGAGACGGGCGGATCACGAGGTCAGGAGATCGAGACCATCCTGGCTAACATAGTGAAACCCCGTCTCTACTAAAAATACAAAAACTTAGCCGGGCGAGGTGGCAGGCGCCTGTAGTCCCAGCTACTCGGGAGGCTGAGGCAGGAGAATGGCGTGAACCCGGGAGGCGGAGCTTGCAGTGAGCTGAGATCCGGCCACTGCACTCCACCCTGGGTGACAGAGCGAGACTCCGTCTCAAAAAAAAATAAATAAATAAAATAAAATAAAAATAAAAAAATAATTATACTAATTATTTAGCAGGCTTTAGACAGTTAAATGAAGCATTGACTATAGAAATTAGTGCAATTTCTGGTTCAGGTAATTTTTTTTATTATTCTTATTGGATGATGATGATGATGTGATCAAGTCATATTAAGAAATACTACAAAATTTCAGACAGGTCTCAGAAGACAGTCATATTCACAAAGGTTTAAGAAAAGTACATGTGTGCACTATATATCTCTATATCTGAAACACGGTATTTAAATGCTCTCTGATAAACTCTGTTAGGAAAAATTATTTATAGAAATATATAATTCATGTATAATCCTATATGTTAATTTCATATGAATGTGTTGTATTATGTTAATAAATATCTAAAAGGCTACGAAAAAATACCAAAATCCTTGCACTGTGAATTGCAATTAGCATAATTTTATCAGGATATAATTGATTGAATAAACCGAATATTTTCTGGCTTTTTCTTCTCTTTCTATAGTAAAATTACATTTTAATCATTATCAACCATTCTTTTTAGCTAAAAGACCAAAAGAAAAAAAAGTGAAGAAAATGTACATTTATTTGACTTTCACCCAAAATAACCAATTTGATTCTTGTGAGCCTTGGATGTTGCTAAGGTACATTTCTTAAATTATAGCAGCAATTTTTCCTCAGAAATCTTCTAATTTTGTTCCAATCACCATAGTCATGTTTACGTATTTCCTTGCATAGATATACTGCTTCCTCAGAGAACTCTTGAGAATAGAAAGTCTTTATCAGATGATTGAATATCAGTGAGATGACTAGCCAGTTAGGTTAAAAATATTTTTAAAAATTTACATTTAAACAAAAAGGAGATCATTTGAATGACAAAATATGGGGAGTTAAGGGGATGGATTAGGGAAATTTCCTCCCAGTCCTCTTCTCTGAGCATCTCCATGCCTAAGCATGGCAATTGTACTATCATGCTATTCAGAGCCAAGCTGTCCTACTTGGTAACCACCACTAGCCAGATGTGACTATTGAATATTTGCAATGTGGCTAGTATGAATTGAAGATTTAGAGCAAAAAATGAGTGTAAAGTATCTAATTGGTAATTGTTTTAACATTGGTGCAGTTGAATGATAATATTTGTTGACATATTGTGTTAAATAAAAGGATTTATTAAAGTAAACATCACCTGTTTCATTTTACTTTTGGATGTGACTACCAAAAAAGATTAAATTATATTTTTGATTCACATCATATTTCTTATTCTGTTTGTTTGTTTTATTGAAACAGAGTCTCTAGCAGCCTCGACCCCCGGGCTCAAGTTTTCCTGTCACCTCAGTCTCCTGATTAACTGGGACTAGAGGCGTGTACCACCATGCTGAAGCCAATTTTTGTATTTTTTTTGTAAAGACAGGGTTTTTACTATGTTGCCCATGCTGGTCTCAAACTCCTGGGCTCAAGCAATCCATCTGCCTCAGCCTGCCAAAGTGCTGGGATTACAGGTGTGAGCCATCGCACCCATCCGTCACATCATGTTTCTGTTAAACAGTGCAGACACATAACATTATTATTCATGACACAGGTGTATGACATGTGTTCTTTTGTATGCACCTGTGGGTGCTCTGATGGTTCCAGAGATTAAGTTGGTCTCTAAAAGGAAAGAACCCATATTATCAGTACAATCCTATCTTCACTGGGCATGGGAAGGCTGGCGCATTCCCCTCTCAAATTGAGGCACTGCCCAGCACGGTGTTGAAATCAGAAAGCTTGAGTTTCCAGCTGGTATACTTGGACAAATCACCTAAACCTTCTGAGTCCCTTTTCTTATCTGTAAATTTATTGTTGTCTACCTGAACAACCAAATTGCTGTGAAAATCACACAAGGTATATATGAGAGCTCTTCAGGTTGTACACACTATGGCACTTGAGGTGCTATTAATATTTAGTTTTATCTAAACAAATCGCATTTGGAAAAACTGATCATTGGCAACCCATCCAAACTGGAGCAAAAATACCACACCTGTGCTGTCAATGCACTGCTGTGTAAGACAGGTGACAGCTGATTTGTTCAATCATAAGTCACACTGGGATTGCTCAGAAATGGTATCTTTTCAAAACAAGTAAATAGAGTTGGGATCTCTAGTAATGCTTAACAATGATGACCACAGTAACAGCATTCAGAGTAGAGAAACTTTAGGTTAAGAACAGATTAAAATTCCATGATGATGATGGTTTCCTGATAACTGACAGGGCTGTCTCCCTCACGTTCTCATGCATTCACTCATCAAACATTTGGAGTACACTATACAACACAGCATAGTGGAAAAGATGTTAAGCTTTGAAGCTGGAGATACTTGATTGTTAAGTTCAACTACTCGGAATGTTTTATATGGGACTATAAACCCTGTAAAATTGGAATAAATTATTAATAATTATTATTACTTATTCAGCAGGTTTTAGGACAATTAAATGAAGCATTGATTATAAAAATTAGCACAATTTCTGGTGCATAGTACTCAGTAAATATTAGTTAAAATAATAATACTTACTCTTATTTATTTACTATGTAAACATGAAGATACTTTAAGACAGAGGCTCTGCCCTCAAGATATTATCTAGACTATTATCTTTCAGCTGTAACTAAGGAAGTCTTAGATTAAATATTTTCAAATATGTAAATAACTATATGAATATTAGGCTGTAATTCTAATGTTTAGCACTGTATAATTAGAGTCTTGATTCTTATAAGGGCCTATTCAAGAAGCCTCATGACTTTTATGAACTGAAATGCATTTTACCTAACATTTCATTTAATCAGTCTTTTAACACTGGACTTCAGGAAGCTCATGTGGAAACAGTGGTTCCCTCTGCTACCACTCTTAAAGCTAGGCTAAGTATCCTATAAATTGGACCTCCTTTGAAATCATTTTTTAATAACACCCAAAACCCATTATCACCACATCCTAATGCAATAATCATTTACTGTGGTCCTATGAGATAAATGATGAAATACATCAATAACTTCTCAACTCCTTTCATAGACCTGGTTCAATAAACTCTTAGTATGAACAAACATCATCTTAGCCAACTTATTTTTTCTACAACAAATGAATGAGTGGTAAGGAATTCCAGAGAAAGGCCCTATAGGCCAATTCTGCAAGACTAATGCATTAGCGTCCTCAAAATAAAAGTTGCAGCAATTTGTAATCATTCTTACATACAGCAGAAGCAAACAGGATCCACATGGGTGCAGAAAAGTGGTTCTGACATCTATCATCAAAATGAATCACTGATTTTCTCTTAGTTTGTAGCTCTAAATTAATTTGGGATGTCCAAATTTCCATATTCTAGAATAACCACCATCAAATCAATCAACCCAATCCTATTTAATAAATATTAATTGGGTAATAGAAGAAAATCTCATTCTCAAAAGACTCACAATGTTGTTTTTAAATAAGTCTAAATTCTAACAGTCATTCATATATATTACAAGTTGTTATAAATATTCCACCTAAAGCTCAGCTCTCAGGAAATTAATCATCAGATCCTCAGTCTTCTGATGTATAAATGAAGATAATAATATGTCTATAATACCATCATTTGATACATTAGAAATAATGTATATAAATCCCTTGTCAAAATCTTATCATTACTGATGATGATGTTTTCTTTATTTGCTAAGGTAGAGAGATCTGCAAACTTGTTCATAAAGGGCCAGATGATATACACTTTCAGCCTTGCAGGCCATACAGTCTCTCTCAGAGCTACTTACCTCTAATGTTGTAGTGTAAAAACAGCCAATACTTAAACAAATGAGTGAGACTGTGTCCCAATAAAACTTTCTTTATGAACAAGGAAATTTAAATGCTATATAATTTTACTGTGAATGAAATATTATTATTATTTTGATTTTTTCCACCACTAAAAATGTAAAAACCACATTTAGGTTGGGGGCAACACAAAAAGAAGAAGAGAAACAAACTTGGCCAGTGGGCTATGGATTGCCAATTCCTTGGCTGGAGGAGTCTGATCAAAATGTATACAAATTAAATATAAAATAATTTGACCAATTTATTTTTGAAAAAAATCACTTGTAACTAGAAATGTTTTATACCACATACAAAACCATATTATTTTCATTTACTTAACTTTAAATTCTGTTAGTAATCTTTGGAAAAAATAAACATTTTGTTTTCACTATTTAAACACCCTTAATTTGCAGATTTTTCAGTAATATTTTACTTCTAATATCAAAAGTTCAACTATGGTACTTCAAAGCACTGCAAACAAATTTACTTTGAGTGTTTGTTAAACATATTGCTTATTTTCCTTACTAAATGAACTGTGGTTTGTGAAACAAATGACTCCAACAATACAAGATGTAGAAACAATTTTCAATAAATAGGTCTTCGTTTACTATTTAATCTCCTTTCTGCCACTGACTTAAAAGCATCTGCCAGGAAGAGGTGCAAACACCATATTTCTACAGTTACATAATGTTAATTATAATGGAATTACACTACAAATAAAATCTTAATCATGCTGGCCTCTCTTCTCTGTGTTCTTATTACTTACCCACACACTCCCAATCCATTAAATCTGTGCTGCAGCATTAAAATGGGTGGAAGTGCAGGGAGAGAGAAGATGAATCTGATTTGGTCAAAAGGTCAAGGCACAGTAATTTACTCAAATAAGTAAAGTAGGGCATAATCTTTTCATCCTTTCATACCGTATGTTTTTAATGCTGGATTATGTGCAAAATGAACAAAGACACTAAATATTAGTCAGCTATGATGAGACTATGAAGCTGGCTGACAAAAGCACCTAAGGATGGACTGTTGAGGTTCATATCACTTGCTCTCTTGGCATCAAATTAGTTTGGAACTATTTACCTAGCATTCCTAATCTATCCATATTTTATCATCTACCAACTTATCTTCTTGAATGTATTTACAATGAAAAGTAAAGATAAATAATAGAAGTCTGCAAATCCACAAAATAGGTCTCTTTCCTTTTTTTTTGATATTACATGCCATTGGTCCCCAAATAATTAAAGAATCATCACAACGAATGCACATATCTGCAAAAAAATAAATACAGAGTTAGTAACAGAATGCAGCATAGAATAGGGTACATTCTATTACGTTCTATACAGCAAGACTGACTTGTTTTTGTGAGCTCAGTCATTTACATATCTGTGTGACATTAGATAATTTACACAACACTCTGTGCCTCAATTTCTTCATTTATAAAATGGAAATAATGATCACAGCTACTGCAAAGAGTTACAAAAATTAAAGTAGTTAATATTTTTAAAGTTCTTGTAACAGTATCTGGTATGTAATAAGAATTATCTGCATTTGTTAAATAAAACAAAGGCTAAAATTCTTATTCAATACTATATAGTCTATATTACTGTTTTATAATACTTGCATTTTCATAGGTCACTACTAAATGGCTCTTTTTAGATCTCAGTGAGAAAGTTTTAATAAACTTAATAAAGTTCTTAATGAAGAACTTAATAGCCCTATCCATGATAAATATTTGCCTATGATGAAGGTGCAATGGAAATCTAAGGGTTGTTTGCCTCAGATACCACTACCTCTGAGCACAGTTAATGAAATGAAATTACAGGGCAATAGGGCACTTATTTCTAAAGCAGCTAATAATTAAGGCGCCGTTAACCAGCAGTGTAGAAGATTTGACTTCCCCATAGTAACCCTGAAAATCTGCCACTTCAGTAGCTCCTGCTCTGTATGTAAAGTGGTTATGCTCAATCCAGTGCTTTTTCCTCTTCCAAAAATCCCCTTAAACTATGGTTTCCAAACTCACAATTCCTCATCAATAAACATGGTAAGATTCTTATGGAGCCCAAATAACAGCATACTACTTTGCTAACTATGATAGGGAGTGTCAAAATGTAGATGAGGCGAGTAATACCTTCGAGGATATTATAATCTATCTGAAGAAATAAAACATAGTAACATAAACAAGTAAGAACGTAATGGCAACATAAAACCATACAGCAAGGAGGTAAGAATGATATATGTAAAAAAAAGCAAACGTGGGTGCCATATTTTGATGTCTTATATCTACACAATGCTTTCACCAGTATTTAAACATATTTATTCCCCCATCCCACTCTAGCCTGGCAAATAATCCCTGGTAAACAAATTATGTTGGTATTACGGATTACCAAACAGAGCCTCAGAAAATCTAAGTAACTTGCTCAAGGTCTTCAAGTTAGAGGAAAAGCTATAGTGCAAAATCCAGATCCTTGTACTCAAATTCATGATTTTAAAACTACAGCGGGGTCACTCTATCTCCTAAAAGGAGAAACCCATAAGATTCAAGTACTTCATGACAACTTGCTAAACAGAAGATGTGAGCCAGTTCATGATGAGTGGGGTCAGATGTGAGCAAGCTGATGGCAAAGGAAGGTCACCTCAAATGGGGAATGGTGTCAAGGCAGACATGAACAGTAAAAAGTGCAGCACAGTAAAGAGTAAGTTTAGATCAATGACTTTAAACGGAGTGCTTGGGGAAGAGGCCCATGCTGACAAAGAATAGAAAAGTCATGAGCTAGTATTGTTCTTTTTCTATTGGCTGTACCCAAGATAAGGGGGAAGGACCTGGGTTTTGTTTATTTGTTTTTGTGTTTGTTTGTTTGTTTTGTTCTGTTTTTGGGGTGGATTCTCACTTTGTCACCCAGGCTGGAGTGCAGCAGCGCGATCTCGGCTCACTGCAACCTCCGCCTCCTGGGTTTAAGCAATTCTCTGTCTCAGCCTCCTGAGTAGCTGGGATTACAGGCACCCACCACCACGCCCGGTTACTTTTTTATATTTTTAGTAGAGAGGGGGGTTTCACCATCTTGGCCAGGCTGGTCTTGAACTCCTGACCTTGTGATCCACCCGCCTCGGCCTCCCAAAATGCTGGGATTTCAGGCGTGAGCCACCACGCCCAGCAGGACCTGGGTTTTAAAGCAATTGCATTGAGCATTACCAAGCTAAATTCAAACGTTAGTACCTTTTTTTTTTTTTTGAGACAGAGTCTTGCTCAGTCACCCAGGCTGGAGTGCAGTGGTGCCATCTCGGCTCGCTGCAAGCTCCGCCTCCTGGGTTCACGCCATTCTCCTGTCTCAGCCTCCCCAGTAGCTGGGATTACAGTTGCCCGCCACCACACCTGGCTAATTTTTTGTATTTTTAGTAGACACGCGGGTTCATCGTGTTAGCCAGGATGGTCTCGATCTCCTGACCTCATGATGTGCCCACCTCGGCCTCCCAAAGTGCTGGGATTACAGGCATGAGCCACCGCCCCCGGCCCAAACCTTAGTACTTCTAATATCATTTTATGTTTCTTGAATATCTAATATGACTTACATACTCAGTGAATCTGATTAATTCGGGAATCCCAGCACCAACTGATACCCCATATTGAGCTGACAGAATGTACTAAGTAAATCTTAACATTTACTGCACACTTAGGATGTTAGAAGCATTGCGCTAAAGTCTTCTATATTATCTCATTTAATCTTCACAACAACCATAGCAGGTGTGTCAAGGATTCCCAAGACCAGCCCTCTACTCAGAGACTCACTAGAACTCACAGGGCTCAGAATCTAAGTTGTACTCATGGCAAAAACATACGACAACTATGCAGTAATGTTACACAGTTGGATAACAAGGGAAAAGACCCAGGTAGAATCTGGAGGAACTCATGTGCAAGCTTCCTTGTGCTCTCTCTCTCTCCCATGAGGTGGTCTCACAGACTGTCGTCTTTCCCAGGAACAAAAATGCAGCAACATATGTGGACTATTTCCATCCAGGGATATTAGGGACTCAGTGCCCAGGTGGGTATTTTATTGACAGGAGCAGGTGAGGAAGGAGAAGCTGGTCATGTAGGTATGCTCTGCCTACTGTTGATGCTCAGGACACACCACCCAAAAATACGACTGTAGAAGACCAGAATGTGCCAACCTGAAATATATTTCTTTGGCATACATTTGGCTGGTTATTCTAAGAAATTGCAGCCACAGGAGTAGCTCTGAAAAGCTGTCCTTTTGTAAAAGAAACTTACATCTATAAAAGAAATCTACATTAGTAAAAATATCTATATGAGGGCTACTCCAGATAACTTTTATTACCTGAAAGACATTTATCTACATAAGAAGATACTCTGTATTCACTTCACTCTCCTATATCTTATCTCTCCACACCTAGCGGCCCCCCAAGAAGTCCCAAATTTGTATCCCTTTATGTAAGCTCAGGACGCTAAATAAGCTTCAATCATCTGACCCTTCTTCGAGTTGTGGGACCCCATTTTGTGGGATGGCTGCACTTACATATGTAATTAGGGTTTTTTCCTCTGTTAACCAGCCTTGTGTCAATTTAATTTGTAGCCCAGCCAAGAACCTAAAAGGAAAGAGGGAAGCCATTTTCCCTCCCTTATACTACCATGCACCACAATTCCAAACTCCCAGAAGGATGCAGGCATGCAGCATAAACCACATTGTACAGTCTAGGCATGGTGATCCGCTGTAATCAGTCAGGGAGAATTTTATATCAGTACCAGCCTCAATCTCAGATGCCAGCCAAGGGACAGTCTCATAAGCAGGCCTCTGTAAGAATAACATTCTCAGGCCTACTCTGTCAACTCTTTTCGGCACGGGAGGCAATAATAATTATCATTCCACATAGATGAAGCAACTGAGACACAGAAACATTAAGTGGCTCACCTAGGGTCCTCGATATTCTAAAAGTCAGACAGTGTGTCAGCTTGACATTTCCTAAAAACCGACACTGAGTTAAGGGCTTATATACAAGAAGTTTAGTTTTAGAAGGGATACCGTGAAACAGAAGGGGGAAAGATACATGGAGGGATGCCTAGGAAGCATGGGAAAAGCAGGGATGGAAAGCTAATCCAAGGGAGGGTTATTAAACTGGTAACCACCATGGGCACCCACAGGGCAACTGGACGGAACAGTGTAAAATTACCTTCCAAGTTGTCCACCTAAAGCAGTAAAGAAGAGGAGTGCCTTTACTTACTGGTTCTCCAGTAAGTAAACTGAATCTTCTTTGGTGGAGGTTCTCAGAAGTTATTAACTCTCAATGTCTGGTAAACCCTAACACAGAAAACAAGCCCTAAGCAGAATGCAACCTGATTTTGCAGCTAAAGTGGGAGCCAAAATTTGCATCCAAAGAATGCCAAATGGGGCATAAAACATGGTAGCACAAGCAATGTGACTTCCCTGTGATATACTTAAGTCATTGGGGTGGGCTTCTGTCAGATTCTTTTATGATGGATAAGAAGTCTATAGTGGCTTTTAGGAGTTGGGGAAGGGAATAAACAATGTAGACAAACATAATGGTGTTAATTCCAGTATTTGTTTAGTTTAGAGAAAGATGACAGAATGAAAATCTGACTTACAAATTGCATGCATCTCAGCATTCTTTTCAGGAAGCACATTTGATAAGGCCAACAATAGGTTATTTATAAAAATAAGTTTCACTACGGAGACTGAATCTGACTCATTTTTCTGTTTGGTACCCTGGGGTGTGTGTGGGTGGGGGGACTGGGAGATTGGGTGTATAAATTCTTATATCCCTTAAGAATTTTATTGAGATATTATTCATATAATATAAAATTCACCCCTTCAAAGTATACAATTCATGCATTGGTTCTGTGCCTATGTAAAAAAATTAAAAATAAAGTATACAATTCAATGGTTTTTAGTACCTTCCAAGAATTTCCATCCAATTTCAGAACATTTTCATCTCCACAAAAATCAGCCCACATGCATTTACTCTCATGTTTTCTTTGGAGTCACTGCCAATTCTCCTCTCCTCTCAGCCCCTGGCAACTACTTATCTACTTTCTGTCTCTATGGATTTGCTTAATGTGGACATGTCATATAAACAGTATCATATAATATGTGATCTTTTGTGACTACTTTCTCTCACTTAGCAGAATGTTTCCAAGGTTTATCCATGTTGCAGCATCAGTATTCCTCTTCATTGCTGAATAGCATTCCACTACATGGATATACACACATTTTGTGTACTAACTTATCAGTTAATGAACATCTGGGTGGATTCTACTTTTTGGCAACTATGAATCATGCTGCTATAAACATTCATATACAAGTTTTGTTGTTCATGTATGTTTTCATTTCTCTTGGGTATATATCTAGTAGTGGCATTACTAGGTGAAATGGTAACTCTATTTTAGCATTTTGAGGAATTGTTAATTCCTCAAATTGTTAAGATGTTAAGACGTCTACCTTAACAATTTAAGATGTCTACCTTAAATTGGCTGCATTATTTTATAATTCTACCAGCAGTGTATGATGGTTTCAATTTTTGCACATTTTTCTTATTATTTAAAAATAGTAATTAGTGTCTTTTTTTATTTTAACCATCCTAGTGATTGTAACAGGGTATCTCACTGTGATTTTATTTGCATTTACCTGATGACTAATCATTTTGAGCATCATTTCATATGCATGCTGGCTACTAGTACATTTTCTTTGAAGGTGTGTCTATTCAAATCCTTTGCCATGTTTTAACTTGGTTATTATTCTTGTTATTGTTGACTTGTAAGATATTTTATGTATTCTAGATATAAGTCCCATATCAGATATATATGTACAAGTATTTTCTCCAACTCCTTGGGATGTCTGTTATTGCTTTAATGGTAGCCATTGAAAGAATTTTTTTTTTTTAATTTTGATAAAGTGCAATCTATCTTTTCCTTTTGTCACTTGTCTTTTTTTTTGGGGGGTGGGGCTTATCTAAAGAGAATGCCTAATCCAATGTCATAAAGATTTTCTCCCAGGTTTTCTTCTCAGAGTTTTGGCTCTTATATTTAGATGATTTGTAATTAATTTAAAGTTAGTATTTGTATATTGTGTGAGGTGGGGGATCTGACATATTTTGAGCTATACATCAGCTAAAAGACAGAAATGTTAATGTGAATGAAAAATTTAACCTAAAATCTGAAATGCAGAAGTTTTCAGGCTTCCTCAGAGGAAAAACAAATGTTTCCCTTTACATTAAATTTCCATCTCCACAAACTTCCAATAAAAGGCCCACAAATCTGGGATGCATCAATGTTTTCATTCTTTTAACATAAGGAAGATATTTCAGTACAACCAATAGTATTCTGTCAATTATATATAATACCTCTCCAAAATTTCTCTATTAGATGTTTCATCAAAACTCTGCAGGCAATGACTACTTAGAAACAAGGTAGAATCACTCAAGCAGGATTATTTAATGGCCCCACCCCAAACCTTACATTTCGGCTTCAGATGAAGTATTAATATGCATCAAGATTGTCCTTTCATAAAATGAACAGAAATGTTCACTTCTCTACATTTTTTCTGATAAAGATACTATCAGAAATCTGAGTTCTAATTCTTGTTTTTTCCAGAGTCAGTCTCCTTAGATACCTAAAATGTATCCTGAGTAAAAAGTTAATAATGAAGACAACAGTAACAGTTACTTGTATTTTTAGCAATTGGCATTTATTGAGTGCTTTCTATATGCTATAGTATGGTGTCAAGCTCCTTGCAATTATTATCTATGTAATTATCACAACAATGAGGAGATATCATTATTTCCTTTTTTCAGATGATCAAACTGAGGCTTCGAAAGGTTAACTGATTTGCTAATACAAGGCTGAAACAGAAGTAAAACAGAACTGAAAGGAAGTAAAACAGAACTGAAAGTCCTTAGCTTCCACGGAAAATATTGATGTCATTCATTGCCTTTCTTACATATCTTGACAAAGTAGGCAGATACAAATATTTGAAGACCAGTAAATTCAATGGACTCAATACCTTGGCTAAGAAACTTTCTCATTTAATGTACTCAATATTCCTGGAAACGTATTATGAATAAGGTAAGTACCCTGAGGGTTACAAAATATAAGGAATTTGTCCATTAGTAATTGTTATCATAGTGGGAAAACAAAAACATCCTCACCTACATAGAACACAAGGCAGGTGGTGATAAGTGTTCACAGTATGATGAATGATTACTGGAGGGAGAGTGTAATTCCAAATGAGAAGATTTGGGAAAACCCAGAAAATGGACAAACTGACACCAGGAATGTGTGATTTGAGCTCCACTTTAAAATTGAGGTCAGATTTCAGTGAAAGTAAAAGAACATGACAAGACAGGAAGACAGTGTACCAGAGGAGAAAACACTCTGAGCGATGGCAGAGAAGAAATGAGTAGTTCTATTTGTCTAACAGCAAGTACTGAAATATTGATCAATTCATTTAAACATTTGACCTGAACAAGCAAAAAACCAATATTTTCTTGGGTAATAGGAAGTAGAAAGAGAATCTGAAACAAATGAGATGTAAGAAGGTATTTATCATAGGGAAATAAAAAGAAGATTGTATGAATTTGGCAAAGTAAATTTCATTAAGTTTAATGTCTATATTTCTGAAAAAATGCCATCTTTTGCTGGAAACATTTGATGGCTTAAGATCCACCTCAAAACAACCATAAAAATTAATGCTTAAATCAGGCTGAAATGTGAATAATGATTATGAGTTCTAAGTAAATAAACAAATCAGGCATAAATTACCTTGCCATAATTAAAACAAAAATAAAGCCGTTATTTTATTATTTTATTGTTGATATGAGCCTAAATTAAAGATTCTTTCAAGAGAATGTGGTTGAAAAAACAGGTAGAGATAACACCAAAACTCTAGGAGAGGTTGTTTAGTAATCACTTCAGTGAATAACTGAGAGAGCCTCAAAATAATAAACAGGAAGAGAATGCAATGGCCTGAAAAATCCAACATAACACAAACGAAAGATCTGCCTTTCTGTAGCAATGAAAGGTATACTAATAGAAAGAAAATGCAAGTAAAAGAAATAAACTCACTTAGAGAATATCTGACTGTTCATGTGTATTTCTAGAAATTTTCTGTATCACTGGGACACAAAAATCCAAAACAGTTTTATACATGTGTATGTGTTTCTTTGGAGCCCTTAAAACAGTGTTAAGCAATAGCCAAGATAGATGATTGTGTTAAACAAGGAACTGGTTAAAATATAAATCACTAACCCTCTACCTCCAGAGTTACTGTAAACATCAAGCTAGACATAAAAGGATCAGCATTGAGCCGACTCACCATTTCTATGAATCTAAGCATTTATGGAAGATAAAATCTTCCTCATGGAAATAGGCTAAAAATTAGCTCTCTAATGTTGCAAGCCCTTTGTAATCCTAGGAGGAAGCTGAGCCCAAAGCTTATCATTTCTTTAAACCTTTCACACCTTCGACTCTAGCATTCTCTTTAACAGATGCTCCTCACATCTCACATGCTGTTGCACAGCTTCCTACAATTCCTAAATATAGAAAGGAAGATGACACATTTTAGTACTAACTGATAAGCAAAATTGGAATTGCTATAGGAAAATCTGATAAACCGCTCCTATCATGATGAAAAATGGAAGGACTTCATTCGTGATAGAAGAATTCTAGGGAGTAGAATTGTAGACTGGAATCAATCCTTCTTTGTTGCATGTAAACATTTACTCCACTTTTCTATCAGGGAAAAAGATCCCTTTGGTGTAGTACTACACACATGTGTGTAAGAATAATATATAAACAGTTGGAGATGTGGAATTTTTATAGTTACCACCAATATTTATGCCAATCTGTAAATTTCTACATGTTTAGACTTGGCTATGTGTCAAAAAATATTTTTTTATTTTTTAATATATGGATTCTCACTATATTGCCCAGGTTGGATGGCATGTGGTGACCATTCACAGGTGTGTTCACAGCACACCACATCCTTGAACTCCCAGGCCCGAGGGATCCTTTTCCTTCAGCCTCCCGAGTAGCAGGGACTACAGGTACATGCCACCATGCCTGGCTAGACTTATGCTTTAAAAGAAGTGATAAAATAGTGTATACATGTTTGCAATTTCATAGAAAATAAAAATATACCCTATTATTTCATTCTAAAGTACATCTTTTTAACTTTTAATTCATATGTTACTAGTTGCACCTTAAAATTACATTGCACATTTTAACAGTGTATACATTCTTAGCTCCCCTTGACTCCACCATAAAAAGCAGTGATTAAATTGTCTCTTCCTAAGTTTAGTCAATAAAACCTCTCTCATGCCTATATACATTCTTCACATGCATTTCCCTTTCCCTGAAGCACTCTCCCCTTGATCTTCACATGCCTGTTTTTCTCATCCTGTGAAATTCAGTGGAAATGACTTTTTGTCAGAAATACCAGCCTTCCAATTTTTCACAAATTTAGTTATTTATCTGTTACTAGACTCCCTCTGATAGACTTTAAACTCCCTAAGTGGTAGATGTACATTTGATTTATTTACCACTCTCTTTTTACTCCCAGCATCTAGGTAGGCACTCAAACGTTTATTAAACTAATACACTCGTGGGTATGTTTATATCTCGACTGGTGCAAAAAGTTAATCATTGTTCTAAGGTCACCTATGTATTTCTTTTTGTACTGCTGTATTTTCCAAATTTTCTAAAATGAACACATATTACTTCAGAAATCCCTCGTTAAAGAGATTTCTCTCTCTCTCTCTCTCTCTCTCTCTCTCTCTCTCTCTCTCTCTAATGCTTTTCTCAGGCCTTTGGTTTTGTGATATTCTCTGGATATTTGAGCCAAAGGCAGTGATTTGCAGCTTGGCCACCAGAATGTGAGTATTAGTCACATCTATGGAGAAGACACTGGAATATCTTGTAGTCCTGAAAGTGATTATGATTTTCAAAGATTACTCAAAAAGGAAAGTTTGGGTTTTTTTGTTTTTTTTGTTTTTTTAATTGACAACACTTTGTACGAGATTGTTTCAAAAGCATGAAATCACTTCTGGAGGTAACAGCAATAAATCTTTTTCTTAAATGGCATCAATGGCAGAATCCATAAAGGAACAAGATTAACTCGTCCTGGAACTAGACCAGCCCTCAAGGTCAGAAAGGCGACAAGACAGGGAGCCCAGTCAGAAAACGCACTGCTTGCAAGTATGGTAACAAATAAAGAGCAACCTTCTAGAAATAGAGACAGAAGTCCAAAAGCAGACAAGAGAGGGTTGTTGAAGCATGAGGAAGAAGACTCATGTCACAGAAAAGCCCAGGAGCATCAATCAAAGTCCTGGGAAGCAGACTGAATTTCACGGGCTGAATTTCAATCCTTGGGAGAGAAACTTTAAGTTAGATAAAGTGTCATCCTACATTTAATGTAGGATCCTAAAGGAACAACTGAGATAGAGTAGAAAGATCTACGCTTCAGAATGTGGGGCCAAGAGCCTTTAATATAAAAGAGAAGTCTAGTTATTTGAAGTCATAAAATAAAACCCAAACTTGCAGCAGACACAATCCACCAATAAGCTAAAGGGTAGTGGATTGCAGCTCCATCAAACCTGCTAAGAAAGGGGAAGATCTGTTCAAGAAAAGTTGGTAGAGACTGCAAGACTTTTCAAGAGGCCATAACTATAGGTGAGGAGGGGTATGCAGACTGGAACCAGTCAGGGCATAACATCAACTATAAGCAAATTAAGGGAACTCTTTTGTTTTTAGGTTTAAAAATAGTTTATTGGGACATTTTCCATTATAAAAGTAACACACACTATGAAAATTTGAGGGTAGAAATCCAGCACCCTTAATTTCATTAACAAAAGATTAATATTGCTAACATGCTTATGTAATTACTCATTCTAGGTGTTGATTCATGTTTGTTTCACATTCTTTTTTTGTTTAACTTTCATTTTAGGTTCAGGGGTACATGTGAGGGTTTGTTACATAGGTAAACTCATGTTATGGGAGTCTGTGGTACAGATTATTTCATCACCCAGGAATTAAGCCCAGTACCCAACAGTTATCTTTTCTGCTCTCCCTCCTCCCACCCTCCACCCTCAAGTAGACCTCAAGTCTCTGTTGTTCCCACATCTGTGTTCGTAAATTCTCATCATTTAGCTCCCACTTATAAGTGAAAACATGCGGTATTTGGTTTTCTGTTCTAGTGTTCATTTGCTGATGATAATAGCCTCCAGCTCCATCCGTGTTGCCACAGAAGACATAATCTCTTCCTTGTTTATGGCTGCATAGTATTTCATGGTGTATATGTTCCATATTTTCTTTATCCAATCTATCATTGATGGGCATTTAGGCTGATTCCATGTCTTTGCTATTGTGAAGAGTGCTGCAATGAACAATCGTGTGCATGTGTCTTTATGGTAGAATGATTTATATTCCTTGGGCATATACTCAGTAATGGGATTGCTGGATCAAATGGGAGTTCTGCTTTTAGCTCTTTGAGGAATTGCCACACTGCTTTTCACAATGGTTGAACTAATTTACACTCCCACCAACAGTACAGAAGTTTAAGGGAACTTTTTTTTTTTTTTTTTTTTTGAGATAGAGTCTCACTCTGTCACGCAGGCTGGAGCGCAGTGGCACAATCTCAGCTCACCACGACCTCCAAATCCCGGGTTCAAGTGATTCTCCTGCCTCAATCTCCCAAGTAGCTGGGACTACAGGCGCGTGCCACCACACCGGGCTAATTTTTTGTATTTTCAGTAGAGACGGGGTTACACCGTGTTAGCAAGCATGGTCTCAATCTCCCGACCTCGTGATCCGCCTCGTGATCCGCCTCAGCCTCCCAAAGTGCTGGGATTACAGGCATGAGCCACCGTGCTAGGCCTAAGGGAACTCGTAACACTGTTGGTGGGAATATAAATTAGAACAACCGTTTCAGAAAACAATTTGGTAATACTAGTAAAGTTGACACACATACCCTACAACCCAGTGATTCAACATCTGTGGGAATATGCCCTAGACAAATGGTTATATCAGGAGGCTGTATATACCAGGAAAAACTCACTGCTGTGGTTTCCCAAAAAGAAGCTTAAATGTCCAGTAATACAAGAACAGGTAAATATATCATGGTGCAGTCAGAAAAATGTGTTACACTGCCTTTAAAATCAATGAACTAGAATCCATGTTGATCACATCAAATACAGAGGGAAGCAGGCCAGCAGCCAAGGATATTGTATTATAGCATGTCATTTAAATATATGTTAACACCACCAAATACTATATATTTTTTGATAAATGAATTTGTAACAAAAGTATAAACTCATGAATAAGAAGGAAACATTCACTTTGGAATATTTAATACATCTGAAGAGGCAGAAAAAGAAGAGATTGAGGTGAGAAAGGCTTTGTATCTGTAGTTTAAGAATTCAACTGTGTCTGTAACTAAACTGAATCTAAAGCAAAACAATCCCATTTTTTCAAAGGTTGTGAATCCATGGATATAAATTGATATTAACTTCTATACGTTATGTTTTGAATATTTATAATTTAGTTTTAAAAATTAAAATCCTAAAACAATATTTCCTTTTTTGCAAAACGTTCTCTTTTTGAGTGACCTCCAACATTCTGAATCACTATTAAATAGGAATATCAGATTACGTTTAACAATGCTAAAGAGTATATTGAGATTTTTTTTAATGTACCTACTGGGATGCAGCCTGACACTCTTCTCACAGATATGCTATCCTACCTAAGGGTTTGATGGTTTTTACTTGATCATTATGATTGATTTCAGGAGACTGAGTGGATTGGCTCTATGCTTTTCTTTCAGACCTTGTTATTTTTTTTTTTTTTTTTTTTTTTTTTTTGTCAAATTGTACTTTAGGAAGATGTATACTGTGATGTCAACTCATAATGTCAAAATTCAGTCATGCATAATTTTCCTCTCCTTCAATCTGAGAAACTGTCTGCTTTGCTACCATTACTAATTGTTGAAAGGTAAAGAAAGATGGAGGCATGGACATCACCGCTTTCTAGAAAAGAAAATGACAGATATTTATAAAAACTCAACATTAAACACATGGAAATTCTGATCATTTTTCTGATCATGGATGACTACCATGAAGATATATTTAAAACTAGTCACTACAATCTACTCATCAGGTGTCTAAATTGAGAGAAAAACACCCACTGCTCTGAAGTACTAACCTGTTCGAGGATGTAAAAATATGTAGACTTCAGACTTCAATTGAAGTGTTTATACTTGTATCCCCTTAACCTACCACTGAACCAGATTTCCATACTCAGAAAGGGACGTACTTTCACCACATTACTCACCTTATCTTTAGGAGATCCAGGAGCAAATCTTGAGCAAATATACATTTAAAAAAATCAGTCCCACCTCCCAATCGTGGAGACCACTTAGGTTAGGCCCAGGACGAAAATTTATCACTATGAAATTAGAATGAAACAAACATAATACTCCACTAGATGACATGATGCAATGAATCACAGTATGAAATAAGCCCCCAAGCATTTTCTATCCTAATTTCTGAACATGGTAAGGGCTATAGTATGTCAATGAGCCCATCGTGGTTTGTTGCCAACCTGATTCCAACTTCTGTCATTTTAAAAAGGTGTATGAAATATAAGAAAACAACAACAACAACAAAAACACATCCACAACAGATTCATTTTGTTACTTTATGCTCCTAGAAAAATCACTTCCTATGAGAAAGGCTCTATCTTATTTCACCAAGGTACCATTTAATTGTACAAAAACAAAACTTGCTTTTCAGGGTGAAAGCTGACTTTTGGTGACTGGCATTTGGGAACACCCATGGGAGCCTGGAGAGCATTTTATCTGTTGGCAACAGAAACCCTTACACTGCACTCTGCATCAGCTAAATTTGAGACTTTGGCAACTTGAGTTTATATATTAATGCTGATTGCAACTTCTTGGTGAAGAAACACTGCTGAAGGTACAGGTGTAGACCACATTCCAGCTTTTCATTTCCCCTAGAAAATAACACACATCTGCTTACTGTACAGTAATTACTGAATGGTAATTAGAATTTAGCTTTGGGATTAAAATAACAAATGGAATTTTTAGGATATGGCTCAGAGGGAACAAGTGAAGCCTGAAGTCCTGTGACATTTTACAAGGCTCCAGGGAGACAAGGGGTAAATAAAGCAGAAAGAATATTGGACTGCAAGTTACAAGCCCCAAGTTCTCAGTCGTGTTCAACAGACCAGCTTTGTGAAGTTAGACAAAACATCTCATTTCTCTGGCCTCAACTTCCTCATCCATAAATTAAATGTGCTTGACTAAAGACAACTAAAACTCTCAACTCCAACATTCGCAGTGTGTCCTGACTTTCTGATACTTTAAAACAGTAATTTCATTCAGTGAACCAGATTCCTAACTTGCTAACTAATACCTAACCAACCACAGCATTTATGAGATTGATACCCATCCTGAGAAGATACTTAGGAGGTTTAAAATGGAAAAATTCATTATTTCATTTCAGGGAAAAAAAATCCATATTAATATCATGAGTGCTTTGATGATCTCAAAGATTCATAAAAATCTCCAATGATCTGTGGATCACATTTTGGGAAACATTATTTTCAATCAAAAATCTCAACCCAAGCTATATATGGGATTTGCACAAGGTGAGTTTAGAAAATATTTGGTTCTCATCTCAGATGAATTAAATCAGAATCTCTGAGAGTGGGGATATATCATTGCCATTTTTTAAAGTCCTCAGTCAATTCAAATGTGCAAAAATTGAAAAAGAAACACTATTTTAAACTAAATTAAAATTTATTTAAAAATTGATAGGTCGCTGATATGGTTTGGCTGTGTCCCTACCCAAATCTCACCTTGAATTGTAATAATCCTCATGTGCCAAGGGCAGGGCCAGGTAGAGATAATTGAATCATGGGGTTGGTTTCCTTCATACTGTTCTTGTGGTAGTGAGTAAGTCTCATAAGATCTGATGGTTTTATAAATAGGAGTTCCCCTGCACAAGCCCTCTAGACTGCTGTCATGTAAGACATGACTTTGCTCCTCATTTGCCTTCTGCCATGACTGTGAGGTCTCTCTAGCCATGTGGAACTGTGAGTTAATCAAACCTCTTTCCTTTATAAGTTACCCAGTCTTGGGTATGTCTTTATTGGCAACATGAGAACAGACTAAAACAGAAGCATTTTAAGTTCATTCAAGAAGCCTTTCAACATGACGAGGAGGTCTGATGTGGTGTCTCATGCCTGTAATCACAGCACTTTGGGAGGTTAAGACAGGAGGATTACTTGAGGCTAGGAGTTTGAGAACAGCCTCAATATAGTGAGACCCCATCTCTACAAAAAGTACACACAAAAACACAGCCAGGTATGGTGGCACACATCTGTAATCCCAGCTATTCTGGAGGCTGAGGTCGGAGGATTGCTTGAGCCCAGGAGTTTGAGGTTATAGTGAGCTGTGATTGTGTCACTGCACTCCAGCCTGGGCAATAGAGCAAGACCACACCTCAAAAGGAAGAAAAAAATGAGAAAAGAACAGTTTTAAAGCATCAGAATCAGGATACCTGTACTGAGCTAAATGCAAAAATGACAACAGAAATGATTAATGTAGGGGAATTTTTAAAAACATATACTATACAGTACATGTCACAGAGTTGGCCTTAGCCGATCCATAAGTCTGCTTATAGAGAGTACTTGGCAAATGCTTGTTAAATAATTGACTGACTAAATGAGTTGGTGACTCATGAGTCATGTCACGGCTGGCATGTGGAAGAATGTTACAGACTGAGATTTCAATATTTTAAACTAACAACCAAGAAAAAAAATAAAAATTTAAATGCAGTGTGAGGAATTCACTAAATTTTTCCTTTACATTCCTCATTAGTAGTTGGTACAGACAAATTTGTGTTATCATACAGGTTTTAGAATGCCTTACATGTGAAAAAAATTTTTTTAAAGGGTTTATTATAATTCATGTAGGAAAATATACACAGTTTTCTATTGATAAGGGAAGAAAATAAATGTGGGGCATAGAGTGACATAAAACTATACATGCATATGGTAGGATAAGTTTTCTCTGAACCTACAGAAAAAGGGAGAACTAAAGCAATAGATGCTGCCTCACAGAGTTTAGATTTCTGTCCTCAGCCAAATCTCAAGTTGAATTGTAATCCCCAATGCTGGAGATGGGGCCTGGTGGGGTGTTTGGATCATGGCCGGGGGGGATCCCTAATGGCTTGGTGTTGTCTTTGTGATAGTGAGTTTTCACGAGATCTGGTCATTTAAAAGTGTGTGGCACCTGCCTCACACCCATCCCCTGCCACACTCTCTCTTGCTTCTGCTTTTGACACGTGATGTGCCTGGTCCTACTTTCTCCTCTGCCATAAGTAAAAGCTTCCTGAAGCCTCTCCAGGAGCAGATGCTGGTACCATGCCACCTGTACAGCTTGCAGAACTGTGAGCCAATTAAACCTCTTTTCTTATAAATTACCCAGTCTCAGGTATTTCTTGACAGCAATGCAAGAATGGCCTAATACACACTGCCTGACTCAAGAATTCTCTGAAAACCCAAGTATCAGGAAAATTGCTTTATGGGCTAAATATAATTGTTCGATAAACATTAGTTGAAAACACAATTTGTTTGTCTTCTATGATTTTATTTTTGGAGATACAACAGTTAATAACAAAACGCCTTTGTTTCCAAAGACCTTTTGATGTAGTAGAGGAAATGGGCAGATTCAAAAAGACAAAAGATGTCAAGAAAGCCGTGAAACAAAGCAGGAGACTAGGAGAGAGATGAGTCTTATCATAGAGAAGAGTGAAGCAAAGTTGAGACCCTCACTCTTGCTGCATTGGATTGCAAATCCCAGGAAAAGTTTAACACTTAAGTTTTGTCTTAGCCTCTGTTTTTTAGGAACTGAAGGCTAAGACATAGATTTTTACATGATATCAATGGAGATAATATTCAATTTTTTAATAGGTGAATCATCTGTTATAAAGACTACACTGGCTACATTGTGTGGAAAATGTACTGCGGGGGGCCAAGACTGAAGGCAAGGAGACCATTAAGGAAGCTAACTTGGTGATTTAGGCAGACAATGGTATGCTGGAACCTTGGACTATATTGGGAATGGTGCAGCGTGCTGTCACCTCCTCCAGCTCCTCAGGGTCCTGGGAAGTCTATTTTCCTACAATACTAATAAGTTTGTATTTACTCTGTGAAACATCATGCATACACTTTTATGTATTTTCTATGTAATCATGGCTTGTGGTCATCTTTTCATGTAGGTAAATATAGATCTATCATATCATTTTTTAAAATCAGCTTCACATATTCTATTGTATAGACAAGCATAATTCTTTCAACCATAACTTCTTAAAACAAGACTCTGGTGAACTACATTGGATAGACAGATAGATACAGGGACACACATATCTTACACACCTCGGTAAATAATTTTGTAAGACACTAAAAGTAGAGATTCTAGGCTAAAGTGTGTATCAGCCAGGAAAGGCTAGGCTATGCTTTGATAATAATACCAATACAAAATAAAATTAAAATAAAGCACTCGGGGACTTAGGGAAAATTTTCTTACTCATATTACACATCCAATATGGGCCCAAAGAGAGCACTTGCTTATCAAAGTCAATAGGGACCCAGTTTGACAGAAAAGGTTCATTTAGAACACTGCCTGTTTCATAACAGGAGGAAAGAAGGAGCACAGGAATTGCCAACTGATTCTTAAAACTTTTCCCCATAAGTTGTACTTATTACTTCTGTGATTAAATTTTAGCTTTATCAATAGAGCTACTACAAAATCAAGTGTTGGACCCTGAATAAAATATAAAGTCAAAATCTCAGCTGTGCATCTCCCCAGCTAGCCTTTTCATTGAGAAGATACCATTTGTTTCCAGGGTAAATCATAGTAAGTGGCAAACTACACAGCACAGGGTTGAAGGAGACCACAGTGCTTAAAAAACAAAAAATTAGCCGGGTGTGGTGGTAGACGCCT
>NW_012105642.1:846739-850992 GCF_000951045.1 Mandrillus leucophaeus | reverse complement strand
GGCTCCTCCCTTGATTCACAAATGTTCTTAATGACATATAAAATGGTGAATTCTTCCTAGAAGGTTTTAAATTTACTTTGCCCAGATCCATCAGAGGAATCACTGTCTATGACACTGATCGCCTTATGAAGTATACCTCTTAAATAATTAGAGCTGAAAGTCAAAATTACTCCTTGATCCATGAACTGCAGAATAGATACTATGTTAACAGGCAAGGAGATAATATCAATCTTGTATATCTCCATCAGAGCTCTGAGGTGACCAAGTGCATTGTTGATGAGCAGTAATATTTTGAAAATAATTCCTAAAATTTTTAGAATGGTCAATGAGCATTGGCTTCAACTTAAAGTCACCAGTTACATTAGCTCCTAACAAGAGAATCAGCCCATCCTTTGAGGCTCTGAATTCAGGCAATGACTTCTCCTCTCTAACTATGAAAATCCTAGATGGCATTTTCTTCCAATAGAAGGCTGTTTCATCTACATCAAAAATCTCTTGTTTGGTGTAGCTACCTTCAATGATCTTAACTAGAGCTTCTGCATAACTTGTTGTAGCTTCTACATCACACTTCCTGGTTTCTTTACATTTCTGAACCAACCTCTGCTAGCTTCAAATGTTTCTTTTTGCAGTTTCCTTACCCCTCTATCTTCACATAATAGAAGAGAGTTCGTTCCTGGCTCTGGATTAGGGTTAGGTTTTTAAGGGAATGTTGCGGTTGGTTTGACCTTCTATCCAGACCACTGAAACTTTCTCCATCTCATCACTAAGGCTGTTTCACTTTCTTATCATTTGTGTGTTCACTTTTAGTTTTCAATAAGAACTTTTCTCTTGTTTTCACAACTTAGCTGTTTGATGCCAGAGACCTACTTTTTTTGGCCTATTCTCAGCTTTCAACATGCGTTGCTCACTAAGCTTAATCATTTCTAGCTTTTGATTTAAAGTGAGAGATGTATGACTCTTCCTTTCACTTGAACACTTCAAGGCCATTGGAGGGTTTTTAATCGGCCTAATTTCAATATTATTGTGTCTCAGGGAATAGTGAGGTCCTAACAGACACAGAGAGACTAGGAACGACTGGTAGCTGCTGTAGTCAGAACACACTCAACACTTACCAATTAAGTTCACTGTCTTTTATGAGTTTGGTTCATGGCACCCCCCCAAATTTACAATAGTAACATAAAAGGTCACTGATCACAAATCATTGCAACAATATAGTAATAATAAGAAAGCACGCAATATTGAGAGAATTATCAAAGTGTTACAAAGAGACACAAAGTGAGCACATGCTGTTGGAAAAATGGCACTAATAGCCTTGCTCAACTCAGGATTGCCATAAACCTTCAAATTCTTAAAAAAAAAAAAAAAAGAGAAAGAAAAAAGGAGTAACTGCAAAGTGCAATAATGCAAACTGCAATCAGATGAGGTATTCCTCATCTATATTTCTATACTAGGGCAGTTTACAAAGATTAAATGTGAAAAATGAAAGAAAATTCCTATCACAGTATCCATAAACAATGCATACTAAGCAAATACTAGCTATACTTATTATCACTATTCTAATATTACCAGTTGATAGGTCTGAATATTTCATTATTCAAGTCAGTCTCAACTTGTATGGGGCCATAACTGATCAATAAACATATTTAAGACAAAACCTACTTCAAAAGTCATTCCTGGTATCACTGTCTTAGTATCAAACGCAAATATTGTTCAAAGAAAAACCAAATATGTCTTCCTATTTTTTTTCAGTAAAAATCCAATCCTTAAAGATGTTATTTCAGGGTAAAGGAGTACTCACATTCATTATTTAGAGAACACTGACACAAATGTATATTGATTTCAGGTTTTATAATGAAATTTGCTTGATGTAGTTTTCTTCACAAATGAAATGAACATTGACCTGCCTGATTGCATATTGACAATAAAATCATCTCTAGATACAGAAGCCTTTGTAGATACTGTCAAAGAAAGTTAGACATGATGAGTGAGCTCTTTTATAGGTTGACAGTATTAGAGTTGACCCTAACTTTGATCTTGCCCTATTGTTTGGAAAGAGACTGCAGTGAGGTATTACTTCTCTTCTTCACTTTACCTCAAAATAGCCTTGTTTCAATAATTCACTTGGTAAGAAGTAGAAGAGGAGAGGGCCCATGGAAGGAAAAAGAACATCATAAGAGCTTGTATCTATAAAACAAATAAAGGTAAAACACTCTCACCTGTCAGTAAAAATAACTGCCTACAAAGAAACAGAACTGGAATAACTTTCCGAGTATTTGCCACCTTCCTACTTTAAATGCAAAGTAATAAAGTGCATTCAGTTGTTTTGCATTTCCTCAAAATGACTTTTATCTTTCAGAACTGCTGATTAAGTGATTCTTTGGTTACTTTCATAGGATACACCATTTTATCCACTCATTATAGAAGTTTATTTAATAATCTAATGCTTCTAAAATAAACAAACAGCTGCTTTTTTGAAAACCGTGTATATGTCACTTTACTGAAACAAATATTATTAGCTTCATTCTGGGTGTCTAGTATGTTTATTGGACTCCAAGGCAGAAAAACTGAGGGACTATGTTTTAAAATTGCATGAGCACACTTGTCATTCATTACTAAATCGCCATTCTTTGCCTGTCACTGTGTTAGTCCCTTGAAAATAAGAGAGACAGCAACTCTGCCCTTTGGGAGCTAACGATTGAGTGAGAACTTGAGCAGGTTTTATTTGAGGCCCAAACCAGGTCCAGGAATACAGAAGTCCCCACAGTTATGGGCTCTCATGTCTCTGGTAGAAGTCTGAGTTAAAGAAAAACCACCTGATTCCCAAAATATTCAAAGAAGCATAAAATTAGGTTTAATTTTGTAATTACATTACAAAATATTAATTATATTACAATTATATTACATATATTTTGTAATTATATTACAAAATAATTTAAATTAGTAATTATACTTCCCTACATCATCACTGTATTTTTTCACTGTTGGAAAAAAATATAGTAATATTGATATTTAGAAATAAAAAAACTTTTTGTCATTAAAAATATCTTGGATATGGCAGAAAACTATCCATGTATTTAAAAGTATGATGAGTAGGCTAAAAAGCAATTTAAAACCAACAGTCCCTAATAAAAAGCAATACAAAAATCTTGCTAGACAATTGGTGTTTACATGACCTCTTCTCACCAAAAAGACAAAAGATAATTCATGTTTTTGAAAAAAGTAATGATTCTATTAAGGAGAACCAAAGTAATTTCCAGCCTATATCTGTCTACTACAAATAAACAAATACTTAAATATAAATTAAATAAGTATGTTTCAAAGTAAGTATTAGATTTCATAGGATTCTGTATTGATAATTATGAGACATTCATTCATATGTTATTAGGGCCAGAAATCCTGTCCTAACTCAGCTTTCTCAATTATCCACTCAGTAAGTTACTATTCAAACTCCAAGTGGTTCTTCAGGAGCTGACATGTTGATATTCCTCCGACAAAGCTGGCATTATCACTTGAGAGGCCTTGCATCATTTCAGAATAATGAGTAGGCTAAAAAGAAGTTTAAAACCAATAGATCTTTAAAAAAAAAACAAAAACAAAAACAAAAATGAACACAGGAGCATTTCTCCTTTGTGACCTATATCTGAAAAGAGGAAAAAGATTTATAAGTAATTGTTTTTTTCCTTACTTTAACAATAGTTGTTTAAAGATCGTGTTTACGAATTTTGAGGCCTGTGTGCAGTTTTAAAAGCCATCCAGAAGTTTTGCTTTGCTTAACCAATAAAACAAGTAGAGATACACAAAAGTGCAAAACTCCAAGAAGAATCTGTGAACAAATCCTACAACTGCAAAAAGAAACAGTTGAATTAGCTATTTTTAGGATCAAAAGAGAAGCTTATATGAGTTTTCTCTGTAGTTACATATAATTTTATTAAATGTGTATAATAACTTCAAAGGAATTAATTCATTGTTAAAAGTTGAAGGTATTGAATGTTTGGGAATAATTAAAAAGATGTATGCAATTCTTGCTGAGTAATGAGTATGTCAAGAAACATGAATTTTACTGAACCTATTTATTAAAGTGTATACATCAAAGATCTTAAAAGTTAACTACTCTGCATTTTTAGGTATTCACATGACTCCTGATGGAATATAACAATGAATGAATATAAAAACTCAGATACAAAACCAAACACTTCATGTTCTCACTCATAGGTGGGAATTGAACAATGAGATCACTTAAGACACAGGAAGGG